>NC_080190.1:163508217-163809178 GCF_030028045.1 Hippopotamus amphibius kiboko
GATGACAGTACTAGTAGCATCAGTTGAGAAGTCCCTCTCTGCCAGGCAGTGCGCGTGGATTCCCTCACTTAATCCTTACGAGCAGGCATAATCGTCCCACTTTCCAAATGAGAAAACTGAAGCATAAAGAGGTTAAAAACACTCTTTCACACCCACTCTTACTCATGTCATCAAACTGAATCCGATGCAGCCCTGTAAGGGAAATTTCATTTTCCTTCTTTTAAGGATGAGCAACCGATGGTGGGGACTTCCTATGTGGCACAGTGGCTAAGAATCTGCCTGCCAATGCAGGGGACATGGGTTCAATACCTGCCCCAGGAAGATCCCACATGCCTCGGAGCAACTAAGCCCGTGTGCCACAACTATTGAGCCCATGTGCCACAACTGCTGAAGCCCACGTGCCTAGAGCCCATGCTCTACAAAAAGAGAGGCCACCACAATGAGGAGCCTGCACACCACAATGAAGAGTAGCCCCCGCTCACCACAACTAGAAAAAGCCCTTGTGCAGCAATGAAGACCCAATACAGCCAATAAATAAATAAATTTAAAAAAAGAAAGGAAAAGAAGAAACCGATTGGCTGACTTGCCCAAGATGGCCCAGCTGGGAAGTGTCAGAGGCTGATCCCAGATGCAAGTGTTCCCAAACCAATTCTTTTCTCTGAACCACAAGAGACACTGTTTTTTCTTGACAAGCAGATTAATAACATGGTCTTCACCGATGAAAAGGGACTAGTTCAAAATCAATGAAGGCAAGGCCTTTGTTGCAAAGACTTGTCACCTAAGGCATCACCTAGGCTAATCTCCCAGTTCCAAGGCTGAGAAAGGGGCAGAGGAAGATACAGCCTTTAGCGCCAGAGGACCTTTTTGCAAGTCCCAACTTCACCATTTACTGTGTGTTGCCGGGCATGTGACTCAGCATCTCTAGGCCCAGTTAGGCACTCTTCTAAAAGTTTTAAATGCATCACAACACTAGGAAGTGGGCATTAGTGGTAATATTCTATGGGTGAGAAATTGAGCTAGAAAGAGGCTAAGCGTCTTTTTCAAGGTATCCAATTAGAAAGCAGAAGAGATGGAATTTCAATCCAGGTATTCCAGCTATAGCACCTGTGCTCTGAACACAGGCATAATATAATAATAATAATAATAATTGCAATAATAATAATACCACCCATCTCATAGGCTTTGGGGATCTTATGCATGTAAAGTATATAACGGGGGCTTCCCTGGTGACGCAGTGATTGAGAATCCGCATGCCAAGGCAGGAGACACGGGTTGAAGCCCTGATCCAGGAAGATCCCACATGCCACGGAGCAACTAAGCCCATGTGCCACAAGTACTGAGCCTTCTCCCTAGAGCCTGCAAGCCACAACGACTGAGGCCTGCACGCCTAGAGCCTGTGCTCCGCAACAAGAGAAGCCAAGCACTGAGAAGCCCATGCACTGCAACGAAGAGCAGCCATCACTCTCCACAACTAGAGAAAGCCTGCATGCAGCAGTGAAGACCCAACGCAGCCAAAAATAAAAATAAATAAAATAAATAATAAAATATATTTTTTTCAAAAAGTACATAAAGTTATTGGCCTGTAGTGCTTATTTAATATAGGACACATTTTATTCTTAAATAAATTTCCCACCTCTAAAGATTTATTCTCATTTCTCAGTAGGTGCTTAGGAATATCCTGAGTAGCTACAGCTGGATGATACAGACAGATGGTCCCGGGTAACCCAGGATTTGAAATTAAGCATTTTGTGCATGGGCTGAGCTACAGGTCCTAGGAAGGCATCTATCCCAGCAGCCTGACTCCAGCGCAGGGCAGGTTCACTAGAGATGGGGGCGAGCTCGGGGTTTCTACCTGCCGTGGAAGACAGAGCACAGCAACAGAAGATCGGCAGCAATTTACACGCAAAGTACAAGCCTACATGGAGGAGGAGGAGGTCTGCCTTCAGCCAGCCGGACCCGAATCAGAGGTGTGGGGCTCAGACTCAAGGCTACTGCCCTGGGGAGACAATCTTCCTAGGACAAGGCAGGACTGGGAAATGTCTACACTATGAAAACAGGGACTTTGGCACAGAGAATGAGGAGGGATAGGTAACTGGTGTCACGATGGCTTCATCCCAGTTACCGGATATCCAGGCAAAGATGGGGAGTAGAGCAGCAGCCGAAGAGGGACCTAAATTTTAGTTTCATTCAACTCATCTAGGGTTTCTAGAAACTCTCCAGCCTTGGGACAGCAGGGGTCCTGAGAGCTCCAGCTGACAGCAGAAGATACTCCCCAAGGCTGGGAACCAGGCAGGGCCCGACCTATTCAGCCTGCTGCTGGATGAGCACTTGTCCCAAAGGTCACAGTGAGGATTCTTGCATCGGTAGAGTGTTGGACCGGACGACCTCCAACGCATCTTCCAAGTCTGCAGTCCCATGACTGCAACAGGGTCCCTCCCCTGTGCTCCCCCCATCCCCTCCTGCATCATCACACGTTATCTTTGGGCTCAACTGAGGCATCTTAGGACTGCTTACAGGATAACGCTTTTGTTCCAAATAAGGAGACAGCACAATTCTCCGAAATCTGAACCTGGCAGAGATGTCTCGGAGAACCACCTCCCTATAAAATCAAGGCTCATCCTGAGATCTGCGGTTCCACAGTCCTATGTCTGTTCTCCAAGGGGATGTGATGGCCGTGGGGAGGCCGGAGCCCCTAGTGTGGCGCCGCGTCTCTCGAGGAGCAGGGATGGGATGGTCCTGGCCATCAATGCAGCTCTGTGGCCTCAGTGCAAAAGGAGGAACGCCCTGTCTGAGGAATGCAACCTCCAGAGGGCTGAAGACAGCCACTCTTTGCCATTATGAAACCCCAAACACTCTGGGTGTGGTGGGTTTTTTTAAAAGCATATTCTGCTGCCACTGAGGAGCCTTGGAAATGTGGATAGCACACCACCCAAGCCATTAAATGCTCAGACGGCTCGGGACAGAGACAAGAACAAGGAGCCAATGAGTTTGGGGCAGAGTGTCTCAAAGAAATAAACATGCGGTGAAGGTATTTCCATAGCCAGTAAATACTGTCTTTCAGGGGGTTCAGAAGGAGACCAGACAGCCTGCCCCCACGATCCCCCGATAAAAGAGTGACACTGTGTATCGAAGGAGCAGGCAGCCAAGCACAGAAGCCAGCTTTGCCAGCCACCCTTTAATTTATAGGCCGTAAATGATGGAGCTCATGATCTATTGCCCCTGACTCGGGGGGATTTATTCTGGCTAAGAGCACACACAGAGCCACTGATAGAAGTAATGGCCTTGGGTGGAAAAAGGTCGGGCTCTTGCTAAACGCTAAGTAAAGATGTTTGGAACAGACAGTTATATTTCTGAGAGATGGTTCCAAATACATCACAGGAAGCAGCTCACACTACCCATCGCTGCTGAGGTCAAGCTGGAGGGGAGGAAAACCTGGGAGGCCGCATCCCAGGGCAGGAGGGAGAGTCTGCAGCAGCTGGCAGCAGGCCCTGATCCCTGACAATCTGTCCACCACACATCTCCTCAAGTTGAGCACTGACCCCAGGTCTGGCCCATCAAAATCTGCTCTCGGGTAAAGGCTGGTTCCTCTCCTTCACACTAGCTGCTGGATCACAATGCCTTGAGTTTCTAGACCTCGTCCGTTCCATCACCACCGTGATGCCAGTGCCATCATAGAAGAGAGGCTCAATAAAACTTTACTTAATGAATAGACAGAAAATCTGTTTCTATTCATTCATTTGTCCATCCATCCATCTATCTATCCATCTGTCCATCCAATCAGTATTTCCTGAAGGGCATGGTTGTTACAAAGACAGAACATGTTTCATGCTCAGTGGCAGGCCAGCAAGAGAGAATTTAACTTACGTTTCATTTTCACGGTAGATATATTTCACTATTGTCATCTATATATGGCAAGTGATACTGACTTTTCATTTATGGTAGTGATATGAAAAAAAATTTTTTTCAGATTTCTTCATGTAAAAGAAGGGCATCACTATAAATTAAAATACTTAAAGAATAGCCCGTGTTATAAGAGTATGGCAAAAACCTTAAAGGTGTTTCAGGAATGACTAAACCGTGAGGAATGCCACAATCAACAAACACTTATTGGACTTCCCTGGTGGTGCAGCAGTTAAGAATCCGCCTGCCAATACAGGGTACATGGGTTTGAGCCCTGGTCCAGGAAGACCCCACATGCCGCAGAACAACTAAGCCCATGTGCCCCAACTACTGAGCCCACATGCCACAGTTACTGAAGTCTGTGCACCTAGAGCCTGTGCTCCGCAACAAGAGAACCCACCGCAATGAGAAGCCTGAACACCACGACAAAGAGTAGCACCCACTCGCCACAACTAGAGAAAGTACTCACGCAGCAAAACAGATCCAACGCAGCCAATAAATAAATTAAAAAATTAAACTAAATTAAAAAAACAAACACTTGTTGATTAGAGACAGTTCTAGAGGTCATAAAGTCCAAGGCAAAAGGCATCCATGAAGTTACGTTTTTCCAAAACTATTCTTTGTATGTTTATTGAAATTGTCCTTTTTCACTCACATTGTTTGTCATTGGCATAATCCTATTCTTTTTTGTTTTTTGATTTTTTTTTTTAATCAGCCACTGTTTGGAGTTCCCTGGTGGCCTAGTGGTTAGGATTCCAGGCTTTCACTGCCATGGCCCAGGTTAGATCCCTGGTAGGGGAACTGAGATCCCACAAGCCATGTGGTACAGCCGAAAAATAATAAAATAAAATAAAATAAAATCAGTCACTGTTATGGACTAAATTTCCCCCTCCCCCCTTTATATGTTGAAACCTCAACCCTTAGACCCTCAATACATAACTTACTTGGAGACAGGGCTGTTAGAGAAATTAAAATGAGTCTGTTAGGTGAGCCCTAATCCAATCAGACTGGTGTCCTTATAAGAAGAGGAGATCTGGACACACAGAGAGGCCCCATGAATGTACGTGCAAGGCAGGAAAGACCATGTGAGGACACAGCAAGAATATGGTCATCTGCAAGCCAAGGACAGAGACCACAGTAGAAGCCAAACCTGTTCTTGGACTTCCAGCCTCCAGAACTGTGAGAAGATAAATGCCTGTAGTTTGAGCCCCCGTCTGTGGCGCTTTGCTACAGCAGCCCTGGCAAACAAATACAGTCACTGCACTTTGCATTTTATTACGTTGCTCATGACGTGCCACGTAAACAGGTCTAGATGTGAGTGCAGAGAACTGGCAGAAACCCGTGACTGTGCACACGTGACCGGCAGCTGGAGAAGCTGAGCTCTCATTGGTTAACATCACCTGTGGGCAAGCCAGTCTAAAAGTCACTTCCCAAGGCACCTTTGCAGGAGCAGATGTTTTGAAAACCCACGTCTTCCTATAAGGTTATATTATTTTATTTCATAATTTATATAGTGCCAAATTATTTGCTAGTCCTAAAATGTAAAATGTCTAACCATTGTTTCAATGGCTTGTGTGAATGAAACCTCAAGTTTTCCTTCTAAATTGGCTGAAAATTCATGCATTTTGTGTCATATCATCCACACAAACTACACTTGTGTTTGCATGTGGTGTCAAGCATTCTGTATCCTTTGGTTAGAAAATGAGTTCATCATGAAATAATGCTATTTGAGGCAACATGGATGGACCTAGAGATGATCATACTAAGTGAAGTAAGTCAGACAGAGAAAGACATATATCATATGACATCACCTATATGTGGAATCTAAAATATGACACAAATGAACTTATCTACAAAACAGAAACAGACTCACAGCCATAGAGAACAGACTTGTGGTTGCCAAGGGGGAGGTGGGGTGGGGGAGGGAAGGACTGGGAGTTTAGGGTTAGCAGAGGCAAACTCTTGTATACAGAACGGGTAAACAACAAGGTCCTACTGTAGAGCACAGGGAACTATATTCAATATCCTGTGATCAACCATAATGGAAAACAGTATGGAAAGAATGTATATAAATGCATAACTGAATCACTTTCCTGTACAGCAGAAATTAACACAACACTGTAAATCAACTATACTTCAATTTAAAAAAAAAAGAAAATGAGTTCATCACGACAGGTTAAGGTCTTTGCCCACAGCCTTAAACAGTGGTGTCATTCATCTCAGCCAAGACCAAGTAAGCCGAACACAGCCTACCTCCTCCACTGATTGCAGCTACAGACTCTGTGAAGTAAAACTTGACTGAACCAACTGGCAATTCCACACTAAGATTTCAATACCCATCTGTCAAGAGTTGCTAGAACAGTAAGGATATAGAAGATGTGAACAACATTATCAACCAACAAGCCTCAACTGACATTTATGGGACACCACTGGATACCAGCATAATATTAATACGTGTTCTTCCCAAAGGTGGTGGAACATTCACCAAGATAGATTGTATTCTGGGCCATAAAAGAACTCAATACATTAAAAGGATTCAAGTCACACAAAGCGAGTTTCCTGACTACATGGATCATGTAACTTCTCTGAGAAGCAGTGTTCTCCTCTGTAAATGGGAATAATAACCTCTACCCTTTAGAGAGTTCATATGAAGTTTAGACAAAATAATAGATAAAAGAACTTCAACATAAAAGGCACTCAACAGGGCTTCCTAGGTGGTGCAGTGGTTAAGAATCTGCCTGCCAATGCAGGGGACACAGGTCCCAGTCCTGCTCCAAGAAGATTCCACATGCCATGGAGCAACTAAGCCCATGTGCCACAATTATTGAGCCTGCGCTTTAGAGCCCATGAGCCACAACTATTGAGCCTGTGTGCTGCAACTACTGAAGCCCACACGCCTAGAGTTTGTGCTCTGCAACAAGAGAAGCCACCACAATGAGGAGCCCGCACACCACAACAAAGAGTAGCCCCCACTCGCCGCAACTAAAGACAGCCCACGTGCAGCAAAGAAGACCCAACACAACCAATAAATTTAATTAATTAATTAAAAAAAAATTTTTTTAAAGGCACTCAACAGTGTAACTATTATAATGAAATGTAACTATTATAAAGACAGCTGAAGCTAGGAAATTGGCAGCAGTGAGCTTGCCAGTCAAAACATGTGCTTCTCCCAACATACAAATCAGGTGCCCTCACGGGGATGTGGTGAGAGCAAATAGGAGGCTGCTCATGACCACGCTTCACAGGCTACAAACCGCAAATTTGCTAAAAGTAAAGTTTAATGACTATTATTATTAACATCCAAGGTTATGAATGTGTTTATGTTCTGATACCAGGACATGCCACATTTCTTCTTTTGCCTAAATTCCTCTTTAATAGAGTACATTTTAAAAGCCAGTAACATGGTTGTTTTCTGAATACCGAGATAAAAACACACACATTCACGCCCATACACCTCCATCGTACATATCACACGTATATCATGTATAAATACACGTATAAGAATAATTCCAAACACATGAAATATTAATGCTATTCTGTATTCACATACATGTGATTTGCTACATATTAATGAACACATTCACAAACATAATAGCCATTTGCAATAATGCTACCTTAAACATACAAACATAAATTACAAACATACAAACATAAATTACAAAGGCTTATAACAGGAATGTCAGCTTATAATCATATATTAACTTAACCATTTACAAAGTAATTTCATATTCATCGTTTCATTTTAGGGTCTCATTGTCTTACACTGGAGTCAGGCTAGAAATCATCCCAGCAAAGCACAGCAGGAAAAGCAATGGGTTCCAGAATCAAGAGGATTTGGTTTCGAGTCCTAGCTAAGTCTACTGCAGAAGCAAACTCATAGGCATAATGATAAGAAAATGTGGTAAGTGCAGTGGGAAACTGAAATAGGTATTAGGAAGCCCAAGTCAGGTGCATGTGAGTGACAGGCAAGGAAGACTGCCTGGAAGAGGTGCCATCTGAACTGTCTTCAAAAAGTGACTGACAATGGGGGCAGGGATAAATCAAGAGATTGAGATTGACATATACACACTAAAGAAAAAAAATTCACACACACACATACACACACACACTCCAGGAGAAGAAATCACCTTCACTGGTTCCTCTTCTTCCTCTCAAGTCCTAAACCTGGGTCCTCTCCTTGGGTCTATCCATGGCACATCTCTCTTATATACATGCCATGGACTGAATTGTGTCCCCCTGAAATTCATGTGTTGAAGCCCTAACACCCATTGTGACTATATTTGAAGATACAACTTTTAGGAGGTAGTTAAGATTAAATGAAGTCATGAGGGTGGGGTCCTACTCTGATAAGACTGGTGTCCTTATAAGAAGAGAAACATTCATTCATTCTCTCCCTCCCTCCCTTTCTCTCCCCCTCCATGCACATGCACCTAGGAAAAGTAAGAAGATGCTGTCTGCAAACCAGAGGTCTGATCGTGCTGCCATCCTGAATCTGGACTTCCAGCCCTCAGACAGAACCATGAGAAAATAAATTTCTGTTGTTAAACCACTCCGTCTCTGGTGTTCTGTTATCGCAGCCTGAGCAGACTAATACACCCACCCCCATGCTCTCCTTTGGTGATTTCGCTCACTTTGTTTTTGTTTTTAATGATTTCCTCCCAATTTAAAAATAGTCTCTCTCCTTAGCTGCAGTCCCAAATTTCCAGCCGCCAGGTTGAATGGGCAGCCAACACTGGCAACTCAACACATCTACAACAGGTCTCATGCTTTTGTCTCACTTCAGATCATTTTCCTGACTTCTTGTTTCAGTTAAGGACACAACCATCCTCCTAATCATCAGGCTCAATAGGCCAAATCTTATTGGCCTCCACCCTCTTTCCTTCATCTGCCATATGCTTTTGCAGTTCTTCTCAAAAATTTCCCTAATTTCAGTTACTTTCCTCTATTAAAGTAGCCTTGCTACTGCTCACCTATATTACATATTCTGCCATGTCAACCAGGGTTCTTTCTGTGGAAATGGCAGATATTCCAAATTAAACTGATTTAATAAAGGAGATGATTTGTTGACTAATATAACAGATGTTGGCTTCAGGTAAGGCTGGATCCAGGGCCTCATCATTACCAAATATCCCTCTCCCTATCCCTGATCTAATTCTCTGCATTGACTTTACTCTCAGTCATGCTCTCCACATACAATGGCAAACATGGCTTTGGGCTTACATGCTACCAATTTGGCCACTGCATTGGTAACAAGGTGTCTCACACGTGGTTCCAGTAAGCATTCTATAAATGACTATTGTGGTTTGAAAATAATTTGCTGTGTGTGCTCTCATTGGCCAGATCTAGTCCATTGACCCTAGCTCCAGATCAGCCCCACCCAAATCATAATGACTTTGAGTAACAAAGATGGTTTCCCTAAAGCAAAAATGAGGAGCTGTTGCCCAAAATAGCGAAAGACTGCTAATCAGCAAGAGAGATAAAGGATAGATAGAAAAATGGATGATAGAGAGAGAGATAAAAAAAAATCAGCCCAATATGCCTCTTAATTTTATTTGTTTAATCCCAGTTTCATTGCACTTAACTCTATTCCCTGTCAGTGAACTCATCTCAAAAACACTGCTGATCCTTTATCTCCCTTGTTCATAAGCCTTCAATGCCTCCCCGCTGGAGGCCCTGTGGTGTCCAGGGAATGGCAATTTATAAGCTCAGTGAGAAATTTCAGAACCCACTTTGAATGAGAAGGAAGGACTTAGAAAGAGGTGAAGCTGTAATATCATAATCACTGGGAGGGAGAGAGTTTGAGTTTTCTTTTGTTTTCTGTAGCCCAACTGGACACCTTCGGCTGGTGTGGCTTGTAAACAAGTCTTTTACATAAGAATCCACACCTGAGAAAAGGGAACCCTCCTACACTGTTGATGGGAATGTAATTGGTGCAACCACTATGGAGAACAGTATGGAGGTTCCTCAGAAAACTAAATATAGAGCTACCATATGATCTAGCAATCCCACTCCTGGGCACATATGCAGATAAAACTATAATTCAAAAAGCTACCTGTACCCCTATGTTAACAGCAGCACCGTTCACAATAGCCAAGACGTGGAAATAACTTAAATGTCCATAGACAGATGAATGGATAAAGAAGATGTGGTACATGTATACAATGAAATATTAGCCATAAAAAAGAACGAAATAATGCCATTGGCAGCAACCAGGATGCAACTAGAGATTATCATATAAGTGAAGTCAGACAGAGAAAGACAAACCCGTGTGATATCACTTATATGTGGAATCTAATATACGACACAAATGAACCTATCTCCAAAACAGAAACAGACTCACAGACATAGAGATCAGACTTGTGTTTGCCAAGGGTTGGCAGGGGGGTAGGAAGGGAGAGGGAAGGACTGGGAGTTTGGGGTTGGTGGATGCAAACTGTTACATTTAGAATGGATAAATGACAAGGTTCTAATGTATAGGACAAGGAACTACATCCAATCTATCCAATTTCCTGGGATGAACCATAACGGAAAAGAATATTTTAAAAAAGAATGTATATATATGTACAACTGAGTCACTGTGTGGTACAGCAGAGATTGGCACAACATTGTAAATCACCTATATTTCAATTTAAAAAGAAAAGAAAAAAGAATCTACACCTCGAGGATGGGGTTCACAGCAAAGCACCCAGAAATGCAGATTTGGGCAGCTCCGGGTTTCCTGTGTGGCTGTCAAAATCTTCATCCACTCACTGGAGTCCTTTCTCCTTCTGCCCCAGGAGAGCTCTGAGTTTTTCTCTTTCCCATTATGTCATGAGTTCCACTAGAATGTTATACAACGAGGAGAGAAAATATATCAGTTTTATTTATGTCATATTCCCAGTGCCACGCAGAGTACCTGGCAAATTGTACCCTTAACAAATTTTCATTGGGACATTTCTGGTGGTGCAGTGGTTAAGAATCCGCCTGCCAATGCAGTGGACATGAGCTCAAGCCCTGGTCCAGGAAGATCTCACATGCTGCAGAGCAACTAAGCCCATGTGCCACAACTACTGAGCCTGCATGCTGTAACTACTGAAGCCTGCACACCTAGAGCCAGTGCTCCAGAACAAGAGAAGCCACAGCAATGAGAGGCCCGCACACCACAACAAAGAGTAGCCCCCGCTCTTCGCAACTAGAGAAAGCCCGTGCGCAGCAATGAAGACCTAATGCAGCCAAAAATAAATAAAAATTTTTAAAGAAAAAAAGAAAATCTAAAAAATAAATAAATAAATAAATTTTCATTGATTGAACAAGTGAATGAGAGGGGTCAAACACTATTATTTTTTGCACTTCAACAGCATTTAACCCAGAGCCTCGCATATAACATGTGCTCAGTAGAAGTATACTAGATTTCATTCCTTTCAAAACACACTAAAGAAAAAGGAAAATAAGATTTTCTTCTTTGGGGCTCGTGCAAATTTGGGCAATTAGCTGGATTTGCATTATCTGTGCGCCAGCATTCTGAAATGGAGAGCTTTTAATCACAAAACTGTAGAATGTTTCACTCACTCACAAGTATGTCGGGCTGTGTTTCCTGTGTCATTATCATTTCAATACAAGTGCTGCTGAAGCACATGTCAAGGACATCTGAAAACAAGTGTTATCCCTTATTAGATGTGAATCGTGTCATTCTTCGCCATCCACAAGGAGAAAGGCCGGCCTTGCACGCACACCCCTCCCCTGACCCCAGGCAAACTCCACTCCCTCCAGCGTCTCCCACCTCGACATCCACCCCGTGCACGGCCAGGTGACCAGCCGGGCTTGGCATCCAGAGTTTCTCTGCTGCTTGGGAGACCCAGGGCATTTTAATGCCATTGAGCAACTCTGTTCCTACGTTCCTGGTGTGAACTGAGAACAAACCTCCGGTTGCTAGGCAACCGTTACAAAAGCAGACGGATTTCCAAAATAAAAAGCGACCCAGAATACACTTGAATCGAGTACATTTGCACTCTTAATTTGCAATTGGTTGGAGTGCACCCTTACCTTGGTGACATGGTCTATTTCTTGGTTATTCTGTAAGATAGTGCTTCAAATCTTTAACTCAGCTGAGAGTATTTTTTATTCTTTCGCGTCCCAGTGAGGAAACAAAGAGTTATGTTTCAGGGTTGGGACTGCCGGCAAGTAGTGGGTTCTCAATGAATACTTGCTGAATGAATGAATAAATGAACAAATGAATGGATACATGGGCACAAGGGCCTGCTTCTGCATCTCGAGGGAACCATGACATTGGTAGATGGATACAAACATAGTTAAATATCCATGTGATGGTTTTAAAATAGGTCCACAAATTCTTTGGTACCCCTCCTTCAAGGGATGGAGTGTGAGGAGATTTGGGCTTAGGGACTAACTTGTAACAAATATGGCAGAATCTGAAGTATGTGAGTAGATCATATAAGGCATTGAAGCCTTCTCCTCCCTCTCCCTCTCTCTCTCTCTCTTATTCACTCTGGAAGAAGCTACCTGCAATATTATGAGGACACTCAAGTCAACCATGGATGGGCCCACTTGGTGAGGAAACAAGCCTCCTGCCAACAGCCATGCAAGAGAACCATCTTCAAAACGGATTCTGCAGGGAGTTCCCTGGTGGTGCGACGGTTAAGAATCCGCCTGCCAATGCAGGGGACACAGGTTCGATCCCTGCTCCAGGAAGATCCCACATGCCAAGGAACAACTAAGCCTATGTGCCACAACTACTGAGCCTGTGCTCTAGAGCCCACGAGCCACAACTACTGAAGCCCACGAGCCTGGAGCCCGTGCTCCACAACAAGAGAAGCCACTGCACTGAGAAGCCCATGCACAACAATGAAGAGTAGCCCCTGCTCACTGCAACTGGAGAAAGCCTGTGTACAGCAATGAAGATCCAATGCAACCAAAACAAAACAAAACAAAAAAACAGATTCTCCAGCCTCAGGTAAGCCTTCTGATGAGAATGGCCTCAGCCAAGGTCAACTCCAATCACACGAAAAACTCCAAACCCGAACCATCCAGCTAAGGCCGCTCCCAAATTCCTGACCCACAGGAACAGGGAAACATACATTAAATGTTTGCTATTTTAAGCCACTATATTTCAGAGTGATTTGTTACACAGCAATAGATTCCCCTTTTCTGAGATGACAGCTTATAAAATACAAATTCCTTGAAGGCGTCTTCTTCACTCTGTGTCCTCAACACCTAGCATCTTGTGTGCACTAAGTGAACCATAGGTAACATCTTATTTAATAACATGTTTGTCCCTAATCTTTTATGGAGACCTATACGTACAGATTCACACACAGGAACAGGGCATAATTCACGAATAAAAAAAGAGACTTTTAACAAAGAACCATTAGCATAATTATCAAAAAAGGAATTATTAGAAATTATGGAAAAATAATTAGAATTTGCATAATCCTCCCCCCTAATTGGAGTTGCGGGAGCTACTTCTAGAAGGAATATAAGGCCTTGATGTATCCAAGGTGAGAGCAATGAACAAAGGGCACAGCCTGAGAAGTCCATTCTTCTCACGAGAATGATGAACTGAGGTCTCAGATCCCACTTGGGGTTCTCCTGAAGTTCTCCTGAAGCAAAGTCGTCAGAGGCATTCAAGCTTACAAAAGCCAGTTGGATGATTCTTAAAGAGGGTTGAAAATGAATGGGAATAAAGTATTCCTATAACCTAAGATAAATGCCAGCATTTGCTTCTTGAAAAAAAAGAAAGGCCAGTTGGAGATAACGCTTCAGCACCTTGCTGACTTGAGCTGCCGTGATTGGAAGACCCCCTCCTGCCTCTGCTCCCCGCACACCTGGGAGGCAGGTGGGGTGCACACCCTGCTGCCCTCTGCTGGCGGGAAGAAAGCCAAAGAGGAGGACAGGACACAAGCATTTCCCACCTTCACACACTTCCCCATCACCACCATCACATGAGACTATCAATTTGAGGACCACCGGCAACACACCTCCATAGAGATAAGAGAGGGTGAATAATGGCAGCAAATCACTGTTGCTTCCTCAGTGACAATGAGGACGATGCAGATTAAAAGCCAACCTTGCCCTCCAGGCCAGCTCAAGTTACAAATGCAAAGACCACCCCCCCCCCCCAAGCTGGCTTTTCTTTTAAACGACTGACATTGTGTACACTATTACATGTGTGAAATGCGCAAGGAAAGTAGTATCCAGCCTCTGACTCATGGCCCCACTCCAGAGGGAGGGGGCATTTCTAAATATGCTCAATTATCCAAGAATATCTGAAATTTTTAAATAGCAATTTAAACATCCCAAAACTGATAACCACATTTTTCTCTTCTTCCCACCCATTGCGTTTGAGTTTCCATAAGACCACGATACCAAGGATACAGCCTCTAAAACTTCAGGTTACTATGGCCATGATTTCAATTCATTCAAAGGAATCTTACTGAGTATCAGCTATGCACTAGAAGCTGTGGTAGGTTCCCATACACCTTATTTAATCTGATCCAACCGTAATTCAATAAGATGAGAAAAATGAAGCTTAGAGAATTTGAATCATCTACGAGAGGTCACAAAGCTAGTGCTCTGTCCAACTCCAAACCCAGATTCTTGCAGCTGTCCCCACTGACCAGTCACAAAAGTCCTCTAAATATTTGAAGACAATCTTTTTTCTACCAAAACAGTGAATCCCAAGATTTTCACCACCCCTGCTTTCCTATGTGTTGACCAAGCTTCCAAGATTTTGAAAGACTTTAATTGCCTGTCTGAATTTATCTAGAAATATTTCCCTGCTTCCTGAAAGACATTTAAAACTCTCAAATTGGGCTTTTGCTCAGCATGAAACAATCAGATTTATCACAAGATCTGCAGTAATCCTGGCATAAGCAGCTGACATTTTACCAAGTCACAGCTTCTCTGAAACACTGAAAATAGGTCTAAGTTCCCCGTAATTCAGGTCTTACCTCCTAGAGAGTTTCTAAGAGGACATTTAATACAATCAATGTTGTGTTTAAGAGATTCTATGCTGAGGATATAAAAAGAAACCAATGTTAACACCCTCTGCCATTGTCCCATTTCTCCCGGCTCATTCCCTGTAAACCCAGCAGGGAGGAAGCTGGAAGGGGGAGGAAGGGAGAAGTGGGGGAAGGCAGGCAGGAGAGCAGAGATGGGATTGAGGAGATGCCTTGCATTCAGCAGGTCCCAAAGCAAATAAGGCAAGTCTGGCATCTCCAACAAGCTTCCAGCTGCTTGACAATGCTGCCACCTTCTGGCATAAATTGGAAATGCATGAGAAAATATTGCCAGTCACTGTCATTCAATAGATGAACCACAAAGACGTGATCCTATATGCCAATAAAGTTTCAAGAAACAACATTACTTTCCTTTTTATGGCTGAATAATATTCCACTGTATATATGTGCCACATCTTCTTTATCCATTCATCTGTCAATGGACATTTAGGTTGCTCCCAGGACCTGACTCTTGTAATAATGCTGCAATGAACATTGTGGTACATTTACCTTTTTGGATTATGGTTTTCTCAGGGTACATGCCCAGTAGTGGGACTGCTGGGTCATATGGTAGTTCTATTTTTACTTTTTTAAGGAATCTCCATACTGTTTTCCATAATGGCTGTATCAATTTACATTCCTACCAACAGTGCAGGAGGGCTCCCTTTTCTTGAGTTATCTTTAGTGAGGTGGATGGACCTAGAGTCTGTCATACAGAGTGAAGTAAGTCAGAAAAACAAATACTATATGC
Organism: Hippopotamus amphibius kiboko; assembly: GCF_030028045.1. NCBI lineage: Eukaryota > Metazoa > Chordata > Mammalia > Artiodactyla > Hippopotamidae > Hippopotamus > Hippopotamus amphibius. The sequence continues at coordinate 163,523,863 of NC_080190.1, forward strand.
TAACGCACATATATGGAACCTAGAAAAATGGTACTGATGAACCAGTGGCAGGCAGAAATAAAGACATAGACATAGAGAACGGACTTGAGGACACAGAGGGGGAAGGGGAGGCTGGGACATAGTGAGAGAGTAGCATTGACATATATACACTACCAAGTGTAAAACAGTTAGCTAGGAAGCAACATAAATGTCCATCAACAGATGATGGATAAAGAAGACGTGGCACATATATACAATGGAATATTACTCAGCCGTAAAAGGAACAAAATTGGGACATTTGTAGAGACATGGATGGACCTAGAGACTGTCACACAGAGTGAAGTAAGTCAGAAAGAGAAAAACAAATATTGTATGTTAATGCATATATGTGGAATATAGAAAAATGGTACAGATTTGGTTTGCAAGGCAGAAATAGAGACAGATGTAGAGAATAAACATATGGATGCCAAGGCGGGGTGTGGGGGGATGAACTGGGAGATTGGGATTGCCATATATACATCACTAATAAGAGAAAGATATCAAATTGTACACTTTAAATAAACAAATTTCTATGTCAATTATATCTCAATAAAAGTTCTTAAAAAAATTAGATAGCTAGTGGGAAGCTGCTGCTTAGCACAGGGAGATCAGCTCAGTGCTTTGTGACGACCTAGAGGGATAGGATAGGGAGGGTGGGAGGGAGGCTCAAGAGGGAGGGGATATGAGGATATATGTATAAATACAGCTGATTCACCTTGTTGTACAGCAGAAACTAACACAACATTGTAAAGCAGTTATACTCCAATAAAGATGTATTTTAAAAAATTACATTCCAAGGTCTTCCTGGGATCTATTTAAACTATAATTCAACACACATTTCCCTTTTTAAGCTCCTCTCATCCAGAGCCTGGACAATTAGAGAAATTTCATCAATGTTCCCCCTACCCTTCCAAACCATTCCCCAGCCAGCAGCCAGAGTCTCCACTGACTGTTAACTGGGAGACAAATTTTGCTTGGGACAAATTTGTTCCCCTGGCCCGTGAGAGATGCTCAGCTGGTAGCTTGCAAGCCCAGGCTGCAGCCGCTCAGATGCCGTGTGTGCATGTCCAGGGCAGTGTTTGCAATGGCTTTATGGGAGGCACCTCCTATGTCCTCAGTCTGCTGCCAATCTCCCCCACATACCCAGTACAGACATGCACACCACTTCACAGGTTAATTTTCCTATGTGGCCCCTGACGTCAGGAGAGCTCTTTCCTGAAGTCAGGAAATTCACATCCACCTGGCCCCCCAGGATGTGATCTTATTTGGGAAATAGAATCTTTGCATATGTAATTAGTTAAGCTAAGAAGAGGTCATCCTGGATGATAGTGGACCCTAAATCCAATATGAGGGGCGTCCTTATAAGAAGAGACACAGAGGGATGTCCCTGGCGGCCCAATGGTTGGGGCTCCATGCTTCCACTGCAGGGGGAACGGGTTTGATCCCTGTCAGGGAACTAAGATCCCACATGCCACGTGGCCAAAAAAAAGAGAGAGAGAGTGAGAGACAGACACAAGGAAAAAGGCCGGGTGAAGACAGGCAGAGACCAGAGTGATGCAGCCACAAGCCAAGGAACGTCCAGGATTGCCGACAACCATCAGGAGCTAGAAGAGGCGAGGAAGGATTCTCCCCCAGAGCATTTTCCTTCGGAGGGAACACATCCCTGCTGACTCATTGGGATGTATTTGAGGAGAGAGAGAGATGGCCGACAGAATACAAAAAGTTTGACTTTAACAAAAGGAAGTTCCCAATGATTTGTAAGAGCCGAAGCAAGAACAAGAGTTTAGCTAAAAGTAAAGACAATAATCATAGAACAGGAACACCTTAGAAATAACTAGAAAACATCTAGTTTTAAAAAACTCATTTTAGGAAAGAGGAAGGAAAAGAATCACAAAATAACTCATCTATATCCCTTCTGTCTCCTGTATCTTCAGCCTCTCTCTTTGCACTGATAACTTCCCATCAGTTTTGTTTCGTTCTGTTTTGTTTATTTATTGGCTGTGTTGGGTCTTTGATGCTGCACACAGGCTTTCTCTAGTTGTGGAGAGCATGGGCTACTCTTTGCTGTGGTGTGCGGGCTCCTCATTGTGTGGCTTCTCTCGTTGCGGAGCACGGGCTCTACATGCGTGGGCTTCAGTAGTTGTGGCGCATGGGCTCAACAGTTGTGGCTCACAGGCTCTAAAGCTCAGGCTCAATAGTTGTGGCTCACAGGCTTAGCATGTGGTATCTTCCTGGGGCAGGGAATGAACCCATGTCCCCTGCATTGGCAGGCAGATTCTTAACCACTGAGCCACCTAGGAAGCCCTTCCCATCAGTTTTTAATCTCACTCAAATGAAAAAAAAATTTCCTGCCCAACCCTCTAACCCCCTCGAGTTACTTATTGCCTTACAATGATTTTATTTTCCCCACCAACAGGAAGGAAATTTTAGAGACATCTACACTTGCCTCTGTCTCTCAATCCATAGAGATGAGATTTCAGAGGCCACCACTCCACACAAACAGACCTTGCTAACCCCCCAAACAACATCCATGAAGATAAATCTCACATGTATGTTTAATTCATTTTTTTAAATTTCTCAGCAGCATTCAAATCTTTCAGCCACTTTCTCCTTGAAAAACAATCCTTCCTGGTGAGTGATTTCCTCCCTTCTGTTTCCACCCAGCTTTAGCCATCTGCATTCGTTTTCTGTTGGTGTTTACAAACCAGCTTAGCACCTTAAGCATTTACTTATTACCTCATGGTCTATAGACCAGGATTCCAGACATGCTTGCCTGGACTCTCTGCTGAGGGTCTCCCAAGGTCAAAGTCAAGGTCCTAGAGGCTCTGGGAAGAATTTGCTTTCAAGTTCATTCAGGCTGTTGGCAGAATCCAGTTCCTTGAGGCTATAGGACTGAGGTTCCTGTTTCCTTGCTGACTGTTTGATGGTGGCCTCATTCTCTGCTGTGTAAGCCTGCCCATACTCCTTCTCACGTGACACCTCCATCTTCAAGATTAGCAAGAGCACTTGGAATCCATCTCATGCTTGGAATTTCTCTGAATTGTTCTGCCATCAGCTGAAGGAAATTCTCTGTTTTTAAGGATGAATTTGATTAGGTTAGACCCATCAGGAGAGCTCCCCTTTTAAGACCAGCTGTGCCATATAACACATTAATCACATGAAGAAAGTCACAGTCACAGGAACTGGGGACCAACGTATGGAATGTTGGGGACCATTGCTAAAAGTTCTGCCCACCATACCACTTCATTTGAGTTTCCTTTTCTGATGAATCCATCCCCTTAAATGGGGGGGGGGGTGGAACCTCAGACTTGGTTTCAAGTACCTGTCTCTTCTTCCACGTACTGCCTCTAGAGTCAACCTTATCTACCCTCATACCTTCAATTACCATTTATAGAGCAATCTCTCTCAAATTCATATCATCAACCCAACTTCTCAACTCCAAGACCATTATTTCAAGCTACCTATTTGACGTTTTCAGTGGGAGAGTTCACAGACTTTTCCAATTCAATATGCCCCCAAATTAATACAAGATCCTCTCCACCAAGCCTGACTGTCAGCCATTGCTTCTCAAAGCAAAGCACTACCAGAACCCAGGGGCACAAGCCAGAAACAAACCCAGTTGGGTCAGATCTGTTACCCACTCTTACTCTACATTACTCTAAATATTCATCCCATCATCACATTGTTAAAGATTTGAATAGATATTTATCCAAAGAATATAATGTGAATGACCAATAAGAATTTGAAAACATGCTCAACAACATAAGCCACCAGCAAAACGCAAATCAAAATGATGAGATACTAATTCATACCCACCAGGATGGCTATACTCAAAACAACAACGACAGCTATAACAAGTCCTCAACAAATGTTTGTTTCAGGGAATTATTAATAGAACTCAGTTTTATGAGTCGCAGAGTCATCTCCAAGTTGGAAAGTCAGCCTTATGGTTTTCCACCCAGGAAGCACCATGTTTCCTCTTAATAAACACTCACCTTGGGGTTCCTGTATTCTTCCTGGAAAGAGAATCACAAGTAATACAAGTGATCATCTCTCTCCTCATCCTCAAATTTACTTCTGAGACATTTGGAGGGTCCTGCCCTCCTACCGCCTCCTCCCTCTTGTTCAACCTCTTCCTGCCCCCATTCTGGTCCAACCCTCCACCTCCTTGGACCCATCCTATTCCACAAAAACTAGGGCCAGGCCCCAGGGCAGCAGTGACAAAGACAGGGGCCGTCTGCCGTACCCTCCAGACACGTGTGTGCCATTAGGACCCCACCCCCAATCCCAGCAAACACATGCTCACCTACTAGGAAGATGGGACCTCTCATGGTGCCTGGAAGAGAAATGAAATTCCCCACCCAAGAGTTAGTGAGAGGTCAGAGACTGTGCTGAGGGCACCAGGAGAAGGTAGCACTATTAAAGGTCATGAAGGGGGACTTCCCTGGTGGTGCAGTGGCTAAGAATCCACCTAGCAATGCAGGGAACACGGGTTTAAGCCCTGGTCTGGGAAGATCCCACATGCCGAGGAGCAACTAAGCCCGTGTGCCACAGCTACTGAGCCTGCACTCTAGAGTCCGCGAGCCACAACTACTGAGCCCAGGCACCACAACTACAGAAGCCCACATGCCTAGAGCCCGTGCTTCGCAACAAGAGAAGCCACAGCAATAAGACTGCACCTCAACGAAGAGTAGCCCCCGCTCAACGCAACTAGAGAAAGCCAGCATGCAGCAACAAAGACCCATGCAGCCAAAAATAAAATTTACTTATTTAATAACAAAAAAAATTAAAATAGAGGTCATGAGGAATGATAAAGTGCTTTTAATTAAGGGAGAAGAAAAATGGATCCTCATTTTCAACAATATAATGTTTTATAAGTGTTGGAAAGGGTGAACTGAGTGAAGTTAGATGGTTAACCTCACAGAAGCGCCTGTGAGTCCTGCGTTGACCACAAGGGGGCGAGTGGGGCTTGCTTGCTATTAACCACATTTAGGCCTAAGGGTTAAGAGGATGAACCTTACAATGCATCCTGTGCTGTAAACACTGGCCTACATGAAGTCATTTAATCCTCAGAACAAACCAAAAAGGAAAACAATGCGCAGAACAGGTCAATCATTTGCCGTAGCACTTGCTGTGTAAGTGGAAAAAAATGTGAATCCCTCACTGAGTTTCAGCTGATGGGGAAATATAATTAAAAAGAAAATCACCCAAACCAGAAAAATCTGTCTACGAAGGTAGTAGAAAAAGAAAATACCGTTATCATTGAATAAGCATTAAATCATAATGGGATGCATGTCATAAGCAATACACTAAGAGATTGTAAAGACGAAAAGAAATCTCATCTTTTTATATACGGCCCCGCAGATTACCAATTACAAAGTGCTAATTTTCAAGATAAATAATAATTAGGCCTCTGATAAGAAGACTTGACAGCACTACCTATCACACCTAGTTTATCCTGACATTACCTGGTAATCGGGGTGAACACCTGTTAGCTAATTGGCTATATCCAGAACTAGGTTTGTACCCTGGAACAGATGCTCTTCCACAGAAACTGGGAGGGGTGATCCTTGGTGTTTACATTTCAAAGACTAGTTCTCAGGTCCTTGAGAAAGACATTCCTGGGTCCTGAAGCTGAGTTTTCTAAAAGATTTACATACATTTCCAAGAGAGGAAAAAGTACAGACCCCTTTACCCAAGTTTTCTAAAATAAATGTTGTAAGGAAAAGGAGGGGAGGGAAATCTCTTCCATGATTTTCCACTGGGAGAAATAAGCCTCTTATTTTAAACTTGTATTTGTTCTTACACAGCCTTCCCATCTGTATAATGGAAATAAGACCATCTCTCCAGAGCTGATGTGAAGATTAGAGAAGAATGTCTGGCAAAGTGACGGACACAAGCTTATCCTCATCATCTCCAGGTCACCTGGATGCTTCCCCATGACCTGACAACAAGATCAGGTCTCTGCCAGCTTATCATCCCCCTCACCCAAGTGTCTCCCTCCAGTGATCCCCTCCTCCTACCCGCTTGCTCCTCATAGAAACTTCCTTAAGAATCTCCTATACCCTGTGTCCTCACCCCCTCCCTGGACCCAGGCCTCAACCCAGTGCAGTCTGTCCTCCCGTGAATTGACTCCGCATACATCGCCAGGGAACACACACCTGGTTATTCCCTCCTTGGAACTCTTTTCTCCCCAGATATGATGACATCGTGACCTATGGGGTCTCCATTTATGGGGCTGTTTCCATTCTGATTCCTTGATGGGCTCTTGTCCCCTGACAAACCCTTAATCTTTGGTGTTAGGCAAGACTCAGGCCTCTGCACATTTCTTACAGGAAACTGGAAATCACCCAGGGTGAGGGTGGGGTTGGGAGCGACAGGTGGGGAGGAGTTTCCAGGAGAGTAAGACAAAGAACAACAGGAAGACAATCCTACAGGAAGGAAGGATGAAGCCAATTCCCTTTCCTTACGAAGGCGAAGGCGGAGTGTATAATGTTCCTGTTAGATTGAATGATGTTACAGTCTAACATCATGTTAGATCGTATGCTGTTACAGTGTATAATGATCGCCTGCCCCAGAGGTGCTTACTTACCATGCAGGCTCCACGCCACTTCTGCACAACATTGGATGGAGCTCAAGGGCATTATGCTATGTGAGACAAGTTAGACAGAGAAAGACAAATAGCGTATCATCTCACTTGTATGTGGAAGATAAAAAAGCTAGTCATATAGACAGAGACAGAATGCTGGTTGCCAGGGGCTGGCAGATGAAGGAAATGCAGAGATGTTGGTCAAAGGGTACAAACTTCTAGTTATGAGTAAGTTCTGGGGATCTAATGTCAGCTGGCATTAACAGTACTGCATTATATACTCCAAGCTGTGAAGAGTGTAAATCTTACATGTTCTCACACACAGAAAAAATGGTAATTATGTGAGAGAATGGAAGTGTGAACTGACTTAGTTGTGGTAATCATTTTGAAATATATACATGTATCAAATTATCATGTGGGACACTTTAAACTTACATATGTTATATGTCCTTAATATCTCAACACAGGACAAAAGATGGCGGTGAAGTAGAAGGACGTGGAATGCACCCCTCTCCACAGAAGCATCAGGAATACACCAAAAGACGCAATAATTCCCACAGAGAACCAGCTGAACACCAACAAACAACCTCGGACACCAGAAAGGACTGCAAAGATCCCGACATAACTGGGTAGGACAGAGGGGGAAAAAAAAAGGAGAAAGAGGAGGAGAAGAAAGGAAAGGGAAAGGGACGGGTCCCACACCCTAGGGTGGGGGGATGTGAAACAGAGTGGAGACTGCCAAATTCAGAGAAATGTCCCTTATCTGACGAGGAAACCCTTTCTCCAACAGGGAATTTCCCTGGGTCAGAAGGGAGGCATTTAGGACTGTTCAAAGAGGGTGAAGTGGCTGAGCTGTGGCAGACGGGAAAGAGTGAGAAACACACAGAGTGCCCGCACCACGGCTCAGTGTGCCCGGACTGAGACATCGATTCACAGCTGGACAGGGGGTTTGGGAGCTGGAGCGTGGGAACCAGAGAACTGGTTCAGGGTGAGAAACAATGTTGGCAGTGGGAAGACGGACTGAGAGGACAGGAGGGAAGAAATCTGCAGCAGAGAGTGCGTGGCCATATTGGCGGCTGGATACTGCTGACTCACAAGCAGGGGGGAGGAGCCACGGGTGTAGCCTCTCTCTTGGCGCCTGCGACAGACAGAGGAAGGACCCCTGTGGGCCTGGCTAACACACTCAGGGATAACAAAGGCCCCCAGGTGGGGCTGGCCTAGAGTGTCTGCAGCCGAAAGTCAAAAGCCCGCAGAGTGGCCCAGCTCTGGAGGCATTCTGTTTACACCTGAGCCACCAGTGTCCCTCTGCAATGGGCACCAGCACACCTGACTGAACTGCCTTGACCCAGGCAGGGCGCCACTGCTCACTCACTCCCAGGGGAAGGAGCCACTGTTGTACCCTCTCTCTCCCCACACACCAGCACTTACAGACGAACAATAAAGGAAGCTCTGCTAGTCGCAGAATAATGCAAAAATCACAAGGCGGGTAGAAGGACACTTATAGCTGAGACCCCAAGGAAACAGAAATATTAGTATTAATTCTATTGAACTGGTCCATTCTGGGGTCAGTTCCATTTTTTTTTTTAATTACGATCTTGGTCCTAAGGGATCTACACGTTTTATAACATATTTTCTATTCTATTTTTTATTCTACTTTTATTTTTAGCCTTTTTATGTATTTCTATTTGTAGCTAAGTTTTTTGTAGTGCTGACTGTATCTCTCCTACCTTCTTTTCATCTCTATCTTTTATACATTTCTATTTCTTTCTTTTTGTTTTCATATTTCCAGTCACACTATGCTCTCCTGTTGCCCTACCTTTTTGATTCAACACGCTGCCATTAGTCTGGGGCTTGGACAGTCTTCTTTAAACCCCTTTAGTGGCAGGACAAGCAACCTCTGAAATTTGGACTACTATGAGCAAACAAAGAAACACCATGCAGGCAAAGGAGCAGGAAAAAAACCTACAAGACTAAATAAATGGAGAGGAAATAGGAAAACTGCCTGAAAAAGAATTCAGAATAATGATAGTAAAGATGATACAAAATCTTGATAACAAAATACAGAAAATACAAGACACAGTTAATAAGGACTCAGAAGAACTAAAGAACAAACAGTAATGGACAACAAAATAACTGAAATTAAAAATACTCTAGATGGTATAAACAGCAGAATAATTGACGCAGAAGAACAAATAAGTGAGTTGGAAAATAGAATGGGGAAAAGAACTGCCACTGAGCAGGAAAAAGAAAAAAGAATAAAAAGAATGGAAGACAGTCTCAGAGACCTTGGTGACAACATTAAGCACACCAACATTCGAATCATAGGCATCCCAGAAGAAGAAGAAGAAAAAAAGAAAGGGTCTGAGAAAATATTTGAAGAGGTTATAGTGGAAAACTTCCCCAACATGGGAAAGGAAATAATTAACCAAGTCCAAGAAGCACAGAGAGTCCCATACAGAATAAACCCAAGGAGAAATACACCAAGACACATATTAATCAAACTAATGACAATTAAACACAAAGAAAAAATATTAAAAGCAGAAAGAGAAAAGCAACAAATAACATATAAGGGAAAACCCATAAGGGTAACAGCTGATCTTTCTGCAGAAACTCTGCAGGCAAGAAGGGAATGGCAGGATATACTGAAAGTCCTGAAAGAGAAAAACCTACAGCCAAGAATACTCTACCCAGCAAGAATCTCATTCAGATTTGATGGAGAAATCAAAAGCTTTCCAGACAAGCAAAAGTTAAGAGAATTCAGCACCACCAAACCAGCCTTATAACAAGTGCTAAAGGAACTTTTCTAAGTAGGAAGCACAAGAGAAGGAAAAGACCTACAAAAACAAACCCAAAACAATTAAGAAAAATGGTAATTGGAACACACATGTCAATAATCACCTTAAATGTAAATGGATTAAAAGCTCCAACCAAAAGACACAGACTGGCTAAATGGATACAAAAACAAGACCCTTCTATATGCTGCCTACAAGAAAAGTAGGGAAGTAAAGGGATGGAAAAAGATATTCCATGCAAATGGAAGTCAAAAGAAAGCTGGAGTAGCAATACTCATATCAGACAAATTAGACTTTAAAGACTATTACAAGAGACAAGGAAGGACACTACATAATGATCAAGGGATCCATCCAAGAAGAACATATAACAATTGTAAATATCTATGCACCCAACATAGGAGCACCTCAATACATAAGACAAATGATAACAGCCATAAAAGGGGACATCAACAGTAACACAATAATAGTAGGAGATTTTAACACCCCACTTACATCAATGGACAGATCATCCAAACAGAAAATAAATAAGGACACACAAACTTTAAATGACACATTAGACCATCTCAACTTAATTGATATTTATAAGACATTCCATCCAAAAACTACAGAATACACTCTCTTCTCAAGTGCACATGGAACATTCTCCAGGATAGATCACATCTTGGGTCACAAATCAAGCCACAGTAAATTCAAGAAAATTGAAATCATATCAAGCATCTTCTCTGACCACTATGCCATGAGACTAGATATCAATTGCAGGAAAAAAACTGTAAAAAATACAAACACATGGAGGATAAACAATATGCTATTAAAGAACCAAGAAATCATTAAAGAAATCAAAGAGGAAATCAAAAAATATCTAGAAACAAATGACAATGAAAACACAACAATCCAAAACCTATGGGATGAAGCAAAAGCAGTTCTAAGAGGGAAGTTCATAGCAATACAGTCCTACCTTAAGAAGCAAGAAAAATATCAAACAACCTAACCTTACACCTAAAACAATTAGAGAAAGAAGAACAAAGAAATCCCAAAGTGAGCAGAAGGAAAGAAATCATAAAGATCAGAGCAGAAATAAATGAAAAAGAAATGAAGGAAACAATAGCAAAGATTAATGAAACTAAAAGCTGGTTCTTTGAGAAGATAAACAAAATTGATAAACCATTAGCCAGACTCGTCAGGAAAAAACGGGAGAAGACACAGATCAGCAGAAATAGAAATGAAAAAGGAGAAGTAACAACGGACACTGCAGAAATACAAAAGATCATGAGAGACTACTGCAAGCAACTATATGCCAATAAATTGGATAACCTGGAAGAAATGGATAAATTCTTAGAAAAATACAATCTTCCAAGACTGAACCAGGAAGAAATAGAAACTATGAACAGATCAATCACAAGTATGGAACTTTAGACTGTGATTATAAATCTCCCAACAAACAAAAGCCCAGGGCCAGATGGAGTCCCAGGTGAATTCTATCAAACATCTGGAGAACAGCTAACATCTATCCTTCTCAAACTCTTCCAAAATATAGCAGAAGGTGGAACACTCCCAAACTCATTCTATGAGGTCACCATCACCCTGATATCAAACCAGGCAAAGATGTCACAAAAAAAGAACATTACAGACCAATATCACTGATGAATATAGATGCAAAAATCCTCAACAAAATACTAGCTAACAGAATACAACAGCACATTAAAAAGGTCATACACAATGATCAAATGGGGTTTATCCCTGGAATTCAAGGATTCTTCAGTATACACAAATCAATCAACATGATACATCATATCAACAAATTGAAGGATAAAAACCATATGATCATCTCAATAGATGCAGAAAAGGCTTTTGACAAAATTCAACATCCATTTATGATAAAAACTCTCCAGAAAATGGGCATAGAAGGAAATTACCTCAACATAATAAAAGCCATATATGGGAAACCAATAGCCAACATTGCTCTAAATGATGAAAAACTGAAAGAATACCCTCTAAAAACAGGAACAAGACAAGGGTGTCTACTCTCACCATTATTATTCAACATAGTTTTGGAAGTTTTAGCCACAGCAATCAGAGAAGAAAATGAAGTAAAAGGAATCCAGATTGGAAAAGAAGAAGTAAAATTGTCACTCTTTGCAGATGACATGATATTATACATAGAAAACCCGAAAGACTCCACCAGAAAACTGCCAGCACTAATTGATGAATTTAGTAAAATAGCAGGATACAAAATGAATGCACAGAAATCTCTTGCATTCCTATACACTAACAATGAAAGAGCAGAAAGAGAAATTAAGGAAACTCTCCCATTTACCATTGCAACAAAAAGAATAAAATGCCTAGGAATAAACCTGCCTAAGGAGGCAAAAGATCTGTATGCATAAAACTTTAAGACACTGATGAAAGAAATCAAAGATGACACAAACAGATGGAGGGACATACCATGTTCCTGGATTGGAAGAATCAACATTGTGAAAGTGACTGTACTACCCAAAGCAATTTACAGATTCAATGCAATCCCGATCAAATTACCAATGGCATTTTTCACAGAACTAGAACAAGAAATCTTACGATTTGTATGGAAATGCAAAAGACCCCGAATAGCCAAAGCAATCTTGAGGAGGAAAGATGGAGTTGGTGGAATCAGGCTTCCTGACTTCAAACTATACTACAAGCCCACAGTGATCAAGACAGTATGGTACTGGCACAAAAATAGAAAGGAAGATCAATGGAACAGAACAGAGAACTCAGAGGTAAGCCCAAGCACAAATGGGTACCTTATCTTTGACAAAGGAGACAAGAATATACAATGGAAAAAAGACAGCCTCTTCAATAAGTGGTGCTGGGAAAGTTGGACAGCAACATGTAAAAGAATGAAATTAGAACACTTCCTAACACCATACACAAAAATAAACTCCAAATGGGTTAAAGACCTAAATGTAAAGCCAGACACTATAAAACTCCTAGAGGAAAACATAGGCAGAACACTCTATGACATACATCAAAGCAAGATCCTTTTTGACCCACCTCCTAGAATCATGAAAATAAAATCAAGAATAAACAAATGGGACCTAATGAAACTTAAAAGCTTTTGCACAGCGAAAGAAACCATAAACAAGACTAAAAGGCAACCCTCAGAATGGGAGAAAATACTTGCCAATGAAGCAACAGACAAAGGATTAATCTCTAAAATATACAAGCAGCTCATGCAGCCTAATATCAAAAAAGCAAATAACCCAATCCACAAATGGGCAGAAGACCTAAATAGACATTTCTCCAAAGAAGACATACAGATGGCCAACAAACACATGAAAAGATGCTCAACATCACTAATCATTAGAGACATGCAAGTCAAAGCGACAATGAGGTATCACCTCACACCAGTCAGAATGGCCCTCATCAAAATATCTAGAAACAACAAATGTTGGAGAAGGTGTGGAGAAAAGGGAACCCTCCTGCACTGTTGGTGGGAATGTAAGTTGATACAGCCACTATGGAAAACAGTTTGGAGGTTTCTTAAAAAACCAAAAATAGAACTACCATATGATCCAATAATTCCACTACTGGGCATATACCCAGAGAAAACCATAATCCAAAAAAAACATGTACCATAATGTTTATTGCAGCACTATTTACAATAGCCAGGACATGGAAGCAACCTAAATGCCCATCAACAAATGCATGGATATAGAAGATGTGGCATGTATATACAATGGACTATTACTCAGCTATAAAGAGGAATGAAATGGAGCTATATGTAATGAGGTGGATAGACCCTGAGTCTGTCATACAGAGTGAAGTAAGCCAGAAAGAGAAAAACAAATACTGTATGCTAACTCATATATACGGAATCTAAAAAAAAAAAAAAAAGGTACTGATGAATCCAGTGACAGGACAAGAATAAGAATGCAGATGCAGAGAATGGACTGGAGGACACAGGGTTGGGGGGGCGGAGGGCAAAGGGGAAGCTGGGACGAAGCGAGAGAGTAGCATAGACGTATATATACTACCAACTCTAAAATAGCCAGTGGGAAATTGCTGTATAACAAAGGGAGATCAACTCGATGATGGATGATGCCTTAGAGGGCCGAGATGGGGTGGGGGGGGGGAGTCGTGGGCAGGAGGGGATATGGGGATACATGTATAAATACAGCTGATTAACTTTGGTGTACCTCATAAGCTGGTACAAGAATGTAAAGCAATTATATTCCAATAAAGAGCTAAAAAAAAAAAAACTCAACAAAGCTAGGGGAGAAAATGAAATGAATAGAATAGAATAGAAGAAAAGAAAAGAATAGAATAGAATAGAAAATAGAAAAATAAAATAAAATAAAATAGAATAAAATAAAAATGGAGGTCCCAGCTTCCTCTTGAGAAAGTCTGATTCAGAGCAAGGTCAGGGGCTCTGAGTTTTAACAATCACCCCAGGTGATTCTGATGGCGATGGGACCCCATGGGGATCCCCAGGCCACACTGAGGAAACCTGTCCCATCTGATCTATAGGAGGAAGCTGGGGGTGGGGTGTGGTGGGGGGACTACAGGGGCAGAGATGTGAAAGGATCCAGCAGGAATAACCTGGGCTCTCCTGACCTGGCTTCTTCCCCTTCCAGACATTCTTCTTATCTCCAATAGTGATAAGCGGAAAAACTTTCCTGAAGGTGAGTTCCTGAGCTGGGCAGGTTCTCTGCCTACACCTTGGGCCCTGCTGAACTCAGACCCCAACTTGGGGTTGTGAGAAATAAGCACACTTGTGCGATTACCAAAGAAAGGACATGGAAGCCCGGAGCACAGCAAAGCAAGACTTTAATATCGGTCTTGCAAGAGCAGGTGTTTGCCGGACAGGCACACCCGGGATCATTACAGCAAGCATTTTATCCCCTGGTTCGCAAATCCTTCCCCTGGTTCCTTATTGGCTGAGTACTACTAGGGCTCACACGCTTTCCAGAACATCCCCTACCAATAAGGTTAAAATAAGTACTTTGTTGCTATTTGATTGGAGGGTTTAGACTTCCTCCAAGACAATGTGACTGTTACCATGCCTCCCTTTGTTCTGTTACTTTTTGGAGCAAGATTTTGTCTGTTACTTTTTTTTTTTTTTTTTTTTTTTTTTGGTGCAAGCCTTTGATCGCATCAGCAAACTATTCCATTTTCTGGAAATGAATCATAAAACATATATTGTCCCTCACAGGGTCAAATGGACAGCCTGTGTATCTCTTGAACCTCAACCCAAGGGTGCTCTGAAGACCCAGGAAAGGCTCAAAACTATCAGCAACTGCAGGGCCAGACAGAAAGTTACGGATGGTAAAAATTCATGAGCAGTGGTGGTGGAGGTGATGGTGGTCTTTGACAGGCAATTTGACAGGGAAGGCATCACTGAGAAGAGACTTTTGAACAAAGACAAAGTGCTGTAAGATGGGAAGTGAACTACACAGCTATTTATTGGGGGGGGGGGGGAGGGTAGTTTCAGGATTCCAGGCAGAGGAATTAGTAAGTTCAAAGATTCTAATGGAAGAAATACCTGGCGTGATAACAGAAGGAATGAGGCAAAGAACTTCATCAAAGTGAGGACAAGTTGGTACAGGCCATGGTTAGTCATTTTCACAACTGCTTTGGACTTGAAGTAGAACTGGCAGCTACGGAGGGGCTTGAGCTCGAGAGGGAAAAATTGAATGCATCTTTTGAGAAGATGCCTGTGGTTGCTGTGCTGACAACAGACACAGTAAGGGCGGAGGTAGTGTTGACTTAAAAAAATGCACAACATGAGAGCTGTGAGTTAAGTTTTATCTGGGGCAAAATTAGGACTGCAGCCTGGGAGACATCATCTCACATAGTGTTGGAGGACTCGGTAGAGGTAGGCAGGACATCAAGGCTTATAATGCAGGTACAGGCCCAGTGGATTCACATCCAAAGACCGAGCCCCAAGCCAAAGGAGAGCTTCTCCTTTTATAGACCAGTTCCCACGCTTCTGGGCGCCTATAGCTATGTTTATCTATGCAGAAGCAATGTACAGAAGCCAGAGTATACAGTTTTTTCTTGTCTCCTTGACCCAGGTATTTGCGCTGCCCTTGGCAGGGTCTTGTGAAAGAGGTCAAAAGTCATTTATTCCCTGGGGCTTGCATTTTCCTATGTTTGCTTTGTCCTCCCCTGTTTTTGTTATTAACCTGCCTCAATAGCTCTGAGAAACTGTTCCAAAGAGGCCGGGGGCGGGGCAGGGGGGTGGATTAGTATATATGTAATCTAGGCAACGGAGGAGTACGTGAAATCAAACACATATTTTTGTAGGGGGTTTGTGCTAGTCATCACCATGTAGGGATTTAGTGCTTCTCTAGATATGAGGAGATGCAAGGGTTGGGCTCATAAAATCAGCTCCTGAAAACATCTAACTATCTGAAGACCTGTTCCGCCCATCTGCCAAAGCACAGAGTGCCTCCTTCCTGGTCTCCACCCTGAATTCCCTTCAGGGGATGCGGAAGGTCAGTAGCTACAGCAGCACAAAGTGATTTAATTCTTGTATAGGCAGATTACAAGTTCCAACTTATAATTGACATATACATGGTTTGGTGAAAGGGAAAAGCATGCAATCAAGCACATATTATTTACAGAAGGTTACTGCTAGTCACAAGGAGCAGTCCTCACAATGAAGGATTTTAGTGTTTTTCTAGATATAAGGAGGTACAAGAATTGGGCCCATAAAGTTGGCTCCTGAAAATATCTAACCATCTAAAGACCTGTTCTGCCAGTTTTTCCCAGAGCACAGAGAGCCTCATTTCAGCTCTCCACCCTGAACCCCTTTCAGGGAGGCGCAGAGAGTCAGCGATTGCAGCAGCACATGATTTAGTCTTCGTAGAGGTAGATGGCAAATGCCAACTGTAGTTGACAGTAGGGAGTCTGGTTGGAGGGGGTGGCACTTAACCCAGTTAAGAGTTTGTCAGCCATAAATTGGAACTTGCCATCTGCCTGGACAAGAATTAAATCACTTTGTGCTGCTGTAGCTACTGACCTTCCACATCCCCTGAAGGGAATTCAGGGTGGAGACCAGGAAGGAGGCACTCTGTGCTTTGGAAGATGGGCGGAACAGGTCTTCAGATAGTTAGATGTTTTCAGGAGCTGATTTTATGAGCCCAACCCTTGCACCTCCTCATATCTAGAGAAGCACTAAATCCCTGCATGGTGATGACTAGCACAAACCCCCTACAAAAATATGTTTGATTTCACATACTCCTCCTTTGCCAAGAATATATATATACTCACCCCCACCCCCACCTCGGCCTCTTTGGAACAGTTTCTCAGAGCTATCTGGGATGCTGTCTCCTGGGTTGCAGTCCTAATTTTGCCCCCAGATAAACTCAGTTCACAACTCTCGTGTTGTGCATTTTTTTTAAGTCAACAATTTGATGGGCATTGGGCCGGAGCACTGGCACCGGAACTGATGACAAGTGAGCAGAGCCAGGTCTGTCATGAAGGGAGAACTAACAGCCACAAAAAGTGGGCTTTCATTAAGTGGCCTCCATGGCTTCTTAAATCCGACACCAGGAAAGAATCAGGAAAGCCCTATGTATACACCAGAAAGGTAATTCCAAAACTGGTTGTGTTCCAGGGAAGAGCTATATCGGACTCCATTTTGGATCTGTTTCTTTGACTTTAACCTTTGCTTTTTCTGCTGCTTTTGTTATGATAATCATACACCATGGCCTGCCTCAGGGAACCCTGGCCCTCTGCCTGAATGTTAAGCTAAAGTGCCTCTGATCAGCTCACAGGCAGACAATCTGCCCTGCCCACCTGTGTGAATGGCTGAAATTAACATATCCCGTCACCAAGGCTGGTTATTCCCAGAGATCTTTTGTAAGACTGATGGCCTTAACTTCTTCACAGCCCCTCCCTCTCTATTCTGCCCTTTTACTTTACTTCCTCACAGCCTCTCCCTCTCTGATTCTATAAAACAAACTGGCATCCAGACCTGAATAAGACGGTTTTTAGGAGACACTAGTCTGCCATCTTCTCAGGCTGCCAGTTTTCTGAATAAGGTCATATTCCTTGCCTCAACATCTTGTCTCCAATTCATTGGCCTGTCATGCGGCAAGCAGGGTGAGCTTGGACTCGGTAACAGTGGATTGTTAGGGAGTGAGGTGAGCACAGAGTGAAGGAGCTGCAGATGCTGAAGAAGAAGGCAAGATGGTGACATGGAAGAACCAGGAGTCCTGGCGAGCAAAGGGGACCTGGCCTGGAAAGTCAGAGCATCAACTAGACACACACTTGGCAAGATAAGTGCTCCACTGTGCTTGCAGGGACACACTTCTCTTCCATTTTTTCTTTATTTTTCCAATTGTAAATGGGTATTGTCCACCTCCCCACACTAAAGGTAAGTCTTTGGAGCCAGGTGCTCTGTCTTGCTAACCTCTATACCCCCAGCACTAGAATCCAGACAGTGTGTAGACAATGTAGACAGAGAAACCAGAAACTGTAGCTGGCACATGACAACCACTTGCTGCTGCCTGAGTAGCTCAATGAGGGGAGAGCTTTGAGAAGCTTAGGTTATTCTGAAAAAGAAAGAGGAGAGAGAATGTGGAAGAGAGCAGACCAAGTGAAGAGGAAAATTAGAAGTTTGTGCTCAGCTAGAAATAACTTCATGCTTGCTTTGCTTCTGTAAAATCTGCTTGCTGCACTGAGATAAGAACAAGATGACCTAGCAATCAACTGTAATCTTAAGATGTTCTGATAAATATGGAATGTTCTGCTCCTGCTCCTGCAAGTATCTGTTTGGAAATCCCCTACACGTAACCCATAGCAACTCCCGCGCTCTGTAACTGCTCGTAACCTATAGTAACCAGGTAACCAATCAGCCAATGCTAACTGTAACCATGTGCACTGACCCCTATAAAAGTAAAGCTCACCCTGAGCTCAGGGCCCCAGAACTTTAGAGTGTTAGCTCATCTGGGACCTCCGACTTAATAAACCTAAGTTCTCCAACCCTCTGAGTGTGGTGCTTGGTTTCCCGACAGACCAATTCGATTTACACAACACAAGAAGCCAAATGGCAGAAACTTGTAAGGCCATGACAGGGAGAGGAAAAATGGGAAAGGGAGAGACAGAGACATGGGCATGGGTCAGGAGGAGGAAGAAGGGGCTGAGAGAAAAGATCTGCATGAAAACTTGTGAAAAGGCTAAGCTGGAAAGATAATTAATGGTGAAGTCTCAAGACAATAACCTGTGCTGTGCACACCCCTCTCCGACCTCAGTCTCCCTCTGAAATCTTAATAGGTGTAGCTTACTCCTGGCCCTAATGCATGGGATGGAGAACTCCCTCCCATGTGTGCAAAAACTGAAGCCTCTTATTGTGAAGTTGGCCAGGAGTGAAGCAGTGGCAGCTGCAGGAAGGAAAACAAGTGAGTGCTATCGACACACGTGGCAGGATTCTTCCAAGGAGTTTGGAACTTTTTCTCCTGCTTCCCAAGATTGCTGCCTTCCCAGCATGAGGCTGTTCTCAATAGAGGAGGATCAGGGATCTGTAACTTCTGTTACAGGTTTGGTTTCCCAGATTTTCCAGTTTATATCCTTCCTCTGCGATGTTACAGGGTGTGTCAGGATGGTGATCAGGAAGTGGGAAAGTAAAGCTATCGGAGAATGTTCTGCCTATGTTTTCCTCTAAGAGTTTTATAGTGTCCGGTCTCACATTTAGGTCTTTAATCCATTTTGAGTTTATTTTTGTGTATGGCATTAGAGAATGTTCTCATTTATATGTGGAATCTGTGAGAAATAAGCCCACTTATTTGGTCCGATTACCAAAGAAAGGACATGGAAGCCCGGAGTACAGCAAAGTGAGACTTCAATATCGGTCCTGCAAGAGCGGGTGTCTGCCAGACAGACACACACAGGACAGTTACAGCAAGCATTTTATCTCCTAGTTCACAAGTCCCTCCCCTGGTTTCTCATTGACTGAGTACTACCGGGTTCACATGCTTTCCCAGACTACTCGACTCTTAGCACACCTCCCTTTGTCCTGTTACTTTCTGGTGCGAGCCTTTGGTCATGTCAGCAAACTTTACTCCTTTTTCTGTAAATGAATCATAAAACATCTATTGTCCCTCACATAAACAGAAAAAAAAAAAAAAAGATACAAATGAACTTACTTACAAAACAGAAACAGGCTTAGAGAATGAATTTACAGTTACCTTGGGGGAAGGGTGGGAGGGAGGGATAGTTCGGGAGTTTAGGATTGACATGTACACAGTGCTATATTTTATTTGCTCTTCTTTCTCTAGTTTCTTTAGGTGTAAGGTTAAATTGTTTATTTGGGATTTTTCTTGTTTCTTGAGGTAGGATTGTATTGCTATAAATTTCCCTCTTAGAACTGCCTTTGCTGCATCCCATAGGATTTGGATCATTGTGTTTTCATTGTCATTTGTCTCTAGGTATTTTTTTATTTCCTCTTTGATTTCTTCAGTGATCTGTTGCTTATTTAGCAGCACAGTGTTTAGCCTCCATGTGTTTGTGTTTTTTACAGTTTTTTTCCTGTAATTGATTTCTAATGTCATAGCGTTGTGGGCAGAAAACATGCTTGACACGATTTCAATTTTCTTGAATTTACCAAGGCTTGATTTATGACCCAAAATGTGATCTATCCTGGAGAATGTTCCATGTGCACTGGAGAGGAATGTGTAATCTGCTCTTTTGGGATGTAATGTCCTATAGATATCTATTAAATCAAGCT
This sequence comes from Hippopotamus amphibius kiboko, assembly GCF_030028045.1. Lineage (NCBI taxonomy): Eukaryota > Metazoa > Chordata > Mammalia > Artiodactyla > Hippopotamidae > Hippopotamus > Hippopotamus amphibius. Next base: position 163,543,970 of record NC_080190.1, read on the forward strand.
GATTTATTGTGTCATTTAAAGCTTCTGTTTCCTTATTAATTTTCTGTGTGGATGATCTGTCCATTGGTGTAAGCGGGGTGTTAAAGGCCCCCACTATGATTGTGTTCCTGTCGATTTCCTCTTTCATAGTTTTTAGCATTTGCCTTATATATTGAGGGGCTCCTATATTGGGTGCATATATATTTATAATTGTTATCTCCTCTTCTTGGATGGATCCCTTGATCTTTATGCAGTGTCCTTTCTTGTCTCTTGTAACATTTTTTATTTTAAAGTCTATTTTATCTGATATGAGTATCGCTACTCCAGCTTTCTTTTGATTTCCATCTGCATGGAATATCTTTTTCCATGCCCTCACCTTCCATCTGTATGTGTCCTTAGGTCTGAAGTGAGTCTCTTGGAGACAGCATATATATGGGTCTTGTTTTTGTATCCATTCAGCCAGTCTGTGTCTTTTGGTTGGTGCATTTAGTCCATTTACATTCAAGGTAATTATCAATATGTATGTTCCTGTTACCATTTTCTTAATCGTTTTGTTTTTGTTATTGTAGGTCCTTTTCTTCTCTTATGTTTCCCTCTTAGAGAAGTTCCTTTAGCATTTGTTGTAGGGCTGGTTTGGTGGTGCTGAATTCTCTTAGCTGTTGCTCGTCTTTAAAGCTTTTGATTTCTCCATCGAATCTGAATGAGATCCTTGCTGGGTAGATTATTCTTGGTTGTAGGTTCTTTCCTTTCATCACTTGAAATATATCATGCCACTCCCTTCTGGCTTGCAGAGTTTCTGCTGAAAAATCAGCTGTTAACCTTATGGGAGTTCCCTTGTATGTTATCTGTCGTTTTTCCCTTGTTGCTTTTAACAAATTTTCTCTGTCTTCAATTTTTGTCAGTTTGACTACTATATATCTTGGTGTGTTTCTCCTTGGGTTTATCCTGCCTGGGACCCTCTGCGCTTCCTGCACTTGGGTAGCTATTTCCTTTCCCATGTTAGGGAAGTTTTCAACTATAATCTCTTCCAGTATTTTCTCGTGTCCCTTTTCTCTCTCTTCTCCTTCTGGGACTCGTATAATGTGAATGTTGGTGCATTTAACATTGTCCCAGAGGTCTCTTAAGCTGTCTTCAGTTCTTTTCATTCTTTTTTCTTTATTCTTTTCTGCATCAGTGATTATCACCATCCTGTCTTCCAGCTCACTTATTCACCCTTCTGCCTCAGTTAATCTGCTATTGGTTCCTTCTAGTGTATTTTTCATTTCAGTTATTGTGTTGTATATCTCTGTTTGTTTGCCTTTAATCCTTCTAGGTCTTTGGTAAACTTTTCCATCTTTGCATCCAGTCTTTTTTCAAAGTCCTGGATCATCTTCACCATCATTATTCTGAATTCTTTTTCTGGAAGAGTGCCCATCTTCTCTTCCTTTAGTTGTCTTTCTGGTGTTTTATCTTGTCCCTTCATCTGGTACAAAGTCTTTTGCCTTTTCATTTTCTCTGTCTTTCTGTGGTTGGTTTTCAGTTCCACAAGATAAAATACTGCTGATACTGCTTGATTCTGCTGTCTGCCCTCTTGTGGAGGAAGCTGTCTAGGAGGCTCGTGGGTGCTTCCTGATGGGAGGAACTGATGGTAGGTTGGGCTGGGTGGGCGGAGCTCAGTAAAACTTTAACCTGATTTGGTGGATGGAGCTAAGTGACACTTTAGTCTGCTTGTCTGCCTATGGGTGGGGCTGTGTTCCCACCCTGGTGGTCATTTGGCCTGAGGCGACCCAGCACTGGAGCTTACAGGCTCTTTGGTGAGGCTAATGGTGGACTCTGGGAGGGCTCACACCAATGAGCACTTCCCAGAACCCCTGGCGCCAGTGCCCCCATCTCCTTGGTGAGCCACAGCCACCCGCCACCTCCACAGGCAACCCTCCAACACCAGCAGGTAGGTCTGGTTCAGTCTCCTATGGGGTCACTGCTTCTTCCCCCTGGGTCCTGGTGAGCACACTTTTTTGTGTGTCCTCCAAGAGTGGAATCTCTGTTTCCCCCGGTCCTGTGGAGGTCCTGCAATCAAATCCTGCTGGCTTTCAAAGTCTTATTCTCTGGGGATTCCTCCTCCTGTTGCTGGACCCCCAGGTTAAGAAGCCTGACGTGGGGCTCAGAACCCTCAGGACTTCTGAGGTATAACTGTTCTCCAGCTTGTGAGTCACCCACCCAGCATTTATGGGATTTGATTTTAACGCGATTGCACCCCTCCTACCGTCTCATTGTGGCTTCTCCTTTGTCTCTGGATGTGGGGTGGTTTTCTTTGGTGAGTTCCAGTGTCTTTCTGTCGATGATTGTTCAGCAGTTAGTTGTAATTCTGGTGCTCTTGCAAGAGGGAGTGAGCGCATGTTCTCCTACTCCACCATCTTGATTCTTCCTCCCACAGTGCTATATTTTAAATAGATAACTAACATTATAGCACAGGGAACCCTGCTCAGTATTCTGCAACAAGCTAATTGGGAAAATAATTTGAAAAAGAATAGATACATATATATGTATAACTGAATCACTTTGTTGTACACCAGAAACTAACATAACATTATTAATCAATGATACTCCAATATAAAATTAAAAGTTTTAAAAAAAGCTGTTGGCTATTTATTGTGATGATCTTGGTTCTAAACCTTATCAATTCTAAGTCTAGTTTAAAAAAGAAAAACTTAGGGTTCACTGGACTCAGACAACTCTTCCCAAACAGCTAACTTGCTTTTCTTTGGCTTCTAAAACCTCCAAAGCAGGGCACTGCTCTCAGAATGTTGGTGTGTGACAGAGTGCTATATGTCATGAAATTTTTGTATTTCAAATCTATTGTTTTTACAATGCAAATAATAGAAAGTAAAACTCAATTTTGGTCAACATTGTTGTCTGGTGGTGTTATGGCAAAAGCACAGATGTGAGCTCTGTCCCGACTGGAGTGGGTGTCAGATGCCCGAGATGGAGAAGGTAGGCCTGGGACTTTGATGAATAATGAAAGGAAGAAAAAAGTTGGGGAAAGAAAAAAAAAAAAAAAGGTGTTATAAAACACTGTCAACTGAAAGGAATGCTGCTGTTTTGAGTGTCAGTTCTGGGATATTACAACAAACCTGCAGCTGTGGCCTCCAATAGGTGTTTTGAGTAACCCTGTAATGTTACAGGAAGATTTACAGCAGGAATTGGAAACAGAATGGGTTTGGGGCAAGTCATTTTTCTCCTTTAAAAAAATCTTTTTTCTTTGTATTTAAAGTAAAGATTATTGCAAGATTGGATTCCATGACATGTGCATAGTACTTTAGACACAGGAGGGGTTAAAAATGCTCATTGATGTACAGACCTCCACATGCAGGCAGTTAAGAGCCCCCCCCACCCCCACCCCCGGGCACTGGTTGGTACTGTACCTGTCCTTCTTCCTGATGCTTATTTCTACCTTTCTTGCTGATCCAGGAATAGCTACCCAAGTCCAGGAAGCACAGAGAGTCCCAGGCAGGATGAATGGGGTCACTATTTCCCACTTCTCATGTGCAAGGGGACTCCTGACCTGAGAGTCCATCAAACAGCCTCACTTCTGTATTTCAGTATTTGGGATTATTCCATATTGATAAGATAGGAAATAGATTTAATTATTTGAGATTATATTTTGCTTTGGGTAAGTGATAGATTCTGGAAACTCCAAAAGTGTGATTGCTGTACGATATTCTTGTGTGGTTTTATGCCTGGAGCAAACAAGGAATCATTAACACAAAACAAAACCTTGCAGTTAAAATACCCTAAATACAGTGACACCCTCAGCATAAAGTTTATAGATTCAGATTGAAATACATTCAAGCACATGTGATGTACACAACTCACGATGGCCAACTATAGTTTTGTTTTGTTTTTTTAATTTTGGGGACTTTTTTTTAATTTATTTATTTATTTTATTGGCTGTGTTGGGTCTTTTTGCTACACGCGGGCTTTCTTTAGTTGCAGTGCGCAGGCGCCTCATTGCAGTGGCTTCTCTTGTTGCAGAGCACGGGCTCTAGGCGCATGGTCTTCAGTAGTTGCAGCACATGGGCTCAATAGTTGTGGCTCACGGGCTTAGTTGCTCCGTGGCATGTGGGATCTTCCTGGAGCAGGGATCGAACCCGTGTCCCCTGCATTGGCAGGCAGATTCTTAACCACTGCGCCACCGGGGAAGTCCACCAACCACAGTTTTTCAAACTGATTTTTAAAAGTTATCAAATATTTATTCAGGGAGATGTAGAGTTTTGTGTGTGTGTTGTACTGTGCTTTTGCACGCAATATAGTTTGTGTAATTTGTCCTTATTTAAGAGATTTAGGGACTAAAAAGAAAAAGAAAACCTGAGATATGAACTAACTGTCCCCAAATTGATTAATTTGTCCCGAGGGAGGCCCAGATTCCACCTGCATCATTTGATTGCAAGTCCAGGGAACAATTTGAAACAAATAGAACATGACTCCAGCTTGCAGGATACTTTGATGTTCGGCTTTGGGTTTCCATCTGCTTGGGATGGTGGACTGGGCTTTGTGAGAATAGGAGGAGAAAACCCTGTATCCTTTCACATAGGACAACTGCTCACAGACAGCAAGTTTCTAAATGACAGCCCCTGGGTTTCAATGTTGTTAAACAGTTTGCCTCTCACCCTAGTTCATGGCTGCATCAATTTTGTTTGGGACAGCGTGTGTTTCAATACATCAGAGCTCCCTGTGCCACTGGTCTACACTGGACTCTCTTAGATATTTGAGGATGGGAGGCATCCTGGTGGATCAAAGTACAGAGTTGAATTCTGGAGAGCCAGTGACTCACGAGGCTGCCTGAAGACATTTTGCATGTTTCTGGGGGATGGTTCCCTCATCCACAGAATTAAAGTAATAGCATCTGGGGCTTCCCTGGTGGCACAGAGGTTAAGAATTTGCCTGCCAATGCAGGGGACACAGGTATGATCCCTGGTCTGGGAAGATCCCACATGCCACAGAGCAACTAAGCCCATGCACCACAATTACCGAGCCTGTACTCTAGAGCCCACGAGCTGCAACTACTGAAGCCCGGGCGCCTAGAGCCCGTGCTCGGCAACAAGAGAAGCCTGGACACCACAATGAAGAGTAGCCCCTGCTCTCTGCAACTAGAGAAAGCCCACGCAGTAATAAAGACCTAATGCAGCTGAATTAATTAATTAACTAATTAATTAAAATACATAAAATAATAGCATCTGCAAGTTTATGATGACATATGTTAACAGTCATTCAGGCCTCCTAGAGTACAAGAATTACTCCAGGTGATGGTGAGTTTTATGTGTCAGCCTGACTGGTCCACAGGGTGCCCATATATGTGGTTAAACATTATTTCCAGGTGTGTCTCTGAGGATGCTTCTGGATGGGATTTGAATGGGTAGACTGGTAAAGCACATTTCCTCCCAATGTGGGTGGGCCTCCTCCAATCCACTGAAGGTCTGAATAGAATGAAAGCAGAGGAAGATCAGGTTCACTCTTTGCCTGACTGTCTTTGAGCCGGGACAGCATTCTTCTCCTGTCTTCAGACTCAAGACTCGCACTGTAACTTAGACCATTGGCTTTCCTGGTTCTTAGGCCTTTGAATTCAGACTAGAACTATACCATCAGCGCTCTTGCATCCCCAACTTGACAACTACACATCCTGGGACTTTTCAGCCTTTTTAATTGCATGAAGCAATTCCTTATAATAAATCCAGATAGAGAAAGAGAAGGTTGGGTGGATCCATTGATGGATGGAAGGATGGATGGATGGATAGCAACATAGATAGATGACTGATAGATAGATAGATAGATAGATAGCCTGTTGATTTTGTTTTTCTGAAGAACCCAGACTAGAATACGCAATAAAGGTTGTTCAGCTTTTCACTTCTTGTTAGCACAGAGTAACAACGTCCAAGCTCCTTACTTGCTGGACTGGAAAAAAGAAGCCTAAATTGTTTTAGAAAAGTAAGAAAATAAAATCAAAGAAACTTCCCAAACCTGTAAGCGAAAAGAGAGGAAAATATTTATTTTAAAATTGAGAGGGTTAGTCCAGGAGATTCAATGTACTGAATGATATCAGTTCCAAAAAGAGAGAACAAAGACACAATAAAATGAGGGAAATCATCCAAGAAATAATACAAGAAAATTTATGAGACAGGAGGGATGTATATCCAGATGAAAGGACCAAAAGAAAGCTTAATTTATTGGGTTAACATAGATACACACCATGGAACAAAAAGTGAACTTCAGGACACTCATCTCAAAGAGAAAATCATAATTATTTCTAAAAAGTGGGAAAAACAAAGAGTCATGTTCCAAGAAATTCCAGCTAAGAATTCTATGTCCAGTCAAAGCAATGATCAAGCGTGAGAGTAAAGATATCTTCAGATATTCATGGTCTCAAAAAAAAAATGATATTCCCACCTCCCCAGGAAAGATGAGTACAAGGCAGAGAGGGCAGAAGTGTCACATTAATTGCTAAAGGGAAGATCTGGAGTGAGGAGAAGCAGTCTCCCAACAGCTAACAGTGAATAAGACAGACAATGAGATGTGAATATTTTAGGAGGATAAGGGAAGGAGAGGTGAGGGGTGAGAGGTGGCGAAGATTAGGAAGCAGAAAGTACATACGTATACTTAAATCCAGAAAAAAAATCAAAGCATTGCAATATAAACATGAAATTGAGGGACATCCCTGGTAGTCTAGTGATTAAGACTCTACGCTCCTAATGCAGGGGGCCGGGGTTCCATCCCAGGTCAAGGAACTCGATCCCACATGCCACAAGTAAAAGATCCCTTGTGCCACAACTAAAGAGCCTGCATGCCACAACTGAAACCCGGCACGGCCAAATAAATATTTTTTAAAAAAACATGAAATTGAGAGATGTGAAGGTAAATACTGGACAAAGGAAAGAAAAGTGTGGTAACTGGCAATCGGGATCAGCATTGGGAGGGTGAGGGCAGGGGGCTGCCAGGTCCACTGCTCATGAGCTTCTAGTTCTATTTGAGTCTTAAACCACATGCATAACTGACCGTATTGCCTGGTTTCTCCCCAGGGTACAGGAGAGGGAGCTGGTCTCAGAGTGAGAAACAAGACGTGGACCCTGCCGCAGGGCACGGTGATGGCCTGTAAGAGGAAGCAGCTGGTTTTCAAGAGGAACGGTGGGGTGAGCAGAGCCTGAAAGAGGCAGAGCAGAAGTGGGAAACCAGAGGCAAAAGACTTCCCTCCCCATTGAGGGAGGGGAGGAGCAAGATTTCTCAGCCACCTCCAAGCCGGCAAGACTGAAACGTTACCACAGGGACATACAGAGACAGTCTCCCGCATGGAGAGGCACTAAAGGGGCACCCAACACGGGCCGTCCTCAGCACTGGGCAAAGTGCAGCCCTAATCCCGACCACCTCAATTCATTCAAGGTGAGAGCTGCCACTCTTAGCAGCTCCCCTGGGCGAGCTGCAGAGCCCTCCCCTTTCCCATAACCCCAGTGTACATCATAAACAAAACTGCAAATATAAGGCCCTAACAACAAAACACAGGACATTATCTACATCTTTCCCTCCCTCACTAGCCTCAAAATGCACAGCCCCCAACACGCACACTCACTTTGGGTTCTGACTCCACATCAGCGAACCAGTGGCATCAAACAGCAACCGCAAACCCAGGAGGAATGGTGAACACTGGGAACACAGCTCAGTGTCCTTCCCAAATGTTGAGACCCAGCTAGAGGTCATCCGCATACAGCTGAGGTCCAGCTCCTTGGAGATGAGAGGATGCCCTTGCCACACACACACACACACACACACACACACACACACACACACACACACACACACACCCCTCCCTCTAGCATCTTCCCTGCAACATCTTGCTAAGGCAGGGTCCTGGCCTCAGTTACCTCCTGTCAATAGCAATAGAAAGGAACTGAACTCTCCAATCTTGTAGGGTCAGAGGACTTCAGCTTCTCAAAAAAAGCCAGTCCTACTGAGAGTAAAGTCAAGGATGGGATTCACAGCTAATTTAGAGTGAGATCAGAGACTGTACTTAGGGCACCAGGAGATGGTAGTGCTGTTAAAGATCTGGTGAATGACAAAGTGTTATTTATTTAGGAGAGGATGAAAAGGAGCCCCACTTTCAAAAGTACATTTTCTAAGTGTTAGCAGGTGGGAACCAAAGGCAGCTAGATTCCGAAGAAAGACTAACCTCACAGCCCTGCCTGCAATCATGTTCTGACCACAAGGGGGCGTGTGGGGCTGCTCTGCACAGTTTAGGCCTAAGGGTGAAGGAAACTAACATTTAGGACTTGCCTGTGCCAATTCAATCATCATTAAGATGGACTTCCCTGGACCAATTCAATCATCATAAGAATTCAGAAAGGAACATAAGTGTAGAGCAGTTCAATAATTTGCCACAGCACTTGCTGTTTAACTTTGGAGAAAATCAGAGTGTGAGTGGCAGCCTTCTCATCTGTTAAATGGAAATGACCCCTTCTCTGCAGAGCTGATGGGAGGAAGGAAGGTCAGTGTCCGTCAAAGTGATGGACACAAGCTTACCCTCATCGTCTCCAGGTCACCTGGATGCTACCCCATGACCTGACGACAAGATCAGGTTTCTGCCAGCTCACCAACCCCTCACCCAAGTGTCCCCCTTCAGTGATCCCCTCCTCCAACCCACTTGCCCCTCATAGAAACTTGCTTAAGAATCTCCTATACCCTGTGTCCTCACCCCCCCCTCCCTGGCACCCACGCCTCGACTCACAGCAGTCTGTCCTCCAGCGAACCGACTCTGCGTAGGTCACCACGGAACACACACCTGATCACTCCCTCCTTGGAACGCTCTTCTCCCCAGATATTCCTCCCTGGAAATCTCTTCTCCCCGGCTATGACGACACCATGATCTATGGGGTCTCCATTTATGGGACCGTTTCCATAACAGTTCTCTAGGGTAGAGGGCTTGATGATGACAAGGGTCCTTACTTAACATGCAGATTCCAGGTTTCTCTTTCGAGAATCTGATTCAGAAAAAACAGAGCGTGGTCAGGGACTCTGAGTTTTAACAATCATCCTAGGTGATCCGGATACAAGGCGTTCCCAGGCTACACTGAGGAAAGCTGTGCCATCGGATCGGAGGAGGAAGCTGGGGGTGGGGTGGGGGGACTCCAGGTAGAGGGATGTGAAAGGATCCAGCAGGAATAACCTGGGCTCTCCTGACCTGGCTTCTCCCTCTTCCAGACATTCTTCTCGTCTCAGATGGTGATAACCAGAAAACCCTTCCAGAAGGCGAGTTCCAGAGCTGGGTTTGTTCTCTGCCTAGACCTTGGGCCCCCGCTCAGCACTGATCCCTTTTGGATGCTAATAAGAGGCAAGAAAGGCGTTCAGCCCTGCAGACCCAGAGGGAAACTACCCTCGCCTCCATAGCCTGCCAGTCGCTTCTATCTTTTACAAGCCATACATCCTCGTGGCCACAGAGACAGCCACCTTTCACTTTTGAATACCGGGATAGGGGTGTGTGTGCGTGCGTGTGTGCGTGCGTGCGTGTGTGTGTGTGTGTATGTGTGTGTGTGTCTTGGGGGATGGGAGGTTAACTCTTGGTGAGTGAGCCCTTCTGTTTATCTTTTCAGAGGAAAGCCAGCTGCCAACACCGTCAAGTGAGTGGGTGATTTTACAGCCAGGAAAGTGGGATCTGATCCCTCCCGGAGGCCTCTTGTCACAACCAAAATCTCATGTGATTGCCTCTGCTGTCCTTACCCAAGGCACTGGGTCTGGTCCCCTGGGCAAAGGAAAGGGGTGGATAGAAAGGGGAGAGGGGTTAGGGAAGTAGGGGGCAGAAAGTCAGAGAAACCAAGTGCCTTCAGAGACTAACTCTTGGGTGGGGAATTTCATTTCTCTTCTAGACACCATAAGAGGTCCCATCCTCCCAACAGGTGGGCGTGTGTTTGCTGGGATTGGGGGTGGGGTCCTAATGGCACACACGTGTCTGGAGAGCAGGGCAGACAGCCCCTGCCTTTGCCACCGCTGCCCCGGGGCCCAGCCCTAGTTTCTGTGGAATGGGAAGGGTTTGATACAGCTAGGCGGTGGAGGGCAGGACTGGGATGGGGGCAGGAAGAGGTTAAGCAAAAGAGAGGAGGCGGTAGGAGGGCAGGACTCTCCAAAAGGTCTCAAAAGTAAATTTGGGGGATGAGAAAGGGAGATGATCACTTGTGACTCTCTTTCCAGGCAGCCTAATGGATCCCATGGGCCAAGGTCAGTGTTTATTAAGAGGGAAGCTGGGGCTTCCTAGGTGGGAAACTGCAAAGCTAACTACCCAAAAGGTGGCGTGCGTGCAACTTACAGAACTGAGCTCTGCTTCCAAACTGATGCTTTGTTCGGCCCCGCTCATTCATGCATGCATGCATGCGTGCAACAAACACTTGCTGAGGTCTTATTGGGCAATAGGCCCTATTCTGAGCAGTGGGGATACGGCCGTGGACCAAACATAACACCTGCCTCACTGGACCTCTCCCGCTCAGCAGACCAGCCAGAGGCCACCTGAAGTCTCCTAGGAGAAGCAGAGAACCCCCAACTCCATTCATTGCTTAATGTTGTGTGGTCATAGACGATACAGGCAGAATCACATGATAAGAAGGGTAGTTCATGTGTGCCAGGTGCTACCCCAAGCATTGTACATACATGAACTCATTTAATCCTCATAATCTTCCCACTTAACAGATGTGGAAACTGAGCCCAGAGCACCTAAGATTCTCATCTCTAGAGCCCAGTGCTAGAATCCACGTTATTGTAGACATGTCCTAGGAATGAGCACTTGGTCATTTCCTTCCACTTCCCATGACCTCTTGCCAGAATCTCCTCCTCTCCTCCCTGCCTTCTAGCTCCACCCCTTTCACAACACTAGGATTGCCCATCTTTTTAGCCTCTTATGATACCTCCATCCCCAGAGCTCAAACATGCCATCTGTAGAGATGCTTTTGGTTGGTAGATAAATGAGATGGAGGTGCCTGGCTTATCACACCACAAATGTTCTCATCAAACAATTGTCCCCATTTTCCGGTTGATGTTGATGCCTGAGGACAGATTTTAGGCACCTACAGGAGGAGGTCTCCAGGCAAATGGAGGCACTGGCCCAGCTCCCAAAAGACATTCAGGATGCTATTTTCCATAATATCCTGGCCAAGCTCAAGGACCGAGAGGCTCTGCAGGACCCCATGGACATGGCGAGGGGGTCCCACTACCTAAGGCTGATCAAAGCTGTGAAGGGGCAGGTTTAGGAGATAGGCCTGAGGAGGGGTCCCAAACACTGGCCCCAACACAATGACCAGGCCCAGGGCATGCAGGCCACATGCTGAAGCTGCTTGGAATTTCCTGGGGGAGGTGAAGAACACTCCCCCTCCCACCTTGGTCAATCACTTGTAGACTCAAAAGATAATGAAACACCATATAACAACATCACTGTTGCTATTACTATTATTGGTGCTGTTGTATTACTGATAATACCGGTCTCCTACAGCTGGATTGGGACTCCTTGGATCCTTTGGACAGCTTTGGTGGCACCTTCCTAAGTGAGATGAAACAGGACTCAAGAAATCTATGGCTTGATTCAAGATTCCACATCGTTTACCTCCTTGAAGCCATACTAGGTAAGAGTGATTTGAGGGAAATACGGGAACATCATAAATTTGGCCTCTAGGCCCAAAAGGAAGGGGTTAGATGACACCCACCTCTCTAAAACCCTTCTAATACCATGATCTTCATCTTACATCACACAGCTCTCCAAGGTCAGGAGGGCTCAGTGAGATAAATTCACCATATGACACAGAACCAGCTCAGGACCTAAAAAGACTGGCCCAAGTTCAGCCAGCCTATCAGCAGGTGTGCTGGATTCCAGGTTTCAGCCTAGAATCCCACCCCCTGAACCATGTTATGTAGCATCCTGGAGACGATCCCAAGAGCAGAAGGAGGGAACCTGACCTTCAAGTTGAATGGGTTTTATTCCTCTGCCTCAAGCTTCCCCTCTCGTGGGGTCTCCTAGTTCACAGCAGGGAAGAAAAATCTGACTCCTCATCACTCTCTCTCCCCAAACGTCCCCTTGTCCCCAGTGCTGAGTGACACCCAACATGAGCTGCTGGCCTGGTCCATGGAGAAGAGCATCCTGCAGCAGGAGTGGCAGCTGGTGAGAAATGGATCCCCAGGGGCCGGCGTCCAGGGACAGGGGTGAGGGAACCAGGGACAAGAATGATGCTGTGGGAAGGGAGGTGACAGAAGCCTCTGCTGGGAGGGGAGGCAGGATCCCATGTGGCCGCTGGGAATTCTGCATCTGCCTCTCCCTCTGGGGAGCTGGCCCGGTGGGTGTGAGTCTACCTCAGGAGGGTCTCTGTCTCCATGGCAACCCCAGCAGAGGGTGCTCACAGTTCTAAAAGAGCCATATAGGTATTCAGGTTTGGGGGGCTCAGGGGATCCAAGACACCCCTGCATTTTTCACACAGGTACCATTTACAGATTGCTCTTTCTCCGTCTACATACATGTACACATAAGAACATATATGTGTACAGCATATGCACATACATGCACACACTGCACACATGTACACACACACCCATAATTCCAGATACCACTACTCTGCAAGGTCGATGTTAGCATCACCATTTATCTGCTTAGGAACCAATGTTCAACAATTTCCAATAACATGTCCAAGATCACACTGATTGCACGATGGGACAGGACAAGACTCCTGGTCCCCTTGACCCTATCACTTTGCCTCTTGAATGACCCTGAGAGGCCCCTGGCTCTCAGGACAGAAGGATTTGTCTCCCAACCTCAAGGCTGACTTGCAACACCTGACCCCGTTTCTTCCAGGTGAAGAGCATCCTGGAGCCCAACTTCCGGTACCCCTGTAACCTCACCTTCACCCTGGACCCCAGGTTCCTCGCCCCACTGCAGGGGGAGGTGGTGGCTCTCACTTTCGGCCTGCTGGAGGAGTGCGGCCTGAGGGTGGCGCCCGACAAGCCTCAGTGGGACCTGGGACCTGGAGGCCAATAAGCCCCTGTCTGCCCTGTATGGGTCCCTGTCGGTGCTGCAGCAGCTGGCTGAGGCCTGAGCCCTCCCCGGGGCTCTCAGTCCAGAGAGGCCTGGCCGCAGCCCAGTTTGTGCAGTCTGTGTCCTTGTTGCCCAGGGAGCCGGGGCCACGCCTCTCTGCCTCTCCAGTTTGGGTGGACAGGGACCAACAAATATTCCAGGGAACATTCTAGGGTGATGGAAGTACTCTGTATCTTGCTAAAGGTTTATGCATTTGTCAAAACGCAACAAATAGCATCTAAAGATGTGCGTATTTCGCTGCCTATTAATTTTACTTCAAAGCAATGTACACACATATTGAACTCTCATTAATATGCACTCTGAATTGTATTGGGTAAAGCATACTGATGTCTGTAACTTACTTGGAAATGTATCAGAAAATAAGGTGAACTGATGGATGGATAGAGAAATATGTGACCAAGGAAATGTGGTAAAATATTTAAAACAAGAGTTCTTTTTTAGTCTTGAAATGTTTTTGTATGTCTGGAGTTGTTTCAAAATAAAATTTACCCGCCTCCCCACGCACACAATTTTACCCGTGTGTCCGTCAGTCAGACTGTGTGTTTTCCTGACTCTGCCCTCTGAGCTGTGGATTCAGTTCTTCCTTCATTTAAGGAAGATTCACTCATATCATTAAACACGTTATACATCTGCTCGCTGAATTCTCTGTTTCAGTCACCAACTGCCCTTTGGGTCCTCTACATATATTTTATCTTGTCTACTTGCTCTAATCTCTCATTTTTCCCTCTGCATCCTCCGAGTTCATGGCAGGTCTTTCTCGATGTCTGTGATTCAACCCTCAGCTGCAATTATCATTCTATTGTTTTTCTAATTTATTAGTTCAGAAGTTGTCATTCTGGGGCTTCCTAGGTGGCACAGTGATTGAGAATCCGCCTGCCAATGCAGGGGACATGGGTTTGATGGCTGATCCAGGAAGATCCCACATGCCGCGAAGCAACTAAGCCCGTGAGCCACAACTATTGAGCCCATGTGCCGCAGCTACTGAAGCCCACGCACCTAGAGCCCGTGCTCCACAAGGGGAGAAGCCACGGCAGTGAAGAGACCGCACCACAACAAAAGGTAGCCCCTGCTTTCCACAACTAAAGAAAACCCGCGTGCAGCAACAAAGACCCAACACAGCCAATAAATAAATAAATAAATTTTTTTTTTAATTAGAAAAAAAAGAATTGTCATTCTGATATTCCTCACCTTTGCAACCTCCCTTATCACCTAACTCAGTTGTTTCATCTTCTCATCTTTGAGGTTTTGCTTTATTGAGATGATTTTGCTTCAATACAAAATAAAGATATTGTATGCTTTTCTTTAAGCTAACTTTTCTACCTGAATGGATTCTTCCGCTGTCTTTTTTTCCTATAGTGTTTGCACAGATGCCGTGTCACCCTTTTTTAATTCATCTTGCTTGCCCCAGCATGAGTGGCTCTGTCCAAACCCTCTGTCTGCACAAAGACAGGGGGGTGGTAAGCTTTTCTTTCTTCCCCACCACCTGAGCTGAGCTCTGTTTCTCTTCCACTGCAAATTACTGTTTGGAGCCTATTTCTACTGGCTGCGATCATGGCGTGAAAAAGGAGAGGACTCACCTGGGCTCTGAGGAGTCCTGGATGGTTGGCCTGGGCTCTCTCCTGTCTTGTATGGATTTGCTAAATGCCCTGTGCTTGGGTCCTGTTTGCCTCTCTCTCCACAAGGAACACCTCGAGTCTTCAGAGAGGTCAGTGTGTGGTGGGAGAGGGGCTCAGGAGCGAGCGTTCACCTGGCTCGCCTGGGGGAGAAGAGGTGAGTCAGCACCCGGGCAAGGCCCTTGTTCGCTGAGAACCCGGCACAGGTGTGCTTATTACTGATCATTGCCATCGCTTTGCTCCCCCCAAGCACTTCCTTGTGTTCAGTGTTGCCCCCGCTTCCTGAGGCGGGAGACAGAGGGACCCCCAGGGCAAATGCTCAAAATCCGTTCCCTGTGGACTGACCTTATGAGACAGGAATAACAGGACAGTTGGGAGGAGGCTGGGCGCTGCCCAGATAGAAGATAAGAGACCACATACTCCTCATTCTGGAAGTCAGGAGACCTCCCCCCGAATTACACATGTGCAGAAAGCCTCCTTGGAGGTCAAAAGGGGAGTGATGGCCAAAGCTACCCATAGGCCTCTTCCGTGGAATTCATCTTGGCTAAAAGATGTGCACGCACACGTGGGAAAATCCTGAGATACAGCAAATATGGGCTCTGAACCAGGCAAATCAAAGTGATGGGTCACAGGAAACGCAGCAGAAATGCCCCATAAGAGGGATTCAAACTGCCACGAGGGTGCGACTCTCTGAGTCCGCCCGTGTGTCTAACCATATGTACTCTTTTTTCCTAATAACTACTTTGTTTCACTACTTTCTGTCTTTGTGGGAATTCTTTTCTGCAAAGCCGTAGGGCCGGGGCCTTGTCACTGACCACTGGTCTGGTGGCTAGGATTCAGCGCTCTCACCGCCGTGACCCGACCTCAATCACTGGCCGGGAACCGAAACCCCTCTTCAAGCTGCTGCAGGCTGAGGCCACCTGAGATCATTCCCAGAAGCCATGTCCAGTCTTCCCTCCCCCAGTCCCATCTTCCCTTCCCACAATGTCTCAACCAAGCAGATGAGGGGAGAAAAGATTAATTTTTAAAATCCGTGGCCTCCCCCTGTTCCCCCAGAAGATCTTGTCTGACTCACATTTTCTATTTTCTCCTGTGTTAAAATGTCCTTGGATTTTTTTTGTTTGTTAATGATCATGATAATTAACTCTTGGTAATTAACATTTCCTCTCTTTTTTCTTTCCATCCAGCAAAAAGATAACAAAAGGATACATTCCAGAAGCCTCTCCCATCACTAGCAGGGACACAGAAGTGGCCAGAGAGCCCTTGTTTTCACTGAAAGTTCCAGGTCACCCCCCCAGACAGCCTGCACGGCACTCTCCTCACCTTCTCTCCAGGCTGGCAGTTGTGAGCGTGGTCTTTCCCGAATGACTCCCTTCTCCCAGTGCTTCCATAGCAGGCAGGAGACTAGAAGATTCTTCCTAGGGACCCAGCGCAAGAGAAAGCCCTACTGGGACTTCCCTGGTGGTCCCGTGGTTAAGACTCCTCACTCGCTCCCAATGCAGGGGACCTGGGTTCCATCCCTGGTCAGGGAACTAGATCCCACATGCCACAACTAAAAGCCCACACGTGGTAACGAAGACCCTGTGTGCCCCAAAGACCCAGCGCAGATAAATAAATATTTAAAAAAGAAAGACTTACTGACACAGACATCCGGTTTCCCCAAGCAAAAGTCCTCAGCATTGGGTACACACAGAAATCAACCAGGGTACTTTAAAAAATACTGATGCCAGGGTCCCACCCCCACAACTCTGACTTAATTGTTTTGCAGTGAGAGCAGGTATGGAGCTGTTCAAAGGCTCCCCCAGCTGATTCTAATATGCAACCGAGTTGAGCACTGCTGCCCTCCAGTGAAGCTCACAGTCACTAAGCTCCACCCACATGCTCAGAACTTCCAATCTGATTTTTGACACCCCTCCCCCAAAATGGGAGCAGACAAGCAACATCAGATATGAGAAACAGATGAGACCAACACAACTGGGAAGGCCATACCAAAAGAAGAAAGTATATGCTGTATTAAAAAAAAAATCATTAACATCCTTAGAAAAATGGGAGGAAAAAATACTGCAATAATAACAGGATGCTATTTTAAAAGGAACATTGAGAAAACAAAAAAAGAGCTCTTAGAAATTAAAACTATTATCGCAGAAGTGAAAATTCATCAAAAGGATTAGAAGAGAAAGTTGAGGAAATTTCCCCAAAAGTAGAGCAAAAAGCCACCAGATAAAAAATGAGAAAAGAAATTTAGAAGAGTAGTTTAGGAAGCCTAACATCTGGATAAAACAAGCAACCCCTCCCTCCCCCCAAAAAGAGAACACAAACACACACACACACACACACACACACAGAGGAAATCAACAATAAAATAATTCAAGAAAATACCCCATAACTAGGATATGAATTTCAAATTTAAAGAGCCCATCGAGTGCCTAACAAAAAATACATGAAAATGTGCCCATACCAAAATATTTTGAGGCCATTTCAGAACATGTGGGACAAAGTGAAAAGCCAGAGAGAAAACAGGTTATTTACAAAAGATCTTATATGAGAATGACTTTAAAACTCAATCACACAGCACACTAGAGGCAATAGAGCAATGTCTTCCTAAATTTTGGTGGAAGATTATTTCCAACCTGGAAGTCGATATCATGTTTGAAGGTAGAATAAGGGCATTTTCAAACAAAGGTCTTTTAAAAAATGACTGCCGCGTTCCCTTTTCCAGAAAGATGTAAGGGGATGTGATACACCCAAGTGAAAGAGAGAAAGGAAGAGGAAGACGCTGGCTACTGGGAAAGGAGATTTAGTATGGAAGAGAGGGGGATTTCCCAGGATGACACTCAGTACCAGGCCAGAGGTCAAAAAGCCCCCTTGTGAACAGATGGGAAGCCTTGGGGAGAGATTTCTCCAGGATCATGAAATCAATAAAATACCTTGAATCTGGCCATACTAGGGAGAGATTTAAAACATTTGGCAGACTTTGGATTTTATTAGATATAAATACAGAGAAGATAGAAAAAAATAAAAGAAAAAAGCACAACGAGAAGCTATCTGCATCCTACAGGAAAGGAAAAATAACTACAGTTTAGTAAGAGCTGAGTAGAGTTTACAGAGTCACAATAATAGTAAAGAACAAAGAGAATTATAACTCCATTGAGAGGATGAGGGATGGGACTTACATGTGGTGCAGAGGGAGAGGGGGCCCTAAATCCTCATCTCCCCTGGTATAAGTCCGTGGATAATGCCTTCGACTGAGCAAGCTTATTATTTAAGCGATGACAGATACAAAAGGCCACATCTTGTATTATAGTACATTTCTGTGGGTCCTGGGAACGGTGCCTAATGGAGAAGTCAGCCCCTCACTTCCCTCAAGCCCCTCCCCTCTTGTATTCACTTATACGAAATATTTAGAATAGGCAAATCCAAAAAGTACAGCAGTGGTTGGGGTGGGATTATTTTGGGGTGGGGGGTGACAAAATGTTCTAAGATTGACTACAGTGACGGTTCCACAATTCTGTGAATATACTAAAAAGCCACTGAATTGTACATTTTTCAATGGGTGTATTGTATAGTGTGTGCATTACAACCCAATACAGCCCCCTAAAAAAGAGAGGGAACAAAGGTAGCTACCAAAACAAGCAACAAAAAGCGTTCAAAGTGATGCCTCCGGGGAGAAGCTACGGAGGAGAATGGGGCAGTGGGGGATGAGGGGGGATGGGGGGGAATGGGCCTGGGGCTGGCGGGAAGCGGGGAGTCTGAGGTTAAAAAACAAAACAAAACTTGGTAACAGTCTGATTCTTCAAACCACGTGAATGTATAACTTTGATCAAAGAAATAGCATAAATATTAGTGTACGTCTAAACGCCCATGTCGAAAGCTGGTGAATCACCCCCATGGGTCAGGGTCAGGGTCAGGGTCAGGGGTAGGAGAGACCCCGCCCCCCAGGGGCCACGACCCCGGGCACGGGCGGGGCTGGAAACCCCGTGGCCTGGGCAGGGGTTCTAGAGACTTCTTGCGTGGGGCACAGCCCGGGGTCCAGGACGGTCACGGCCGCCACGCCACGGCCCGCGGGGACCCCCGGCCCGGAGCCTCAGGTAGGGCCTGGGGGGCCGGGACCCGGGTCCTGGTGGGGCCGGCGGGGTGGAGCGCGAGGGCGCCCGCCAGTGGCCGCAGCGGCCCGCAGGGGAGGTCAGCCCCGGCCTCCCGCCGCCCTCGCCCCGCGCTTCCCTCCTTTCTCGGGGCCCGTTTCCTTTGGAGAGCGGCCCCCTCTGTCTCTCCGTGAGGCTGAATCCCCGACCGGGGCGGCCGGCGCCCCAGGCTGTCCCCTCCCCCCCGGGCGTCCTCTCAATGGTCCCGGCCTGAACGCCCCCCGCACTCGTGCGGACGCGCCGCGGGCGCCGCCTGCAGGCCGGACGCGGGAACGGCCGCGGGCCGCTCCTCTCCCGCCTCCCGCCTCCCGCCTCCCGCCTCCCGCCTCCCGCCTCCCGCCTCCCGCCTCCCGCCTCCCGCCTCCCGCCTCCCGCCTCCCGCCTCCCGCCTCCCGCCTCCCGCCTCCCGGCTCTGCCACCGCGGCCGCGAGGCCGCCTTCCCGGCCCCTTCCGCCGCGAAGGTATTAAAATCGCCATGTAAGACTGTGTCGGCCGGCCCCCACCCATAGGTTAAGTTTCTCTTTGGCCTTAACAAATATTCTAATATTAAGTATTATGACGTTCTCTTAGAGCTAAACGCTTCTTCCGATGTTAAAACATTTTTGTGGGCCCCGGGCAGCACCGTGCCTAGTGGAAGAGTCAGCCCCTCCCCCCTCCCCCTACACTTCACTCCCCCCTCAAACCCCCCGCAGGGGATCAGTCTGTCCCCTCGGGTTGGAACCCGTGGTCGCATCCCGTGGGTATAAGCCCTTCAGGTCTCCCTTTTCCCCTCGGCCGTGCTGCCGGCTGCCCAAGCGCTCGTCCTGAAACACGCACTGGTGTGCGGTGTCGCTGCCCTGCCCACGAGCCCTCTGTGGCTCCCCGGTGCCCTCCGGGGTGAGGTGCCCACTGCGAGGTCAAGTGCTGTCAAAGACTATGAGCGAAACGCTACTGAGCCCAGGGGCTGGAGGGAGGGGGGTAGTTAGAAGCTCCTAGTAGGTGCATCCACCCAGAAAGCCGATTGTGTGTGCTGAGAGGAGGGAGGAGAGAGGAATCCCTGTTCCCTTGCTGTCCCACCCCCATCTCTTCTGCCCCTCTGTGCCTGGGCCCCACTACCTGGGGAGAGGAGGTGGGGCCAGACCCCAGAGGATAACATCTTATCAACATATGCCAGCACTGTTCTACCTACTTTACAACTCATCAGTCTTCGTCACCATCCCGTAGAGGAGGTATTACTATAGATAATAATAATCTATAAGTGTTTTATGTAAATATGCATAAACTTCCACTTAACAGATGAGGAAACCAAGGCACAGAGTAGCATTCCCAAGGGAACAGCTGTTCTAAAACTGAAGAGTCCTTGGTCCCCGAGTTTCTTGGGGTCCCGTGCAGGTGGGTGTGTGTGTGGGGGTGGTGACTGGAGGGATATTTCTGGCTGGGGGTGCTGACCACCTGCAATTTCCACCTGCATGTTTAGCCCCCAGCCGTGGGAGTGGGGAGCAGTCTACCCAGGGCCCCCTGACTCCTCACTGTTAGGAGCTCAGCCAGCTGGCAGCCCTCACCAGGGTCCCCACACCCACAGCCCTGGGTGACATCCGCCCTTCTCACCCCTCAGGGAACATGTCATCCCTGTTCTCGAAGGACACCAAGAGCTTGGTCAGAGAGCTGGGCAGGAAAGGCGAGCTGGTGCCCGTGGACAGCCTGGCCAGCGCCCTGCGCCTGCGCCCCTTCTGCCTGGTGAGGAAGAAGCACAGACGCCACTCTTGGCCTTGGGACACCCCCCTCATCCCCACGGACTTCTCCCTCATGGATGCGCTGGAGCCCGGCTCCCCCATCCCAGGTACCTTCAAGTGGGGCAGGAGGGCGGCAGAGTGGAGGGGACTGTGGGGCAGCTCAGAAAAAGATCCACGTGGGTGAGAAAGCTGACACCCTCCTCCCGGGCACACAATGCCCCCGGGCCTACCTCGCCTGAAGCCACAGTGCGGGCACCCCAGGCAGCAAGCGCCTTCCGTGTGGGAGAAGGATGAACGGTTTTCTTCCACCTGTCCCAGCTGTGTGATACGTAATCGTCATCATAATTTTAATCACCATAGTGATTGCTGGGTGCCAGGGACCATGTTGGCAATTCCTCAGTTAATCCTGACAACCACCCTTGGAGGGAGACCCTGTCATTCTCCTGTCCCTTTTATAGATGGGGAAACTGAGGCTCCCGGAGTAAAGTGGCTTCTTGCCCAGGCTCCCACCCAGGCAGTAAGTGGTGGAGGCCACATTGGAGCCCAAGGCTGGGGCCACACTCAACCCTGCCTCCCTGGCTCCAGCCTGGACCTCTCTCCCCACAGAGGTGAGCCGCAGCGAACCCATCCGCCTCTGGGAGACAATGGCAGGAGCCGTGACGGGGGGCGTGAGCGTGGGCGCCGGGCTGCAGGAGAACGTGACGGGAAGCTGCGTGGCGACCTGCAGCTCTGCCCTGGCCGTGCAGACCCTCAGGGTACCCCCCCACACCTGGGAGACCCTGGTGGAGAAGAGGTGAGAGTCGGGGCACGTCAGCCAGGCGGGCTGGGCTCTCCTCTCTGTGGGCACAGGTCCCCCTGGGCTGGAGGGGAGCATGGGGGCAGAAGAGAAAAACCCAAGGCTCTTGCCAGCTTGAGGCTTTGAGTGAAGCCTTCTGAGGAGTGGGTTGGGACAGGGGAGTCCACTATTAGCAGTGAACCCAGGGCCCCAGGGACGAAAGAGTGGGCTGTGAGAGGGAGATTTCAACCCCGATGTTTTTAAGGCCAAAAAAAGAAACAGAAGTGTGGTAGCTACCAGGTGTGAGGCAACAGGGCATGGTGGGGACTCCGGCAAAGTGGGGGATCTCACCTGCGCCTGGTTATTGCCAGGCCGGAGTGTGAGCTCAGCTGCACCGTTTTTTGAGAGAAGCTAGAAATCAGGGTTTTTTGGTGAAATCTACCAATTTTAATAGTACCTCAAAAAATTTAAATACCACCTGAGCCAAGTAACATATGCCTTTTGCCCGATTCAGCTGGCTGAAAGCTGGGCTGGACATTTTAAACCTTGTAGAAGACAGATATCTCAGCGTTCTCTCAGTTTCTCCCCTTTCCAATCACCTCCACCTGACCTTGAACTCCAGTCCTGAGTCCAAGCCAGCCGCCCGCTGTACCCTCCCACGGCCTGCAGCAGCACAGAGTCCAGGTTGCCCTCTTCAAAACGCCCCAGAACAGGGGAGCCCGGGAGAGCGCCCCTCCCCCAGCTCTGCCTCTTCTCCTGCCCTCACCCCGCTACCCCGGCAGGAAACTGAGGACTCCCAGGCCCTCGTTCCTCAGAGAGCTGCAGAGCCGGAAGGAGAAGGAGAGACTGTACGTGGTGACGGAGGCCGTGGAGGCCGCGCAGGACGCCACGCTTCAGAGCCACAGCCGAGCAGAGGGAACAGGGCAGCTGTCCCTCCTCCAGCCTGGCCATTTCAAGGTGCAGGGGCTGTCCTGGGGGTGCAGTTGTGGTGTGTCGGGGACGCTGAAAGCCACCAAGGAGCCCCACCCCTCCACCCTAACTCCTGCCAAAGAGCTGCCCCCTGAAAATCGCCCTATGTAAACCAGGAGTGGAGCTCCTGGACGCTTGTACCGTGGTTGTCAACTCCCATTTTAGAATCATCTGGAGAGGTGTCTTGTTGGTTTTTGCTTTCTTTTAAATACCAGTACACACACACACACACACACACAATCTGTTTTAACTGGTCTGGACCAGTTAAACCCAGTTGCTGGTGTTCTTTGAACTCTCCCAGGTGGGTCTTACCTGCTGTGGGGGAGTCGTATGACAGTGTAGGGGTTTCGCATCAGTTTTGGAATTGGGCATGTCTGGGTGGGAATCCCAGCTCTGCCCCTGGCTGGCTCTGTGGCCTTGGGCAAGTCACTTGACCCTCGGAGTTTGACTTCTCTGGTCCATGAAGCCAGGCTACAGAACTGGGGGGAGGATTAAGCTCTGATGTGAGAAAAGTGCCCAGGACGTGCTGAGTGCCAGGACACTCAATTTTCCTTCCACCTGCCTTCGAAATGCAGACCTGCTCCCACCAGCTCTGTTCTTCCGTCACTCAGCGTCCATGGACCCCTGGGCCCCACAGGGACAGGGGAGGCTGGCGCCCACACTAGCATGCTAGGGGCTCTCATCGCCCGCAAATCGAGTTGCACTCACTCTGGGCCCCACCTCTCGTCGTCCCCACGCATGCAGGTGAGGACCGGTCACCCGCAGGTCAGCCTCCCCGCCACCTCATGGAGCACTGTCGGGTACCTAGAACATTGCACAAAATGCTCTCTGTACATGGATGTTTTTCTCATCCATTCCTCCTGATAGTTTCGGCTGCTTTTCAATAGCCCTTTTCCTGTGGGAACAAGGTGATAATGGTGCCGCCACTGGCCCCGCATCAGGAGCCCCAGCTTCCAGCACCCCCCTTAGCTGCTCCTCTACGCCTCGGTTTCCACCTGCCCAGTGAGAGAGGACGACCTTGAAATGACTTGGAGGCTCTCCAGCTGCAGCCCCAGGATAATTCCAGCTCAGCCTTTCCCAAAGCGAGCACGCCAAACTCTGGACAGTGCTTAGTGAGGCAAAATCAAACTCATTTCTATATGGTGGGACCTTTTGGAGCTTTTACCATGCCAGTGTGTACTGCTGTGACCCCAGGATGCCTTGGGTTTTTTGGAAATTTTCACGTGTCACATGTTGTGCAGACTGTTGTTCGCGCTGTGCCTGTGTCCCCTGCCTTCGGATCGCCCTCTCCCGCCAGCCTCAGCAGCCCCTGGTCATCAAGAGGGACCCCTGCAGTCCCTCCCCGTGTGTCCCCTCCACCCCTGCTCCTGTCTCCCTTGAGACCCCCTTGCTGCAGGTCCTAGAATCCTATGTGGACAGGACGTCCTGTTCTCCCTGCCTCCCTCCCAGCTCCAGGGTCAGAGCACCGTGGCCAGAGAGAAGACGCTGGCCATCCCACAGGGCACTGTCTTGGCCTGCAGGGTGCTGCAGCTGGTGATGGAGGAGGATCGCTGGGGTACGTGGAGGCTGGAGGGTCAGGAACAGCAGGGATGCGACTCTTGCTCTGGGAGGGCTGGGAGGGGGGGCAGGGCTGCTCCAAGTGTGGGGCAGGAAGAGGGAGAGGGAGGCTATTTCCTCGTTGGCCTGAGCAATCGGCCAGCCAGGCAGAGCCAGGCAGCTCCTGAAAGGACGTGCCTTTCACGAAGGGCTTACAGCCCAGCCTGTGCCCTGCTTGCCTCCCGGGCGACATGGGGTGGGGGCAGGGGGTAAGGGAGATTTGACTGGAGGCAGGGTTGGATTATCTAATTAGCACAGGGAATCACCTGGACCGGGGGTGGTCCTGCTCATCCGTGGCCTAGGGACTTTTCTCTTTTCCCTGCCTGTGCTCCCACACAGCTGCCCTGCACCTGCCTGAAGGAAAGCTCTGTAGAGACACCGGCGGAGGTGAGTAACCCCTGCTGGAGCCCAAGAACCCAGCCAGAAATCACTCCTTCCCCAGAGAATGCCCTGATACCACTGTTGGGGGCTCTTCCCTCCCCATGTGGTCACCCTACGTCACTTGGGGGCAAGGAGGGCCATGTGCTCTCTCCCCAGTGGGATGGAGATGAGCTGGAAGAACCAGGCCCAGGCTGTGGGGAGAAGGATGGTGAGTGTGCAATTGCACACGAGCTCCCTCCCCACTCACACAGTGGGGAGGTTGGGACTTTTCTTACCAGGTCAGAAAGGTCAGTGAGGATGTCTGGACAGCATTTGGTACCTGGAAGCTCCTCAAGAGGCAGCTTGTATTGTTAACAAGACAGGAGTGGGAAGGCAGGGGTCTGGCCACTCTGCCAGATGGTACCCACCCACCCACCCACCCCTGCAGGGGCGCTTAGACCCTGAGAAGCCCTGTCTTAGCCATCCCCACAGGGCGTTTGGGTGGTGGTGGGGTTCAGCCTAGGGGCCTGAGGAACAGACACAGGGCCAAAGCATCAGCGCTGAGCAGGGTGACTGAGAAGGGAGAGGGGAGGGTGAGGCGGCTGACAAGGGGAAAGGCGAGGATAAGCCCCGTGGGTGTACCTGATATGTAATGTAGTAGGTACTCAGAAAGTGCTGAGTACCTGCTACATACCAAGAAGGGAAAGGAGGAAGGAGGAAGGGAGGAAGAGGTGAGCACAGACAGGTGCGCTCTGCCTGACATGGGAGCGTCCCTGGGCCAGGTCTGTGACCCCAGGACCTCATGGTCAGGTTCAGGACACCCGGGCCTGGCTGGCGCTGGGCGGGGAGACCAGGCACAGGCTCCAGCCGGTGCCGACGCCTCTCCCCACAGGCATGGCCTTAGGCTGGGCCCCAGGCGAGGAACCCAACTTCCAGGGCCTGCGGAGGCAGGCGGGGGCCCAGTTGCAGGACCTGGCCACGCTGCCCCCAGAGCTGCGGCACCCACTGCTGGGCGCCCTCCAAGAGCTGCTCCAGATCCCTTGGGCACTGCAGGAGCTCGAGGACACGGTAGGGGGCCCATCGACCAGACGCGGGCTGGCATCTGGGACAGAGAGGGGTGGGCTAGGGGAGGAGAGGCAGGAGCAGGACACGCTCTGGGTCTTGGTGGAGCACAGCTTCTGGGGGCCCTGGGGTGACTGGGTGCTGCCCTGTGCCAGCTGTTATGTCAGTGTCTTCCTGAGCATTTGTTCCCTGAAGTCCAAGGAGGGACCTTGGTTCAGCGCTGTTGGCGTTGAACCCAGGCTCGTTCCAGCCTCACTGGCATCATGAGGGGCTTGGGGGCCTGAGGCGCGCGGACGGAAGCTTGGGTGGTGGAGTGCGTGGACGGAGGGCGGGGGAGACCCGCAGCTGCCTCGCCCTGCTCTTCTCCACCGCTCCCCTGCAGCTGGAACAGGCCCTGGACACTGGGGCGCCGGCACAGCTGGGGGGCCCTGGGGGCCGCATCCTCCAGGACCCCTCAGGCAGCCCGTCGCCCTCGAAAGGCAGGGCCGGCCTCTGTGTTCTCGGAGCGCTAGTAGGTAAGAGGACTCCCATGGGCAGGGGTTGGGAGGAAGAGAGGCTGGGGAAAGATGCTGTTTCTGGTTGGAGCTTCACGTTCGGGATCAGGCCGGCCTGGTTCTCGTCCTGGTTCAGCCGTGGGTAGCCCTGGGCAGGTCTCAGCATGTCCTGGTTAATAACCACCTCGCAAAGCCACCAGGCCACACGATGAGCTAATACACCCAAATGCCTCTTGTAAGTGAAGCCCACCATACGCTCAATGGATTGCGTTTTAGGGAAACTGAGGGGCACGGGAGTGGTCTTACTGAAGACCACACAGCACTTCCGGGGCAGGCACAGTCCCCGCCTTCTAGAACCTTCTGGCCCTAGAGATACCTAGTGGGGCTTCCCCTGCTCAGAACTCCAGAATCCCCACCCTTCCTGCCATGGGTGCCACAGGCCCTCGGTGGCCCTCACCCCCTTTCTCTCCGCAGTGCTGAGCGACACCCAACACTGCCTGCTGGCCCCGTGTCTGGAGAGAGGGGTCCTGCCTCAGCAGCTGGAGCTGGTGAGAGCCTGGGAGGGCTGTGGGAAGACATCCAGGGAGACGGGCCCGGGGAGCGTGCGCTGGGCTGTGACCTCTGTGTACCCAGACCCGAGTGGCCTCTGCTGGGTGTGCTACACTGGGTCATGTGCGGGTTTATTCCTGCCTTGTGCTTTGGCCTCTGCTAGGGCCTGAGAACAGAGGTTGAAGAGAGCCCACCCCCCACAGGCTGGTCAAGGGGGTCCTCCAACAGGTGGTTACCGCCAGCGCCTGATGGAGATTGTGTAGGTTGCTGTGGGGCTCAGGGGCGTTTCCCAGAGGGGAGACGCCTCCACGCAGTTCATAGACCAATGGATAAAAAGATAGGGGGTGGGTATCCAGGCAGAACGGCATATGCAAGAGCCTGAGGCACTGGGGGTGTTGGAAACCACTGACTCCAGGCAGTGCAGGGAAGGGGATGTTTGCGGGGCACCTTAACTTGGACCACAGTTCTGCAGGGAGCAAGGCACCAGGGCCAGGGGCTCAGCTGTAGGTGGGAGGAGGCGGGGCGAAGCAAAGGCCCCAGGCTCCCACCCTCAGGGTGGGTTCCAAGGCTCTCAGGCTGGGGCTCGGGAGACCTGTCTGTTCATTCCGGGTGATTTCCCTGCAGGTGGCAAGCATCTTAGAGCCAAACTTTAACCAGATGGAGGCAACAACCTTCTCCCTCCCACCGGAAGTCCTCGTGTGCCTGCAGTGTGGACGCGGCCCTCACCCGGAGCCTGGTGGAGGGCTGTGGCCTGGAGCTGCAGGGCCCCGGCCACCAACTCACCTGGGACCCTGACGTGGTGCCACAGCTGTCTGCACTCTACGTGTCCCTCGCAGGGCTGCAGCTGCTGGCCGACCCCAGCCCTGCTGCCCTCTAGGCCGATGCCTGAGAAGGGTGCCACATCCTGCCCCCGGGGCCCAGCCGCCCCGACCCCAGGGAGCTCCTGGCCTGCCGAGACCAGCTCGGCGACTTGAGGTGAGTGACGGGTGCCGCAAGCTTGAAGAAGACACACAGACTGAAGAGAAAAGTGGGACCGGGGGACTCAAGACCTCTTGGATCAAGAGCCCTGCTGACTCATCCCAGGTTGCTTTTATTGAGTTCGTGGGCTAACATTCTCAGGTTACACTCATAAACAATCAAAGGCCTCACATGACTGAGGCAATTATCTTTGTTTACTTCCTGGGTCTGAGTTGAGCAGGTGTGGATTTGAGCTGGGGGTGGAAAGCAAAACAGCCCTGGGGGCAGGAGACCTCACTCAGATATTAGGGGTCTTTGCCCCACCCCTGTTGGCCCCTCTGCGACTGTGCCTGTCTTAGGTTGTTCCTCCCTTGAGGAATCTTACCCGTCTCTGGCTAACCAGTCATCCTCCAGGGCCAAACAGGGTGATATGAGGAAGGCTCTATGCCCCACCCCTGTTGGCCCCTCTGCGGCTGTGCCTGTCTTAGGTTGTTCCTCCCTTGAGGAATCTTACCCGTCTTTGGCTAACCAGCCATCCCTCAGGACCAAACAGGGTGATATTAGTCTCCACGCCCCGCACCCTCAGCTCCTCCACTGCTCAAGCAGGACATTCTGAATCCCATCGCTGGGCCCACATACTTCAACATTTTCAATGTTTCAAAAAGGTTCCAGAATGTCTTCCCACATCTCCCCCTTTTTGTTTTCCTAGGAGAAGATACGCCTGTAGGAGAAGATAAGCCTATTCGAGTTATTTCTTTTTCCGTCAATCCTTGGAGCGTTCCTCCTGTGCACCTGAGAACTTAAACATAGGATAATTAAAAGACAACAAAAAGTATCAAAATGCTTAGGAGACTGCTATTCATGCCTTTTATCCAATCCAATGGATGCAATGCTTTTAATCCATCAGCTATACTTTGTAAAGTAGCAAATTTGGTGTAGAGACTGCAAAAATCATATTGCATGCCAGTTATTTTAGTTTGTAATTGTTGTATGTCCAGTGTGAGACCATCCGCTCCATATCCCAGCAGATGTGTCACTGGCATCATGGCCATCCCAGATTTGTAATGTTAATATAATTAATTGCAATGGCTGATTAACAGTTACTCTCTGTAATTGAGAAGAATGAATTTTATTTTCTACAAGTTTTAGTTCCTCTAAAGCAGCTGATGTTAAAGTTCTTGGACTATTTAATTTTGAATCTCCTTTTAACAAAGCAAATAGGTTAGACAATGCATAGGTGGGGATCCCTATGCATGGGCGAAGCCAATTAATATCTCCTAGGAGTTTTTGCAAATCATTAAGAGTTTGGATTTGATCTGACCTCAGTTCCACCTTTTGTGGTCTAATAGTTGTTCTATCAACTATTGTGCCCAAATATTGATATGGGCTATGCATTTGTACCTTTTCCGGAGCTATTTTAAGTCCTGCTCTATCAAGGCAAAGCTGCATGCTAATATACGCAGAAGTAAGTAAATCTTGATTAGGAGCAGCACACAAGATATCATCCATGTAATGGATAAGATAACAATTAGGAAATTCTAGTCGTACTGGTCCAAGGGCTTTAGCAACAAAATTCTGGCAAATAGTAGGGCTATTCAACATGCCTTGAGGTAACACCTTCCATTGAAACCTTTTTCGAGGTTCTTTATTATTTAGTGCAGGCACAGAAAAAGCAAATTTTTCTTTATCTTTGGGATGTAATGGAATGGTGAAAAAGCAGTCTTTCAGATCAATAACTATTAAAGGCCAATTAGCAGGGATCATATTAGGTGATGGGAGGCCTGGTTGTAAGGCCCCCATTGGTTGTATAACTGCATTGACTGCTCTGAGATCTGTTAATAAACGCCATTTACCAGTTTTTTTCTTTATTGGAAATACTGGAGAGTTCCATGGGCTAAAAGATTCTTCAATATGTCCTTTTTCTAACTGTTCAGTCACTAATTCTGTTAGAGCTTCTAACTTTTCTATGGTTAAAGGCCACTGCTCAACCCATACAGGTGTATCAGTTTTCCAGGTCAATGGGATTGGTGCTGGGGGAAGCAGTAAGCTTTTACGAGCAGTGGCCACTAGTGAAAAGATTGATATCCAAGACCTTCTCTATTTGCATTACCTTCAGCTGGAATGGGAAATAGTTTCCCTTGATGATATTTACCAAGACCTAACCCTGGCTGATATCCTTGATTTATTAGCATTTCTTGACTTTGCATACTATAAGTATCTAACGTTGGGATGTGGATTTCAGCCTTCCATTGTTGCAATAAATCCCTTCCCCATAAATTAATTGGAAGGTCTGCTATATAGGGTTGTAAGTGGGCTGGCTGCCCATCTGGGCCAATACAAGGCAATATTTTAGCACTTTGCTGCAAGCTATGAGCTCTATCTAAACTTACCACTGTAATGTCTGCAGGACAAGTAGGCCAACGAAAAGGCCAATGATTACTGCTTATAATTGAAACATTAGCACCTGTATCTATTAATCCTCTAAAAGCTTTTCCATTTATAGTTACTGAGCACGTTGGGCGTGTTTCTAAAATTTTTTCAGAGAAGAAAAACTCTGGCCTCTCCTGTGCTTCCTAAAGCCTTTCATTCCCCTCACTTTTGTACTATTGCCAATCTTATAATATGGCAGAATAAGCAACTATGCTATTCTATCACCTGGATGGGCTTTCCATGGAACCGAAGTTGATATCACTTTAATTTCTCCAGTATAATCACTATCAACCACTCCAGTATGAATTCTAATTCCTTTTGATGTTAAACCAGACCTTCTTAGTATTAAGCCAACGGTTTCTTTTGGCAAAGGTCCAGTAATTCCTGTTCTGACCAATGCTGGAGTTTCTCCAGGCAGTATAACAATAGATTCTGCACAAGGAAGGTCTAAGGCTGTGTTGCCTGCTGTGGCTGGTGATAATTCCCTGGCACTGCGGAGTATTGGGCCACTTCTGTCTGTTTCTAGATCTGATAGGCTCCCTTTGGTTGCGGGGCTAGGAGTGAGCCCCGTTGATAGTTTCCCGACAAAGGGGTTCCATCCTTATGGAAGTTAGATTTACACTGGCTTGACCAGTGAAATCCTTTTCCACATCTTGGACAAAGTCCAGGCTGTTTTTGCCCTTTGATTACATTATCTTGAAAATTAACAGCCCTTCTATCCACTCTCTTCCTGCATTGTTTCTTTGTATGTCCTTGTTTACCACAGTTAAAGCATTTCCCTGGAAATTTGTTATTTATTTTCAGTCCAGCCATAGCTTGTGCCATCATTGTTGCTTTAAAGCTCTCAGTTCCCACTCCCTGACACACTCTAATATAATCATTTAATGTTCCCTTTCCTTTCATAGGTCCAATGGCCTTCTTACAATCTGTATTTGCATTTTCAAAAGCCATTAATTGCAAAATAATATCAGCAGCCTCAGCATTAGTGATCTGCCGCTTGATAGCCTCCTGTAATCTGGCAATAAATTCAGTATAGGGCTCTCTTGCCCCCTGCATGATCTTTTGAAAAGAGACAGGTGCTTGCCCTTTAGCTTCTATTTTCTCCCAGGCTCTTAAGCAACAACATTTCACCTGTTCTATGGCCTGATCTTCCATCAGGATCTGATCTTGAACTCTGCCCCAATTTCTGCTACCTATCAATTGATCCAAGGAGATAGGAATCTGCCTTGCTTGGTTCTGGTTTGCCATAGTTTCAGCATGATCACACCACCAGGTTTTGAATTGTAAAAATTCTCCCGGGGCTAGTACTGCATGAGCCAATGTCGCCCAATCAGCTGGAATCAAACGAGAGCGTTCGGCTACTCCCTGTATGGTACCTATGGTGAATGGAGAATTTACTCCATAATTTTGTACTGCTTGTTTTAATTCTTTCAATATTTTGAAGGGTATCGGCTCATGTACTGCCTCATAAATTCCATTGGGATTATTAGGATCCACTCCAGGTGCCACCCTTTCATGAATAGTTACTGGAATTGCCATTTGCAAAGCTTCCAGATTTCCCTTTTGTTTAGCCTGCAAAATGCCCTTCTGTAAGGGTGATAAAACTGAGTGTCCTTTAGACACAGGAAAGGCATAAGCTCCCCCAGGCGGCATTAAAGAGGGTGGAGGAGGGGGCAGTATAGGAAGTTTGCCCTCCTCCACAAGTAAGGGAGCCGAGGGTCTTAATCCCTCAGCTATTTGCATTCCCTTTTGTTTTTCAGTTTCGTTTGGCACCGCACATGCCCATTGGTCCTCTGATGGACCGGCTTCTTCATCAAAGCTATCATTTGAGCCTTCAGGAGTTTGTAGAGGCTTTAGTACTAACTTAATCAGAGACCACATTGACCAAACAGAAACAGGTATGGGAGTCCCTTTTGAATGCAGTTTTTTAAGTTCGTTCCCAACCTTATCCCCAGTACATAAATCCAGTGTTAGCCTGAAGAAGGAAACCACGTACAATATTCTCTCAATTATTTACAGAATTTCTAACAATCGACCTTCACTTGCTTTTTACTCCACCTGCCCTTAGGAGCTGCCGTAACAGGCGTACATCTGGTCGATATTAATCTGAACTTTATTTCCCATATTTTACCCCGAACACAAACTACCCAAGAGATTTACTTACTGGCAGGATTTTTTCAGAGGCCTCTTACTCTCCTCTTGGGGGCTTCACAGCACTTCCCAATTCTTTACTTTTATCAATTTCACTTTCCGTGAGCCTTCGTCACTCAAGCCTTTCGAGCCCCACGTTGGGCGCCACTTGCCGAGACCAGCTCGGCGACTCGAGGTGAGTGACGGGTGCCGCAAGCTTGAGGAAGACACACAGACAGAAGAGAAAAGTGGGACCGGGGGACTCAAGACCTCTTGGATCAAGAGCCCTGCTGACTCATCCCAGGTTGCTTTTATTGAGTTCGTGGGCTAACATTCTCAGGTTACACTCATAAACAATCAAAGGCCTCACATGACTGAGGCAATTATCTTTGTTTACTTCCTGGGTCTGAGTTGAGCAGGTGTGGATTTGAGCTGGGGGTGGAGAGCAAAACAGCCCTGGGGGCAGGAGACCTCGCTCAGATATTAGGGGTCTTTGCCCCACCCCTGTTGGCCCCTCTGCGACTGTGCCTGTCTTAGGTTGTTCCTCCCTTGAGGAATCTTACCCGTCTCTGGCTAACCAGTCATCCTCCAGGGCCAAACAGGGTGATATGAGGAAGGCTCTATGCCCCACCCCTGTTGGCCCCTCTGCGGCTGTGCCTGTCTTAGGTTGTTCCTCCTCTGAGGAATCTTACCCGTCTTTGGCTAACCAGCCATCCCTCAGGACCAAACAGGGTGATATTAGTCTCCACGCCCCGCACCCTCAGCTCCTCCACTGCTCAAGCAGGACATTCTGAATCCCATCGCTCGGCCCACATACTTCAACATTTTCAATGTTTCAAAAAGGTTCCAGAATGTCTTCCCACACTGGCCCAGAGCCTCCCTGCAGGGCTGGGTGCAGCTGCCCCTCTGGCGGCCACAGGTGCCGGTGGGGCCCCCGGGACTGGATTACGCACTCTCTTCTCTCCTTCTCAGGACTGGCCCCCAGACTTTTATCACCCATCCAGATCTGGGGCGGGGGGCACCGGGTAGGCTCGGGTCCTACCTTGGATCGGGAGTCTTCCTTGAGAGGCAGCCGAGGCTGGGTCCAGAACAGCCTGGCCTCACTCACCGCTCCACCACCAACAGCTGTGTAGCTCTGGACACGCCCTGCCTTCCCTCCGCTTCCTGCTCCTGTAAAATTACACCCCCAGCCCCGTGAAATGGGGTGATAAGAATTCGTAGCTCATAGGATTGTAGTGAAGGTTTTAAAAGTTGTACATAAAGTGCTCAGAACAGTGCCTGGCTGTCGGCTATCATTGTGATGTTGTTATTGTTAATAATAGTATCACTGTTCTGAAAGAAGCTGCCAGACCTTTCTTCAGGTGAACAAAGGACTTGGACAATCTCCCCTTAATTTCAGCTCCCTGCAGCTCTCCTTCAGCCTCAGTTTTCCCTTCTGTAAAATGAGAACAATGGATCAAACTGCTCAGTTTCACCCAGCTGCACCATTCAGGGATTCCACTACAGACTGGGGTGCAGGCCAAGGGCTGTGCATGTTTGTGTGAGCAGTGGGGCGGGGGGGGTGCACATGCATGTGTGGGGCCGTGCACAGGGAGCAGGGGAGGAGCCTGAGGACACGTCCTGCACGGTAGGCCAGCACCAGGTCTCCCAGTTCGGTGCTCTTGCTAGCAGAGCACACCCAGACAGAAACAGACCTCAGTAAGACAGCGCTCAGAAGCACACACATCACCTGCTTTTGCCCCCTCTCTGCAGGATCACTTTCTGTATTCTCTTCTACTGATAAAACTTGTTTAACAATCGAAACAATGGTCATTGTTAAAAAAAAAAGTTTCAGAAAGGTATGAAGAACATTTTAATTTCCTTAATTCCATTCTCCAGAAATAATCAACATTGGCATTCTGATGTTTACCCTTCCAGTATTTTTCCCATGCATTCATATAAATTCTCTTGCAGAAAAATTTGGTAACGTATGTATAGTTTCATAAACTTGCGTTTTAAAAATGTAATATATTACGTGTATGCCATTAAACATTCTCTGTAATATGAGAAGTGAGGTTTTAGGCAAGGGGATCTTTACAGACCACACACCAACCCCTGGAAAGCTCTATTCTGGAAATTAATGCAGACTAATGTCACACTTTCACCAAATTTAAGCATCCTCAGTTCTGTCTGGAGAGTGAGGACACGGGCTCCTCCTTGTGGGGAAAGCAAGAACACAGATACTTTCCACTCAGTGCTGGAGTTGTCCAGGCCATCATGTGAATCACGTTTTTCTTTTCGCATGTTCCTCTTATGGGCTCAGAGAGGCCATGTTTAAACAAGTTAATGAGCCACAAGTAATTTAAAAGGGATTAATGAGCAACTCACGTGTCTTAAAGGCCATTAAATGAGCCCACCATACACACGGTCTGCATGAAAATCCTCTCCTTTCCCAGCCCCTCTGACCACCCCTCTGCCTTAACCCCTCCCATCCCCCTCTTCCTCCTCAGGCACCCTCCCCTCTCTGAACTTCATTACACAAACTGGCCAATCTTCTCTCCCAGAAAGAATCTCTCCTTTTGCAGGGGAGGGAATGGACGTCCAGTGGCAATGAAAGGCTTCTCTCTTGTGGTCTGGTGAACATAATAATAAATGTTGTTCCGTACATAACACATATATTTTTAAGTTCAACTTTCTCGAAAAGTAGCTTTTGCCTGAAATTAGAGGTGGTCACAATTTGAATCAACAATCTAATTAAATCAAACTAGTCCTAGAAAGTGAGGGTTCTAGCATCATCATTAAAGATGGAGAAAAATAATGTAACATAGAGCAAGGCCCCTGAAACTAGTAGGGTTAGGCTGAACAGTGGCCCTAGCGGTAGCAGTGTGACCTTAGGCAAGTTTCTTAACTGCCGAGACCAGCTCGGCGACTCGAGGTGAGTGACGGGTGCCGCAAGCTTGAAGAAAACACAGACACAGACTGAAGAGAAAAGTGGGACCCGGGGGCTCAAGACCTCTCGGATCAAGAGCCCTGCTGACTCATCCCACCTTGCTTTTATTGGTTTCTCGGCTAACATTCTCAGGTTACTCCCATAAACAATCAAAGGCCTCACATGACTGGGGCAATGATCTTTGTTTGCCTCCTGGGTTGGAGTTGAGCAGGTGTGGATTTGAGCTGGGCGTGGAGAGCAAAACAGCCCTGGGGGCAGGAGACCTCTCTCAGGTATTGGGGGTCTGTGCCCCACCCCTGTTGGCCCCTCTGCGGCTGTGCCTGTCTTAGGCTGTTCCTCCCTTGAGGAATCTTACCCGTCTCTGGCTAACCAGCCATCCTTCAGGGCCAAACAGGGTGATATGAGGTGTGCAGTGAGAAAGGGGCTGCGCCCCTAGAGACGGCCAACCCTCTGCCTATGCCCCCATAGTCTCCACGCCCCGCACCCTCAGCTCCTCCACTGCTCAAGCGGGACATTCTGAATCCCATCGCTCGGCCCACATACTTTAACATTTTCAAGGTTTCAGAAAGGCTCCTGAATGTCTTCCCACACTTAACCTCTCTGAATGCCTGTTCCCTTCATCTATAAAACAAGGGTAACAATATCTCCTATGTTTGGGCCCCCTGAGTAGCATACTTACATACAGTGGTTTCCTCCCTTTACAGGAACCCTAGAGAGCCCACTCATCTGTGCTCACAGGATGATCCTTGTCTGAAATCTCTTGCCAGCAGCTAAATCAGGGGCTCCGGGAGCTGTTAGCTTGGAGCCAGCAGCGGAGCTGGGATAGATGAGCTGCCTTGTGGCCGTGGGGGTCTGAGGGAGCCATCTCTCAATGCACAGGTGTCTCCTCTGCCTGTGACCACCCAGAGCAGCTCTCCCTTCTCAGGACCTCCCCGAAGCACCTGGGGCACGGCCTGGAAGCCAGCAGTGTCTTAGCAGCTTCTCCAGGTCCGAGGTAGGACCATGGAGATTGACTTTTACAGATGAGGAGAATGGGGCCCAGGGAAGTCCTAAAGCCAGTGAGGGGCAGAAAGGGACCAGACACCATACAGTGGAGATTCTCCACTACACAGACTGTCCTGCGGTCCACCCTCCGTGCCCCTGGCCCTCCTCCCAGCCTCTCACTGCCAAATGCTCCCTGGAGGACCACTCCCCCATCAGGCCAATGGATGCCGTTATAAACAGGAGCGGGGAAGGCAGGCCTCACTGAGAGGATAACACCTGATCAAAGACCGAGGGTGTGAGCCATCTGCCCCCCTGCAGGGGGACCAGCCACCGCCATGGGCCTGCAGTCCCCTCGCTCTATTTGAGGAAGAGCAAGATTAACATGGCCGGGGTTGACTTGACGCAGAGTGAAGGGGACGTGGTATTTGTGCACACGCACGATGTATGCACAAGATTTGTCCTCACATAGCTGTTTACAATGACTAGTTTGGAAATAAACTGAGTCCCTCAGATAGGGACTGATTTAGGGAATTACGGTACAGCCATCTAATGGAATACCACACAGCATCAGAAAATGAGGACGCTCTCTAGGTAATAACATGGGACAGTCTACGATTCTTATTAAGTGAATAAAGCAAAGTATGCAATAATATACCGAACGGATTACATTTGGGTAAAGGGATGGGAAGAATATACAGGTGACAGAAAATTTGAACCCAGGTCTATCTAACTTACTGAAGGCACACTGTTTCTCCTACAACCACAGATTTTTCCATCAACAGTACTTGAAAGATCCTGGTGTTTTCTGTCAATATTCAGACCACATACTGGAGACTATATACCAACATTTGCTATTACTCATGTGGCTTCCTTCATCCGAGCGCCCACTTCATACACCCAGTAATTCGCTGCTCTCCTCTGTGAAGGCCCCACCCAGCACCCATCTTCAGTCCTAGGACACTGGCTAGGTGGGCTCTGGACAGGTACTTACTATTTACTGACACAATGATGTGCTGTGAACACTGCTGCAGGTATCACCGTACCAGAGCTCAATGTTTAAAATGATTACGCAGCTAGTTTTGGTTTCAAATATGCAGTTAATCACCTGCCCACTTGGAAAACCAGTGCTACCTCACAGTAACTTTTTATTAATCAGTTATAGGATCTCTATAGGATCATTAAAACTAGGCAGCTTTGCCTAACACCCTTACAGCCTGAGGAAAGTATTTAGAACTGGTGCTGTGGACAAAATCTAGGGTAAGTGGAAAACCATACATGTTAAAGAACATACCACCTGAAATAAGTTACCTGACTGGCACTCAGCACTCCTGATGTGCACGGGGCAGTACAAGCATCATCGAGCATAGCCCTCAAGGCCATGGTTGAGGGGTAGGCATTTCAAGTATTCTGTTTTATAAATGAGGACACACGAGACTCAACCAAAGTCACATTGAGTTAAACTCAACCCCAACAACTCTGAAATCTGTGTTTTAACTGCTTACACCAAGGCTGCCTTTTGCGGACAGTACAGATAGACACATTGTATATGACATGGAATCAAATGTTAGAGATATTCTGTCTCAATTCTCATTTTACTGATTAGGAAAATAGAGTTCCAAAGAAGTGATATGGCTTGGATTTCCTGAGTTTTAATATACACATCTTTCCATTACATCTTCTAGGATCACCATGTAAAGACTGTGAAACGTGCTCTGTAAGGGATGATTTTATAAGAATTTATGGACTAGCAATCATTGCAGTCTCAAATGGAACCAGTATGGCACTTCAGCTCAAAGATCTGGGTTTGAGCACAAATGCTAGCTATCCTTATGACAAGTCTAAAATACTTGGAGCAATCTTAAAACAGTCCAGAGTGGTTCTTAATCCAGATTTGTAAAGTGAGAAAACAGTCAATTGAAAAGTTCTGCTCATCTAGGTTGAGGGCTGCAGAAACAGGGTGGAGAACAGATCATCCTGAGTATCTCTGGTGAAAGACAGGATGCCATGGATACTTTATGCTGTGAAGGAAGAGGCATGCGGACTGGGGCAAAGGATGAGAAGAGGGGTAATCACCAGGCTGTATTTTAGAGGTAAAAGGGGGTACAAGGAGGCTGGTTTAGTGATAGAAGATTCACCTGCACAGAGCAGAGTCACACCTCCTTCCAGGACACAGGGCAGATGCCGCTAATTAATCCTGGTCCTCTTTCCTGACGAACCCATGGCCGGCCCCATAATCCTTCAATCTGAGGACAGATGTGAAGAGAGATCAGACCCAGCAGGTGAGAAGATGCCTTTTTGTTCTCTCTGGCTATCTGAACGGCAAATAAAAGACCAAATGAAACCCACTTCCTGGCAGCAGAGATAGAGCCTTATATCACTCTGCAGCTCGGTGCTTCCAACACACTAGGCTCTCAAAGAAACCTGCTCTCGTAACTAGAGGAGAGATCAGTAAACATTCTTTAAAGGGCCAGATAGTAAATACTTGAGCCTCTGAGGGCCACGTGGCCTCTGTCACAAGAATTCCACTCTGCTGTTGTAGTGCAAAAGTAGCCAGAAGTAACATGGAAACAAATGAGGCTGTTCTTCAACAAAATTTTATTTTTGGACACTGGAACTTGAATTTCATATATTTTATACATGCCACAAAATATTACTTTGACTTTTGCCAACCTTTTAAAAATGTAAAAACTATTCTTAGCTCACAGGCTGTACAAGAAACAGGTGGCAGGAGAATTAGCTCACAGATGAGTTTGCTGAGCCCTGGTCAGAGGTTGAGAGATCTTTCCACTTATTCTCCAATGTGCAGATCACAAACTATGTGAACTGCGAAGGCCGCAGCAGTATTACTTTATCTGTTTCAGCTGCGATGTTATCTTTATGTTCATTCGCTCCGTTCAAGCACACACACTGGGCACCTACTTACATTTGGGTACTGGGCAAGATCCTTGGGACACTGAAGGGGCCTTAGACATGGCTCTTCTCTCAGGGTCTCACAGTATCAGGAGAGAGGCCCAGTGGTATCGGATGAGATATTTGTACTACAGTCTTAGGGCTGCCATAACAAGTCACCCCGAACTGGGTGGTATAAAACAAGAGAAGCTTCTTCTCTCACAGGCCTGGAAGCCATAAGTCTGAAACCAAGGTGTGGGCAGAGTTGGTTCCTTTCAGAGGCTGTGAGAACGTTCCAGGCCTCTCCCCCGGCTTCTGGTGCTGCCGGTGACTCTGGGTTCCCCGGCTTGCTCCAATCACGCTTCCATCTTCACACGGCCTTCTGCGGCTCTGGGTCCGTTTCCCCGTGTTTTCTCTTATATTGAGTTTAGGGCCCCGTGTAATCCAAGATGGTCTTACCTCCAGATCCTTGACTTAATTTCAGCTGCAAATACCTTGTTTCCAAATGAAGTGGCACCTCCAGGTTTCAGGTGCATGTATCTTTGGGGCAGGGGTGGCACTATTTAACCCATTACAATCCTCTTATTAGAAGGTGCCTAGGAGGAGGTGGCTCATGTTATCCCGAAGGCTTCGTCAAGGAGGTGACACAAGCTGGTCCTTGCAAGATTGAGAGCTGCCGTTCGTCAGAGAGATATGCAGGAGGAAGGGGATGACAAGTTCAGGGACCAGCCGGACCAAGTTACAGAAGTGTGACACTGCGTAGAACAATCTGAGCAGCACACAGTTGAGGCTGGATGGGAACAGGGTGTGGGTGGGAGAGAGTGAGGTCAGGCCGGAGAGGTCAGCAGGGATTCCATCATGAAGGGCTGTGGGTGTGGTCATCTGGCACTATAAGCCAGAAGGTTCTGATGGAATCCTCTGGGATTTTCTCCCACAGTTAACCGTTAACCCAGCATGGGTGGACTAGACAACCTTTAAGCAGCTTCTCCCAATCAGGACACTTAGATATCACGATTGAAGTTTTATGATCTTAAAGTAATAAGCATGCGAGTTTCCTACCACTAGTGACACTGTGGCCTTCAGTTTCTCCTTGGAAGTCCCTCGTATACTCACTCTCCTCCCAGTATTGAGGACTGTTCTTTCCTCCACACTCTGTTTCACATTGCTACCTTCTCCTCCTGGGAAATGCCAATCAAGCAAGAGTATAGTTTTCCTTCTGTTACTACATCCATACAAGAGTGTAAAAGAGGGACTTCCCTGGCGGTCCAGTGGTTAAGAATCCACGCTTCCACTGCAGGGGGCATGGGTTCGATCCCTGGTCAGGAACTAAGATCCCGCACACCACATGGTGCGGCCAAAAACAAATAAAAAGTGTAAAACAAGAATACAAGTCAAGTATGACAAGATCACCAGCCTTACTGCACTTGGCAAGATTTTAAAAGCAATTAAAATAGTAAAAAATAAAAAGACCCAGCCCCCCCCAAAAGAAGGAAATAATATGTAATGTGTATATACACTCCATAAAAATACACATAGGGAAAGCTCTAGAAGCCTAAAAACAAAACACCAGTAAACCAAACCACACTTAGAAAAATGAAAGCTGATTTTTATTTTATCATCAACAGCCATTCTTTAAACATGAACATGCATACGTAATATTCTACGCACACATCACAGTTTTTAACGTTAGTTAATAAAGGTTAAACACACAACATACATCCTTACAAAAAAAGTCAAAATGCAAACTTAAAACTTTAAACAAAAGTCTTACTAATTTAAAAAAAGTTTGTGTTGGGTACCATTTGTACAACACAGTTAATTTAAACATTTTCATTTTGGCTGCACATGAAAAAAGCGGCAGTAGAAAATAAAGTCATCGAGGGTTTTTAAATAGCAGAATAGGCAGTTTTGCCATGCAGGAGAAGCAATATTAAATATTAGTTTTCAAAAAAATCCACATTTAAAAATATTTAGTTCAAGTCACAGAATTTTTCTCAGTAGAGACCCCAATGCAATGCATAATTAGCTGCCTTAGATGGCCTGTGTGAAAGGACAATATCCCTTCGGAGTATAACTTTACTGATTTTGGCACAGAAAAGAAGTCTTAAGAACAAGAACATGATTAAAAAAAGAGGGAGAGGAACAGAGGAAAGAAATAAAAAGCAAGAGTAAATGAGATAGGAATTGCAATCACTAAAAACTGTGCATTCTCAGCCACTGCAGAATACTGTCTTCTGTCTACAGCAGGTGCTTATTCCAGAACTGTTACTGCAGCATGGATCTAATCTGCTTGGAGGTAGTCTCATCATTCAAATGTTTTGTTGTGTACCTAAAAGGGGAAAACATCAATCTTAGGAAGTTAAAAAACAAACATAACCTACATTGGCTTCTATAATTATGGTAAAAGAAGCAATTGGCTAGGCAGTCTTCTCTCACAAAATTATGCCTTTTCATTCCAGATTTAACCCTGTTCAGGTCCTGCTAGCTTATGCTCCTCCCACCTTTTAAACAGAATCTCCAATGGCTGTTTAACTTATTTAGAACTGCCTTGCTGAAATGCTCTGGTTAAACTGCAAAGTAAACAATTAGCTGTAACTTCCTGCTCAGAGGAAGATAAATTCTGTCCTATATCACGGGTTGGCAAATGAGAGCCGGTGGATCAAATCCAACCCACCACTTATTTTTGTAAGGCCTGTGAGCTAAGCATATCTTTACATTTTTAAATGGTTGGGAGAAAAAGTCAAAAAATTATATTTCATGTTAACATGGAAATTACATGAAATTCAAATTTCAGTGTTCATAACATTTTACTGGAACGCAGCCATGCTGATTCATTTTGGTAATAGCTGTGACAGACATCACACGGCCTACAAAGCCTAAAATATTTGCTTATTCTTTGGTCCTTTACAAGAAAAGTTTGCCAACCCCTGGTTCTAGTCTGTATTTAAGACAGTTCAACTATTACAGTTCTGTCATATCCCAAGATGTTTCAAATTCTCTAAGTGCTTTATTTCCAGGTAGATACATTTTGTTATAAGTATGTAAATGTAAATTAGGAAGCTAAAAAAGAATCACTAAGAGTGATTATTATTTTATGAGAAGATTCACCACAGGATTCTTTTCAACAGCAGAAATTCAATCTGCAGGCCTACTGTGTGCCAGGCACTGTTCCAGGATCTTACAACCTAGCAGAGGGAGAGATAACACACTAATCCTACAGAAGGGGTGGCAGCAGCAAAGGAGGAAAGCACTGGCAGGGCCCTTGGAGACAGGGAGACATCAGGTCACACAGACACTACAGGCCACAGTGAAGAGTTCGGCCATTACTCTGAGGCTGAGGAAAGCCAGGGGAGGAGGATGCACAGGGGAGGGACGTGTGACTCCTCTCTGGCTGCTGAGGGAGGAGCAGCTGCAGAGGAACCAACCCGGGGGCTGGTACGGGGTCTCAGCGCCCAGATTAGGAGCAATGGAAACAGGTGCTTGAATGTGGGATACATTTTGGAGATAATTCAGACATAACTTCAATGCTGGGTCAGGTAACTCGGTTAAAGCATTTCACCTATCTTGAAGAAATGTACCTCTTTAGGCAGACAGACACAGATGGTCTCTCTGTGTTAAAGAAATTTAAACTCAATTCTTGTTAGATTCATTTCAAATCAATTTAAAACCTGAAGAAAGTACCTCAACTCAATTAAATTGTTAGAGAGGTAAAGAGAGATACCTGTTTAATAAGTATGTGATATACTCCACAATTCTACTCCAAGGTCACTTCCATATTGTTCTCATATTACGGAACAGACACCAGCCTGGCATGTAACAGGTACTGAGTATTTGTGGAAGGAAGACAAGAAACTAAGCAGCCAGGCTGAAAGAAAACTCCACCAAGGAGTATTTTCACATTAAGTGGTAGGTGATGTAGCAAAGACTTATTAGTAACCTTTCTGTTTTATTTCCCAAGTGCAGATAATGTACATATAGCTACACATAATCCTACTGATGTCAGGAAACAAGAATTTTCAACATCCATCCCTTCATTTCTGTTGTTTCCGTCTCCTCTACACAGCTGCACAGGCATGACACAATGTCTACTGCCGAGTAAAGCGTGACTTCTCAGCAGTGGACTGTGCCCGTGCAGGAGTAGTCAGCACATTCCACTCTACCCAGATACGTGCTCTCGCTCCTCCCAAGGGATGTGATCACAAGCTCTGGCAGTCCTCAGATCCTTCTGGACAGAGCCAATCCTGAGGCGTGAAGCATCATCACAGTCTTACCAAGAAAAGCTCAATGGCATCTAACGTATGTGAAAATAATGTATGAACACGTGTGGTACTGTTTTACTTTACACATAAACACAAAGTCCTTTTCCAAGTGCATATGACTTTCCTACCAAAGAAAAGCAATTATTTTTACTTTTTACTTTTATTTTTAAACTTAATACAGATGGCAATTATCTAACACTGAACCTAACTCCCAGCTCTAGCTTTCTTTTTCTCTTTCTCTTATGACCAAAGGCAACTGGTTCCATTTCTCCACCTGTAAAATGTAGACTTGGCTCATTGCTTTCTCTTAATCACATACTCTAAGTTGGCAGGAGCTATATCGTTACTACAGAAAAGCATTCAAAATTAGCAATGTATTTATGTATGCAACTATACTATTTAAAATTTGGCTCTGAGGAAAATGATGGAGTGAGCATCTCTAAAAAATAAGCTATTCATTACAAAAGAAAAAAATGCAGCAAAAATGTGCTCCATTTTGTAGAGGTGGAAATAACAACACTTGCACAGCACACTGGAGATTCCAAAATGTTTTCTTATCAGTATCTTCTTTGCTCTGAGTGAAGCATATTAAGGGC
This sequence comes from Hippopotamus amphibius kiboko, assembly GCF_030028045.1. Classification (NCBI taxonomy): domain Eukaryota; kingdom Metazoa; phylum Chordata; class Mammalia; order Artiodactyla; family Hippopotamidae; genus Hippopotamus; species Hippopotamus amphibius. The sequence goes on from NC_080190.1 coordinate 163,587,473, forward strand.
TAGGTAGGTTTAGTCTGAACAGTGTTTCTCAAAGTATCAGTGTTATCTACAACAGATGGGGTGTTTATTTATAAAATGAGGGGCCTGAGCCCCACCCCAGACCTAATGAAGAGACTAAGAGGTGGTAACCTGGGAATCTGCACTTCCCTCTCCCATCCAGATGATTCTAAAGCACACTGAAGTTCAATCTCACGGTAAACCTAAGGGTCAATGATGTAGCATCAAGTATATGGGATTTCGAGGATAAATTCCTGAATTTGAAAATAGATTCCAACGTTTATTAGCTATATAATCTTTGAGTCTCTCAAGAGCTCAAGAGAACTACTGTATGATGGAGACACCCCCAGCACCCCATATCCACCACCCACCTATGGTAAAGATTCAATAAAGCCATGAGATTGCACTGTAAATGCAGTGATATAAAAATGATACTAATTATAACCACTACTACACAGCAACAAGTATACTGGTTAACCCTACAAAACCACCCAGTGAAAAATAAGAACCAGACACAGAATATGTGTTTCACTGTGAATAAAAACAGTTTAAGAGTTATCTCTGCAACAAACTTTATTTTCTGATTTCCATTATACATCTGGAAAGAAAACTTAAAACAGACAGGTGCTCCTGCCTCAGTGGTGCTTCTCTTCCCCTTTCCCTCAAACGCAGATTGCTGCGTGGGGGACTTCGACACCCTTTCACTCACCGCCACTGCCCTCCTTTGCCCTATATCAAACTACTTTTACACTTTGAAAAATAAAAGTAAACGCTGAGTTTTTAAATTAATGTTTGAAGCACAGTCTCTTCAGGGTAAAGAAATATGTAATACTAAAAGACATATGTAATACTAAAACCTCTGAGACCTCTATTACCTCTTACTTAAAAAAAAAGATTTCCTATCACTTGCTGGCTTTGGAAGAGTCTAGCCAATCAGAAAGAAAAGGGCACAGGAGAAAAGTCAGGCTGACGGGGACATAGGGAGTCCTCAGAAAGGGATCAAGTAGGAAAGAGTCACAAAACCATATACATTGGTAAAACCAATGAAAAAATTCTCCAGAGTAAAAACTTCCAAAAACTTGAGGTTTTTGATAGGCTTGTGGCTGAAATAATTTGGCACTGTAAGGATTTTTTTTGTTTGTTACATTATGTTCCTTAATCATTCTGGCATTCATTTAGAATAGATCTCCTTTATTCAGGAGTCACTGCTTATAGAACACTTTTCATCATCTTAATAAAATAATTTCATGGTTCCAACTCAGCTGAAATGACACATCTTAGATTTTCCTTTATGACTTACCAGGTGTGAGACTAAGTATCCACAAGAATAACAATCTGTTTTGCTCACAAAATGTGGGGAATATAATACTAAGTTGGAGATCAGTTTATTCTATTACGTTAACTACAATGCACTGCAATGAAAAGCAAAGATGGCCTATGACCTCAAAAAGTCACTATTTCTGTGTTCATATAATTTTTGTGTTCAAACACAAAATAATCAAGTAACAAGCAAACCATCTTTTATGTTAGGAAAATCATACTACCAACTAAATATCTGTAGTCAAGATGTTATAATGTGCTGACATTTTCATTTAAAAACATCCCAGGATTCTTAGGTGCTTCAGTAACTAAATCAAATAAGTCTAAGCTGAGAAGACATCAGATAATGACTGACTACTTTATTTTCCTTATAAGAAATATTATAAGAAATGCACAAAAATAAGAGATCTGTATTATGAACAAGAAAATGAAATTATACTACATTAACAGAAAAGAGCCAGTTATTAAACAGTTTGTATGGTATTATTTTGTTACAAGATAACTATTATATAGAGCTATGACTATATACAAGTGTTTAAAAAAGAAAAACTCTGGAAGGATATATACCAAAATGTTAATAGAGGCTTATTTCAAAACAGGTTTCATCATCTCCCTCTTTTTCTTTAAATTTTCCTGTTTTCTGAATTTTATTTACAATTACTTTCATTAAAAAACAAAAAATAAGCAATCCTTGCTTCAAGGGGGGCAAAAAGTGAAAGCCAACCTCTTTAGCAAAGAAATGAAGCTGCTATTTTCATTTCTATACACACACACACACTCTCTCTCTTCATTATAAAAATATTGTAACCAATATCTGAAAGCAAGATTACCAACAAACAAAATGAGATCTTCACATTTCTAACATCTATATTCATGTATTATTCATATTTTGAAGCATTTAATACATTTGTTCTATACATATGTACCTGTACACATATATACACACCTGAGAGCATTGAGAAGACCTTCTACACTATTAGGAGGTTGGTCCTTAAGAACTTTGATACAACCTTTCATCTAAGTAGAGAAGAAAAACAGAAAAGGTGAAACATCGACTGTTTCATCTAACATTCATTCTCAAAATAGTTAATACTTAAACCAGCTCCATAACTATGGGACTCATGAGAAATTACACACTAGAAATATGAAAATGATTATTCTTAGAATAGGAAAAAAAAAATTTACCCAAGTGTTATTTTCAGTTGGTCAAACAGAACTTTTGGGGAACCAAATCAGACAAGCTGAAGCACCACCCACACTAATAAGAAAACTAAGGGTTTACTAAGGGAGGACTTCTTGGAAAAGGTGTTGAGTAGCCTTTCAAAGGATGGAATGGACATGCCGGTAAGGAAAAGAGGCACCTTCCAGGTAGACGAACCCCACGACAAAAGTAACAAAGTTCATCACATGCAGAGGACAGTACTACGTGGGGCTGAAATGACTCGCACAGGGGAGTTCACAGAGGACCTCCAAAGCTGGGAGGACTCATTTGGGACTGATGGGGACGGCAGCAGGGACTTGTTACAGACTGTTTAGAAAGGGAACAACTCAGTGAAGATGATCTGTAAGGAAGACAGGCCTGATTACTGCGAAAAAGCAGAGCATGGTAGAAATATCACAGGCTTTGGAAGCCACGGAGATGTGGGGTCAAAATCCATGTACTGTTCACTAGCAATTATATTACAAATCTCTCTAAACTTTATTTCTCTATTAGTACAGGGGAAATAACACCTACATGCTATGAGTACTTTCAGAGTTAAATGAGAGAACAAATGTTATAACTCCTGGGACATGGTAATCATTCAATAAATACTGACTTATTTCTCCTTACACAGAACAGATATGAATGAAGGCAAGAAGACTGGCTGGTCATCAGTAATCTACATATGAAATGCTGGGAGCCTGAAACTAGCTGTCAAAGGGTAACTGGAAGACAATTCTCAGTAAATACTGGTTATAATTTTTATGAACCAGATGTGAGAGTGAGGACAGAAATTACAAAGTAGGCTACAGCTATAAATCATTATGACTGGGAGGAGACAGGAAAATACGCAGTCTTCAATTTTTTTTCATTAGGGCACCCCTACTGGCCTTTAATATATATATGGAAGTGAATCTTTCATTTAAAATGGCCTTCGGCCAAAGGAATGAAAGGATACAATAAAAATAATGTTTTATGTCTGATTAGTTATTCACATATATTGCCAAATATGCAGAAGTATCACTTATGAGTACTGAGATTTCCCTACAAGGAGATACTCTAAAAGACAGTACAGTTATCTTTCAGTCATTCTATTCCATCTGTATACAGGCTATAGGAAATACTGCAAGAGAAGAGAGGAAACCAAAATCCAACATTATCACAAACTATAAAACTAAAATCTGTGACAGAGTGCAGCCTGCCAGCTCTTTAAATAAAAGCCTATGGTTTCCACTTATGGAAATTATTGGGAATTATATAAAACAGAACTTACATCAATTTTTGAAGTTTTGGCAAATGCTCCCACTGGATGTACATGGTCATAGAGTATTATGACGCCCACCATTACCCTCAAGCAGAAGGACACTGTTTCTTCATTTGTAAATCTGCTTCTATATTCCCTGGAGGGTAGAAAAGACATGGACGGATGAGGCACACCTCAAACTCACGAGCTGACTGACGCTCAAAGCAGTATCCTGTTGATGGCTAAAGAGATGCTAAGATTATACTCCCGCCTTCTCTGCAGTGAGATTTCCAGAGAAATGAGAGGTGTGGAGCAGTTATCACTTAAATATTCTGGTCTCTATATGCACATTTGTATACTACCCCTTCTGCTTAGTGGAGATCAGACAATTTTAGAGAAATCAAAAGTAGCCCCAAAGTAAAAGTTTGGGGATGGGTGCTTTGAAAGGCTGTCATCACCCATATGATGAAAAAAAGTCACTAGCTTCAGAGAAAGCACGTTTGCTACTTAGGGGCTAACCTGATCTAAGCACGTTACTGTATTACTGGATTTTAATTTCCTAAAATTCAATCATATTCTTCTCTCAAATGGGAAAAAAGAAATAGCACTTTGGTCTACATAAAAGGCAGCAGAGCATAGCAGAAAGAGTCCAGAACCAGAATGGAGACACCCAAGCACATGCATGAGGTCGGCCACTGTGCAGAAGTCCCTTCATTCCCCAGGACTTTTACTCCCCTAAATAAGAACGATGGTATGATGATCAGCAGTGCCTTCAAAAGTTCCACAAAAACTAAACTAATCATAAAACCATACATTATTCAGGAATGCAGGGGGAATTCTTTCTGCCTGCTGACAGGAAAATCCAGACAGAAAACACTGTGGTACATATTACAAATGGCTTGAGAGAGAGGAGAAACCCAGAAGAGAATTTAGATGGGCGCGCCGTGGTGGGGGGGGGGGTGCGGCACGGGGGAAGGTCGGGACTGAGAATTAATATTGAGGGACAGGGATAAGTATAATTCTTCCAGCCCTCTAGCAGAAAGGCAAAGTTCTCTATGAAAAGGGAACAAGGATGTGTATGAGAGGCATAACTAGACAAGCTGTAAAGTTCTTCTATTCCTGCAAAGGCACCATAAAATCCCTATTCTGAAGAATCTGAGTCAGTCTGACGGGTCTGACGCACCTGAAAACCACATGTACTTTATACTTAACCAAAACTGTCAAATTATTTTAATTCTTGTTCATATGTTAGCATTACATACTTGGGATAAACTTCATTTCCACCTTCCAAATATGACACATTCATATCTGGACAATCATTTCAAAAGGACTGTTAAAATGAAAAGGCCAGCAAATACTCACGGTGTTTCAAGCATGACTCTGCACACACTAGCCATGGTGCTTAGACAGTCTGTGGTATTTTCTATTGGTAAATTTTTATTCTGTAAAAGTGTATGGAGAACAAAAAAAGTAAGAGTGACGAACAGTTATCACTTAAGAAAAATTTTAAACCTTGCATAACATGAAAAATTAGCAACTTTGAGATTTGGTTCCTACTCTTAATTTTGTTAAAAAATGCACTAGATTCTAGGTACTGTTCTAAGCTTGGAGGATACAGCTATGAGCAAGACAGCTAAGAGCCTCCCTTCTCCCAAAAAGCCCTTACATTCTACAGCTGGGTGGAAACGACCACAATATGCAGACGAGGCCTCATAAGCCATGAGGTATTTGGATTTGATCCTACAAGCACTGGGAAGTCAATGGAAACATTTTAAGCAGACGAGGAAGGGAATGTGGTTTATGTCTTAAGAAGTTAACTTGGCTGCTCTTTGAAGAAAGGACTGCAGTGGGTCAAGAGTGGAAGAAATAAGAATAGAGCATGAATGCAGAAATCCAGGTGAGTAGCGGTGAGCTGATCTGGACAGGTAGCTAGAGGTAATAAAGGGTTAAGTTTTCAGATTCAGGGTATATTTTGCAGGGAGAGCCAAAGAGACTGCCTTGCCTGATGGAGTGGATGTAGGGGTGAGATAAAGGAATGTAGGATGATAACCCCTAAGCTAGCAGCCTGCACAGTGTTACTGTTGGTAGAGACAGGGAAGGCTGGAGAAAAGGCAGGATTGAGAAAAACAATCAAGACTTCAGTTTGGTGTTGTGACAGTATTGAGGTGTCGATTACACACCCAAAGAGCAACTGCAAGTGGGCGGAAGATGTGCAAATGTGGGCCTCAGGGAAGAGGACCAGACTCAGTGCCCAAAGTACATCTCAGTCTATCAGCTTAGACGGCCTTTAAAGTCATGGACCCTCTGAGATCATCCTATCTGCAGACAGGCAGAAGAGTATCAACGCAAAGAATAACTTTCTAGGCAATGCTTACCTCTGATACAAATTTTGTTGTGGCATCACTTAAGGTTTTCAGCATTGGGGTTGCCTCAGCATAAAACAAAGACATTCGATTTGCCAATTCATTATTTACTTCATTTTCTCCTTCTGCCTGTGTGGAAAATAAGGACACTTCATATCAGTTCATAAGTTATTAAGTAATTCTATAAAAGGATCTAGGCAGGGTGCCCATCTAATGCTTTTTAAATTAATCTAATACACACTCTTATTTTTTAGACCCTCAAGTACACACAATACTTAAATACTCCTTAAAAAGATTAAAAAGAATATTAAGACATTTTTTAAAAGATTAACTTCTTTAAAACTATTTTAAATGATATTAAGCAATTAAATAAAACCTTGATGGGCTGCCTACTATATACAAGGGATCATTTTAAATGCTATGGAGGATAGGAAGAGGACTATGACATCGTACCCTGCCTTTATTAAGAGCATGTAAGTATCCACACAGCATCCACAATAACATGCTAAGAGACAAGGAATGAAAGGGGGGTGAGGGGAAGACTAAGTTAGACTGGAAGAAACTAAAATGGATCCATGGAAGAGCTAGGCTTTTGCAGGTGATGATGGGCAGGTACACAAAGTATTCCAACCAGTCGGTGGGGAAAAGCGTGCTTTCAAATGACTTGGTAGAGTGTAATTCAATGTAGTCAGTGTAATAAGGTACAGCAACTACTGAAAGAACGGCTGGAAAGGAAAGCTGGGGTTGGACTAAATCCTTGCTTAAGTTAAATCCTAGCTTAAGGTCATATTTTTCTTCTATATGTAATGGGGAGCCACTTACAGTGTTAGAAAAAGGGAATAACAATTAAGTCAATCTTCTAAATAAAGTTAACTAATGATAGTGGGCAGACTGTACCAAAAAGAAAGAGACTGTATGTCAGAAAATAAGTTCTATAGCTCTAGAGTTGTTGCCAAAAAGAGAATGGGAATTAGGCTCTTAATTGGGATAGAAGTACTAAAAGATGGAAAGGGGGGCAGTGAGGAGATGTGAGAGAGATGTCAGTTACAACAACTGGATTTACCTATAATTACTGAGAGCAAAAAACAATACAAAGATGATTTCAATGCCTCTGGCCTTGAGAGATGGCAGGATCGCTATAATAGAGGATTGGGTGATTTGATTTTATTTTACATGGAGAGTATGAAAAAGACAGATGATAAGGTCAGCCTCAAAGAAGAAATTGGTCTATGTAAAGCCAAACTAATGCATATACCAAATGCTTCATGAAAAGAAATCTTTTCTTCCGATCCAGGCCTATCTTAAGGCAACTACTTCATAAAATATTTATTCAGTGGTTTCCTTGGGTTTTTTTTTTAACCTCTTATGCCACTTAATACTCCTTACAAACATATAGTATTTCTTTCTTAAACTATCTACTTGAGGCCAGGGTTCACCCTAGAAATTTTCTGTTTTTCACACCAATTAGCGGCATAGGTCTTCAAAATATCTAGAGAAAAAGATAGTATTTTCCTTCACGTTTAAGGTTTTACTTATGGCATTTGACGTGTTGGAGAAAAGGGTATTAAACAGCTAAAAACATGGAGCAGTCGAGAGGCTAACAAACCAGAAGAGATGCTATGCCAGCCAAGCCACAGGCACAGAGGCCATTTCTCACACAGCCACGCCAGACACAGATGTGCTCGCGGTCCAAGAGCTCGCTCTCCCTTCCTGCCAGCGTTAGTATTTCTCCTATCTGGGGTCAATTTCTCCCCAGGATTCTTCCATTCTAAGAATATGGGGACAAATAACTCATAACCACCAATTCACAAAATTTTTGTACAGTTAAAATGAGAGTACAAAGAGAAACTGTGTCAATGTTATATAGACAAAAAAGCAATTTTACTGAAGCAGTCGTGGAATAAGGGACTGGGTGGAAAAACAGGTAAATACCATACGGTTTGCTATGCTTTGCTTTTTCTTCCCACAGCTGTGGATGCCCATAATTACTAACTGTACTGCTAACTTCAGCTGCATCTGAATGAATGAATATAAGTGACTGAATAAATACAAGATTAGACCGAACCAACTGAGAGCTGAATGATTATTACCACCCTATAATTCAAAGCATGAACTTACTGGAACATTATTAATCCTCATACGACTCAATGTTCTTCTATAATAGCTGAAATCATTCTGTATGGCAGGATTTGTCATCTAAAGAAGACATTTATGAAAGAAAAAAGTATTATTTACTAAATGACAGTAGACAAATTAAGCAAAAGATCTACTAGAGTTATAATTAGCTAAGTAACATTTCCTAATCTGTAATATCATTTTAAGAACTAAAACCTTTATCATCCAAGATAACTATTTGCACTTAAATTATGTAACACTGTACGCAGTCATTACTGAATATATAAGACTGTGCAGACTGTTTTTCAGTCACAGTCAGTATATTTTCTCTCCTTTCATTAATTTTAGGTAATATACTAAAAGGTTGTTTACCAAAAATGGTATTACCAAATAAACAAAAACAAAAGGGAATGTGTAGCCACTTAATTCGGATTATTACAATAAAGTGTGTATATGTATATATGGTCAACAGGGCAGTCTTCCAACAGACTAAAATTTTATATGCAAATCATTTGTGCTCAAAGTATTAATAAAAGAGAATAGTTGTCTACGATATAATGTTGATAAAACGCTGGAATTAGGAATCCAGCTCTTCCATTTTCTAGATAAGATACCTGGGGTGCTGAAAAGTCAAAGGATCTGCTTCATAATTGACTACTGTTGACTAAGGTCTCCTGATATGGAATTTAATGTTTCTTTCTTTACACTGTCACTCCTTCTAGCAAAAGGGACATTTATAGGTAGGTAGATTGAGGTGGGATAGGGGAGTGAGAAAGAGAGAAGAGGGAGGGAGGGAGAAAGGGAGGGGAGGGAGGGAGGGAGTGGGGTGGAAGAGAGAAAAAATAACAACTCTTTATACAGAAGAATGTTGAAAAACTGGGGATGAGCAGAAAAAACAATTAGAAAAGATCAATATTATTGTTGTTTCAGAGATGATTTTTAAAATGAAGTTAAATGAGAACTGAATATTGGGTAATTTGCTGTTTGCTACGCATTTCCATTTTTGCTGAGGACTAGCAGACATCATTTAAGCACATTTCAACAAGGTCTCCAGGCACTTCCTCCTAGTGCTCATTGAAAGACTCATGATTTTCACAACAATGAGGACCAGCAGAACAATCCTACCTTGAGTTCATCAAACCGGAGTGTAAAATGAAGAATTTCTGCAAACTGTTTAGCAAGAGCCTGCTCTCGCTCTAGATGCTGGGTGGGAGAATATGGGGTACTTGTCAAGGCTCCCAGAAGACCTCTTAATGCTGCTTCTAAAGAAAAAAAGATTAAAATGTTGTTTGTGTCTATTTATTTAGTAAAAAGTGAGCAATTTTAAAATGTTTTGATTTCAATTCCCATAAAAGGTCTCTTTAAAAGCCAGATTATCTAAACGTAACACTCAAACTGAATACCGTTTATTAGAATAGAAACCCTAAAGTGACTAATTCAATTTCTGTAAATGCAAATTCAAAATCAAGCAAAATGTGAATCTGAATGAAATACCAGGATCAAAGGACAAATCTTATATTGTTTTCACATTCTACACAGTGTTTTTATGAAACGGTAACTGTTACTACAGCTGAGTAATAACTTCTTCAGTGGCACTGTGGCCACAGAGTCCAATCGGTACACGGGTATGAATGAATTACCAGCTTCACATACTGTGAATGTGTTATTTATAAACACAAACTGCTTTCTCTCAGCTACTAAAGGAAACCAAATATTTGGTTTAATAATTAGCTTCCTGGGTGTTTTAGAGTTTGGTATTCCAGGATCATAATATAAATATTCCAATTCAGTATATAAATAAAACTGTCCCTTTGAAACAACTGCTACTTTTGGAATGTCAGACTAATAAATACTGTGTTTAAAAATGGAAATACTGATTTCACTTCCAAAAAAAAAAAAAAAATTCACAGTAATCAAACTAACTCAGTTACAGATTACAGAATCAGAAAACAATGCCCAATCCTATTCAAAGAAAATAAGAGCTTACAGGGTTAGATGGTGACATGACATTTGTTAATAAATGCTAGATTAATAAACAATATTTATTAATGATAACAAGTTTATGTCAGATCATCAACCTAATTTAACTTAAAAAAATACCAACTCTACCATTTATGAAGACCCAATTATGAACATATTTGTGCATTTAACCTAGTCTGTCATTCAACTTTCACCATCAACTATGACATGGGCACTACAGATGGATAAACTGAGTTTCAAAGAGGTTAGACTCCCCAAGGGTATAGCTCCTAAACGCCAGGTGCTTCTGATTTCACAGCCCTATTCTTCCACCATAATAAACTGTTTCTCAAACAAGGCAACAATCTAACTAGCCTTCTGTACCCTTATAGAAGATTACTGATCAGTACCAATGGGAAGTACTCCTAAGTATCTACTATGTGCCAAGTTCTGAGCCAGACACTATTTGTAATCCACACAGTAACTGCAGATGATAGTTATTTTCTTTTATAGGAAGTCAGAAGAGCATCGATGGTCTCATATGTGTCAAGCACTGGGGAAACATATGAAGATGGACACGCCCTACACCCACACAGAGTCTAATGATACAGAGAGAAGACAGACGCCTTATTACAGCTGGGATATGTGTTAAGAAGGAAAAGGGCATGGCACCATGGAAACGTATGAAAATGGGACCTTATCTAGTGGAAGACTCAGGAAAAGACCTCCCTGAACACACGACATCTGGGCTGAGACTGGACTGTGCGCTAAGAATGAGCAAGAGTTTGCAAGCAAGGACAGGGAGCCAGATCTGAACTGAGACCAGCGTGACATGGTAGAGAAACTGCACGACAACCAACGCAGGCGAACAGAGAGATAAGGAGGAGAGGAGCTAAGACTAAAACACACGCATATCATCTGCGTGCCAGATTAAGCACCCTGGCCTTGTCATCATAACGTCCCCAGAGAAACTACTTATGCAGGGTAGTGACAGCATCAAATGAGCATTTAAAAACTCCACGTCATCTGCAGTGTGGAGGACAGACTGCAGGGAGTATGGATGGCTCACAGAGGCGCAAGAGTGGATGTGAAGATCAATTAAAAGGAAAAAAATTTTGGCTATTTTGAAAAATGGTTTACTTCTCTCAATATTCAAATCATGTGTCAGCATTATTGTAAGTGGAAAACAAAGTTTGAGAGATGTGAGAACAGGAAAAAGCATTTTAAAAACAAAAACAAAAAACACCAATACCGCTACAAGCTGTTAAAGAAAAAAGAAATTTGCATTTCCTGGATTTTATCAAGTCTCAGGGCTAACTTCAGCATTTAAAGCGCTCTACCACTTTGGGGAATGGGAGACACTCCCCACCCCCACACCAAGCGGTGAGTCAGGTCACATGGCTGAACTAAAATGGCCAGTGACTGTGGAGAACTTCTATCCCGGAATGGCTGAAGTCCTCAAGGGCAGATCCACCATGAAAGAGAAACTCAAGATGATAAGGCTGCTTGTTTGCCTTTGAAGTAGCTATCTCAGCCTGGGGGCCTCTGCTGATACAAGACAGTCCTACTAGACTACAGTGTCCTGAGATAAGAGGGGAATCAGAGACAGAGGATCCCAGAAAGTGGCTCAGGTCTCTGGCTGGGTTAGAAGAAAGGAAGGTCAAAGAAGAGATGATGTAGGGATTGATCTCTCTGATGAAGCTCCTAAAACAAAACCATGTGGTCATGACTCTTAGAAAAGGTAGATGGCAAAGAGGAAATTAGTGGACTACTTAAGCTCTAAATTCTGGAAGACATTAGCTGGTAGACCAGTGCAGAAGCCAAAGCTATACAAGAAGTTTGCAAGGAAGAGACCAAATGGAGAAATAATAATGACAGATTGGTCTATAAAGCAGGTCCAGAAGGGGAAACAACTGATGACTAGGAAGAGAAGGCTCCTTTACAGACAAGAGCCATATATTCTCACCAACTGCCATCCATCCACTATCAAAGACCAGTCTTTGAATTCTCAGAAGAGAACCCAAAGGATATGGGCTGTGGGGGATTTGAAACAGTCAAGAGATATGACCACCATTATTGTGGGCACTTCAGAACCTTATGAACGAATTTTGATAGATTTAGCCCAGTGAAAAGGAGTCAACATGTTGGAGAGACTCACTCATCATGACCCCTGGAGGTCACCCCTATAAGCCCCTGGAACAGGAGGAAGACTGAGGAGACATAAAGCAGTTTGCGTACTGTATGGTCACACAACCTTCCCTCAGATGGCTGCCTCAACTGGGAAGGCCTCAGACTGAAATAAGCGGGTACAGGATGTTTCCCACGCCAGCAAGGTTAAACCCTGTCGGCAAAGCTCAGTGTCTTTCAAATTAGTCAAGTGGTCGCTTCCCTGTCCCTCTATAAACATGCAAACAATCAAGGGATCAGGGTCCCTCTTCTGGAGTACAACCCTATAGTTTATCTGTGGTGCCTGAGCCAAGCAACCGGCTCCTTTTCATTCTGAAGGAGCGCGTGCATCTTCCCAGGTGTGTGGTGCTCCGCTGCTGTCTGTGGTGTTTATCCTCATCTCTGGCTCAACAGTGAAGTAGGAAGAAAAGAGCCCAGAGCCTATGTGGACTTAAAGCAGAGGGCTCAACTGACGGGAGGTCCAGATAGGACACTGAAGCTCAGAGAATGTAAATGATGTAGCTAGGACCACACAGCTAATAACCGCAAACACCAGAATTTAAACATAGGCCATTATGCCTTGAAAGCCTGAAGTCCATTATTATTGCTTCTCCTAAATACCCAACACATATTTGATATATCAGATGTATGTATTCTTTAATCCATCACTTGCTCACTCATTCAACATTAAGTTGCTATCATATGAAGCAAGGACATGCATCCTGTCAGCAAGGAAACGGAAACATTATACACCAGGTTACTGACCAAGAGATGAGGAGTAAACTACCAGATCTTAAATCCGCACATTGGTCACACCTTTATAGAAGCCCTAGACCACAAAATGAAGGTTCAAGCCTCCCGCATGACAGAATGAAAAACTGATAGCTTTTTGCTATTACGGTGTTACTATATTCTCTGCTGAAATGGAACACAGCACCTGTGCCGAAACACATACCACTAGACTGATGTAATTCCAGTAGTTGAAATATGAGAAAACAAGTAAGCCTTACTGGTTTGGCTTATTTTATAATTACTGTTTTTTGTTTCTTTTTCACCTGCAAATGTTAAGAGACCAAGATGAACTTGAATAGGACCTGAGTAGCATCTAAAGCAATTTAACTTCAAAAGCAGCTGGGAACTAGCAACCCAAGAAAGCTCTAAATAAGTAGCAGTGAAGACAGACAAGATGAAAAGAGCCAGGCTCTCCGAGGTTACGAAGCTGTAGACTACGTAGATACCTGCCTGAAAGAGCTGACTGTCATGTCCAAGGAAAATAATTTATAATTTTTATTTCTAGTAAGAAGACGACAATGTACACAAACACCTCTATCTCAACTATTATTTGCCTTTGCATTTAACAGTGTGTCCTGCAGCTAAGGAAAAACAGCAAGTCTTCTACTTTTTAAAAAATATGGGCATTTAAAAGAAACCCAGAATTTCAGCTTTGAAGCACAGGTTACAAACACAAATGGCCAAGTAGCTAATGTAAAGACATAAAGAGAGAAAGATACAAAAACCAGGATGTAGTAGGGACCACTGCAGACTAGAAAGTACACACGCTAACTAATGGACAGACTCGGTGTGCCACTTAGCTTCGCCAGCTGAGAGGCAGAGCAGCTGATCCACTGTTGGCTGAGCTACTGATTTTTCCAAAGCAATCGAAGACTTAACACACACACACACACACCCACACACACACCCACAAATAATTACCAATTTTAAAACCTGGCAATTAACTAGGAATTTTTAAAAACCATGTGGGCCAAACAAAAACATATCTCAGGTCTAAATTTAGCTTATGAGCCCCCAATTGACTTCTATCTTACAGTACTGGTTTTCTTATCAAATTGTATGTACTCATTTAGAATATATAACACATTTATGATTCAAAAAACAAAACTATATAAAAAGTGTCAGAAACTTAAATTGAGATGTTTCAAATTTCTGACACACATCTATATCACTCCTCCCCTACGCTCCCAAAGTCACAAAGTAAAGCTCTTCCAACTTACATCTTTCAAATTACACAAGCAGCTAAATGGCTAAATCTTACCTGTTCTTCCCCAAGAAAAAGAACTCCAATTTTGCTTACTCACTGTATTAAAGGCATTGTTCTGATCTCTGAATAATTTTTCCCATGCAAGGGAAAAAGCAGATGGTTTTGAATTCTTTTTACTTAATAACTCCCTCGATAACTGTGCATGTAACATTAGCTTCCTAGTTCTCATCTTGTACAGTTTCAGGTACATGAACAGATCATAATCAGCAATGATTTTAAGAACACAATAATCTAAATAACCCCAGAGACTGAGGATTAGTTTCCACATATGGGAAAGGATTTGCTATGGAGATGGAGAGAGATTCCACCAAGTGGTTTCTCATAATAGGACCCTTTAAGCTGCAAAAAATCAGGAATTTCCTTATGGAAGTTTTAATTTGTTGAGGAAAATGGTCTAAATAAATTGAAGACCTGGTTGAACAGGATGATAGGAAGATTACCTATGAAACATATAAATTCAGCAATATGAACATAAAATGCTGTAAACACTTCCAGTATCGATAAGTCTTTTCCACTAGGCAAGTCACAATGATAAAACTTTCAACTTACCTAACCTCTGAGAAAATTCATAAAATTTCTTTAATTTGCCTACTAGTGGAACAACTGCACCCCATGCCTTCTCTTGCAGCTTCTCATCTGCTGGATGCTGGATTGCCTTCAAAATCCAAAGAATAAAAAGAGATTTTTTAAAAAATCACAACAGTATTATTTTCACATTAAAATATAGATTTCTGCAAACACAGGAAACCCCGGTATAGTCCACGAAATTCAGAGTAATGGACACAGGAATGCTGAGAGAGCCCTTCTCAGCTCCACGGACACTTCAGACCTACTCTACTACATTCCTCCTCACCCTTGCCATGGATATGGGGCAGAATGGAATAAAACATGGCACAATGTATGTTTGTTAGGTATCTTACGCCTTGATATCTTTTAAAGCCACAAAAAGAAACCAAAATGTTTCCCATATCACAGACAAGCTTTCTTAGAAATTCTCTGCTTTAAGGATTATTTTAGCAGAATAAAAGGAAACCAAAAAAGTAAGGCAATTATGAAATAACACTCAACTCTGGGAAAAGGCTAATAAACTTGCAATAAGTCAAATTCCAGGGTCCAAACTAGGTTTAAAAAAGGTACCAAAAATAAATAAATAAATAAAATTAAAAAAAAAAAAAAGCTACCAAACACTTAAGAACCTAAATCAGCCTGAAAAAGGTGATTTAGAAATTGTCACTTATCCCCTCCTTATAACTAAAATCCTATTCTGGAGTCTAAGTTCTTTCTAGGTTTTCTTGAATAAGGTGAAAAACTAGTTTCAAATGTGAAAGGGGAGAAAATAAAACATAATTTAGAGCCTCTAACATAAACACGAATATGCTCTATGTCCAATCTTTCAAGCCATCGGGCAATCATCTGTAAATACAGAGGGTTATTCCCAAAGAAATATATTTTCTTGCTTTCATCTTCCTTTTGCTTATAGATGTTTTTCTTAACCCTTTTCCCACAACCTGATTTGCTTTCTCTAACATCTTCAAACAAGCTAAACACACCATCTGAAAGATGGAACGCATAACCAAACCCTGTTTATAATGTTATCAGAAATCTAAACGGCACATTTATATTTCCCCAAGACACTAGTACTCTGACTCCAACCATACAAAACCAAAAAATAAGCAAAGTAAGATTGAAACCAGGTAAATTTAGAAGATGCATCCAATAAATTAGCCACAAACTAAATAAATGGGCTATATACTGTTTAAGCAATTTGCTTTATATAAGCTTGCCATTATATTCAAATTTTCTTGATTTTTTTTATATAAACAAGTAGGAGTCTGAAATGAATCCCATTTATACAACTATCCAAAAATATTGTAAAGTTAAAGAAAACTGGACGTTACAACATGTAACAATCCTTATTTCACATTATATTAATATGAATATTTCAAAGGGACTGTGATATTATCCTGATGTATATAAAAAAATCCTTTTAGTTTCAAGCCCAATCTCAATGGTTTTAGATCAAGCAGTAAAAATTTGTTTATTATTTGGGAAATAAGCAAATAGATAAAATTTTTAAATTTATCTCCTTCTCTTCAGAAGCCTATCCAACCTTTCTGGAAAGGATCTAAAAATGATTTTCTAAATATCAACTCATTCTCATAATATTAAAATGCTCCAGCAAATGTCACCCATTTTCATAACTGAATAGAGTTAACTATTTCCCTGACCCTGCCTTGTCTGGACTTAGAACTGAAGACACTGGCTGCTCTTTCATGACAACATTTTATGGTTCTCCTTATAATTCTGATTCTTTCTCCTCTCAGATCAGTTCTACTGGTATAGATAACATTTTTGGTACAGCATCCATCATAGCCCAACAGGAATAGGGGAACTTAGTATCATGTCAGTGGTGAGGTTGTCATGGAGTAGGTATTATAACTCTCATTTTCAAAAATGTTAAAACTGTTATGGATATATCAAAACATTAGTGGAAAGTTCTTCCTTCCCTCTCTAGCGGTTATCCTAGAGAATAAGCTTTGCTTATTTAGTAGATCCTATGTAAAATTTTATTCAATTTTAGAGTCATGTTTAATAAAGTGCTATTTAAACAAATATATACATAACCCACATCACTAGCATAGTAATAACAGTAAACTCTCAGTCTACGTTCTGTGTGTCAGCTTCTGTGTGTCTTTGCTGATGGATTATCTAACTTTCTCCTCAAAACAACGCCATGAACTGCTTCCACATTTTTGCTACAATGAATAAGGTGGCCCTAAAGGTTTTCACATTTACCTCCCTCTTGAATGATAGCCTTTTGGAGAGTATTTTCTAAAATTAAGTACCTGATAGAAGAGTACAAATAGTTTTATAGATCTGATTTCACACCTTGCCAAACTGATCTCCAAAAAGACAACCACTCTACAATACCACTTGCCTTGATTAAGGCTACCTGTTTCTTCATAAACCAACCAATATTAAACTTTTAACAGCTTATTACTGTATGCAGTACAACTTTTTAACAGTGATGGGCATTTACTGTAAATCTAAACTTTTTTTCTATTGTGTGTTTTCTCATAGGTAGAAATGGTTCTTCTACTAGCCAATTAAGTCTTCATATTGACCTATGGCAGCTTTGGTAGTCATATCTGTTCTTTAGGTACTTGGTATATACTTAGCTTTTATATGTTTAGAGAATGCGAAATTCACAGAAATGGTTACATGCCTTCAATTACTGAAATCTTAAGGTTTTACTCAAACTAATGATACTGGCAAGATTAGTCTAAAGCTCTTGCATTTATTTCTTCAAGTTACTAGCTGCTTACTAAACACTGTACTAGGTGCTGATAACACAAAAATAAGTTAAGAAACCAGGTTTACCCTCCTCAAGCTAGAGGTGCAATAGTGAAGATACAGACATCATATATCACTGGTTTAAAAAACAGTGATGGCTACCATAAAAAATATGTGCAAACTGCTATGGCAAAAGAGTACAGGGAAGTAGAAGATTACTGCAATTTGAAGGAAGGACAGGAATTGAACAGGAAAAGAAAAAAAGAAGGGCATATTCCAGACAAAAACAAAGGCAAGGGATTGTACATAAGCAAGACATTCAGGAAACAAGCAGTCCAGTGCAGGAGAGGTAAAACATAGAATTCACATAAACCTGTAATTTCCCTGTTAATGATACCACCAATTGCTAATCTGGACTAGACACCACGTAATCATTTAATTTCTCCTTTTCCTTTACATTAAACATCCAGTCAATCAACCAAACCTGTGGCCCCTCAGTCCAAAACACCTAGCGACTCGTCATCTTCAGGTGTCTGCACTTAATCCTTCCTTCACTAGGACTCCAAATGTCATTAGTGGAATCAAGTTTAATATGGTCTGCAAACCCAATGGATCAATCCTTGAAAACCTTTGCATTATTATTTAAAGAATAACAGAAGCAGAAGGGCAGGAAAAAATGAAGCAACAAAGTGTGAGCTATGCCTTCAAGAGATGTTATAATGAGAAAGAGAGATGGTCCAGAGGCCAGGGAGTTTCTTGGGTAGTACACTACCCATGAGTGGGGTACGGACAACATGAGCAGGGAAGAAGTCAACAAAAGAAAAAAGAAAGAAGATGTAATTAAGAGAAGGAAATTAAGAGTTAAGTTCCAGAGGGGCGTGGAGAACAAAGGTAGCAAAGTTAGTCTTGGTAAGAAGCAGGGACACAGCTTCTTCTGAAAAACAAAACAAAAACAAAAACAAAAAAAAACAGAAGAAATGGAAAAAGAGATGGTTGGAAACCTGGATAAGTTCATGGATTTGGGAGAAGAAGTTGAGGGAGACCACACCAAACATTTGCTCTGTGGTGTCAAGTCATCAGACAGAGTTGAGTGGGTCCAGACCACAAGGATGGTTTCAGCTTTCTCCTAGGAAGCTTAGAAGGAGCAGAAAAATAGACTAGCAGAACAAAAAAAAAGCCACAGAAAGTTTCATGTTCTCCCCTCCAAAAACAGTATAAATAACCCCCCTTGGCTACTGTAAGGATACTGTAAATTTCAAGTGTGAGAGTAAACCAAAAAATAAAATTTTCTTTAATATATATGAATTATGTATTTATAGAACCTTGTTTTCCTTTCACCCTTATATCACTGCAACCACTTTTGAAATAATGCAAGTGATCTTCCTTTAAATGGAATACTTAATATGCAAATAGACGATAAAGTATAGAAAATAGTAGCAATTAAAAAGAGGCACATGATAATTTTAGTCTATTGGAAAATGTATGAACATGTTTTACCTCTCGTATTTCATGGCCAGCTCCTCTATATGATTGCAAGTCCTCCAAGATGCCTTCTGCATCTTTTAGTACTACATTCACCTGATTATAAATTTCCTTCTCAGACTCTGTAGGCTGGGCATCTAAATAGCAGGAAAGCACAAGAAAATTTACAGTCACATGATTTTTTTTTTTTACTACATGTTTAATAACTCTAAGCATTGAATAACCCAATATTCTAAAGATGACTAACATTTTTCCAATGCTAACTTTGCACTTCTTAGAAAAGACTGATAATTTTGCCATAGTTCTATATTTGAGCAATTAGCCTTAAGTTTGTAAATATCACAAAGCAGCAAGGGAACACCAAACACTATTATTTATTTTAAGTTACAAATCATGGCCTGGTATAGTAAACAAACAAGAATTATAATTCAAAAGTTTTAACTCTGAGTGTTAAAAATCACTGTTTCTCCTACATTCATCACTAACAGTAGTGACTAAATACATGAATAATGATCTATTTTAATGCAATGGAAATGAAAGGCCTACGAATACATCTAGCTCACCTACAGTTGAAGACAAACTATTTTCCTATAAAGTTCATTTTAATGACTGAGTTTTGATATACAAAATTAGAAACTTAAAAAGGTTTTAGATGCTCCCCTTTTCTAAAGACCACTGTATATTCTGCACCAATGAACTTCTCTGCTGGTGAACGAAAAAGGTCCAGATTCCTGGTGCAGAGGAGTTCGAATTATAAACTGCTCCAGAATTACTAGGCTACTAAAAACTAGATACTTTAAGATACAATACTATCACTGAAATTTTGAAATACTAAAGCAAAAATTCAGTTTTTATATACTTGGGACTGAGAGGAAAAATGAAGGGAGAATTATAAAAAGCATAATCAGGAAAACAAATATATGAGCACTTCCACCACTTGGTGTTAGCCACAAAACACAAGTTAAGAGGTGAATAATTCTGGATTTCTCTCTGTTAGACTCTAGGTGACAAAAATTCTGTTTTTAATACCTTGGTCATTTCTTTCTCTAAGGATAAATCTTTTTTATTCAATACATTTGATTCTTTTTTGGGGGGCGGTGGGGAATGGACGCTCAGTGAGGAAACTGAGTTTCTCATAAATTTTCCCAACTAGACTATATTCAATACTACAGATAAGGCATAAAGCACTTAAAATAATAAACATTATGATTACCATAATGTTTCAGAGAGCAACTGTGATGTCAGAATTCCTCCATGCTAAAATTTTCTCTTACGCTCTGGAGGCAGAGCAAATTTATAATATGAATTAAGAACATTTCTGATAAATCTCTTGTTTACCAATCATATAAAATTACTATCTAGACTTTTCTGCACATACTCCACCTCCCCATAAATACATAATGATCTATTTATTCCTTTCCTTGGAAAATTTTTAAAAACTTGATTCACACACAAAACTAGGAGTCCAGATGCCTAAACCCTGTAACTTTACTTTGCGATTGGGGCAAGTCATAATTCAATTCCATCTATTAAACTTGCCAACTAGTCAAAAATATATCATTTATATTTTTTTAAATCAACAATTACAGTACCAAATTTTAATTGCAACATACTTAAGACAGTACTATAGCAACAATAAGTAACATTCACATGCAAAGCCAACTTAAGAATTTGTGTTCTCATATCTGTTCCCTTATTTTTCAAATTTCCCTCAGAAATCATGTATTTTAAATGAAAATGCTATGAAAAATAATTACACAAGAGGAGACAATTGGAAAATTAAAAAGACTCTGTCTGTGTCCAAAGTTATAAAGGTACTACTAGGAGCAAATACTGATATCATAACTAAATGATTTTTTAAATATCAGAGTTTGTCATTTAGCAGTAATATTTTTTTCATTTAGCCAGACCATATTCTCCATAGTCATAGTTAGATACACACTAAAAAAAAGTACACCTCATAACTTTTATACTTACACCAGATGCACTAGAGAAAAAGTTTTACATGCAAAAACAGCAGTTTTATACTCTTCATATGGAATTGTGAAACTATAGACATAACATCAATAGTAGACACATCATAGTTTGAATTCATGAAGTTGGAATTCATGACAAAGGACAATATTTTGACTATTATATATTAAAAGATATTTGTGAAGTTTGAAAATACTAAACTGTATTTTTGGTGTGGTGACTAGCTGTTAACATAAAAATATGACACTGAGAATTACATACAAAAGAAACATTATCAAGTAGATTTAAATAGACCTTGGAAGTGGTTAATAATTATTAAAGGTTTAATAAGTACCAGGAAATTTTAAAATAAAGGAGAAGATTCCAGTTTCCCCTAAGGGTGGAAAAAATACCCAGCACCACAGTGATTAAACATTTTTTAGACTGTCACAGGAAAGTCACATTTATAATTTTGAAAGCTGCTGAAGACTGCTGTAGAAATGAAGACAAACAGAAAAGAGCAGACAGGTAAGCACTACTTTACTGATAGCAGGTCATGCAAAAGGTGAAATACCAGGGAGTGGAAAGGACTATATAAAATAAAAGATTTTTTTCCCAAAAATGTATCATATAATGCAGCCAAGACTTGTCACTTTGATTTTTCATTAAAAAAATGAAAAATTTTGTTACTTGAGGAAAAACATATCACTTAGCCAACTAACAAAAGGACATTCATTTGATTACAAAATGTATCTACTACTGAGAGTAGGCACAGTGATTAGTCATTAAGCTTAGTTTTAACAGCTATTTAAGAGAAATTAAAGCATGTTTCAGTTGTTCTTACTATTTGAAGGTAAAATTAATTATTTTAATAACTTCACACCAGTTTCCTACAGAAGAGTCACTGAAAATAATTGTTAAAATTGTAGCTGTTATGGTACAAAAGGAGGCAAAGATCAGCTACAAAAGGAAAAAAAAGTCACATAAAAATTATAACTGTGATAAGGGGTCTTTCTGCTTTAATCTTGCATTCATTCATTTAGTAAATATTTACAATCTATCACCACAAGTCTCATCGAGGCAGGAACTTCAATGTATAGTACATACCACTGTACACTATATAAACTCAGTACCTAGTAGATTTTCCATAACAAATATCTGTTGAATGAATGAGAAGGTACAGAGATATAAACATGCCTCCAGCAAGTGTTAAAGAAGGCTATTGTGCATTTTTTTCTATTGTGCATTTTTATCTCTGAATATAATCCTACATCATTTTAGAAAAATAAATATAAGAAAATGCCACCTGAAATTTCAAAGTACAGGGCAAAAGCAATTGCAAATATACAAAAGTAAAATGGAAAAACAAAGTTAGACTGAAAAAATGGGTATTATCAATATTTTTTAAGGGGGGGTGAGGGGAACAGTCAACACAAAAGACACAAGAATTAGAAGAAATGTATGACTAAGAGGAAAGGCACTATAACAGAGAATCAGAGAAAGTAAGATTCTACCTCTCACTTACAGATGACCACCCGTATTTACTCTCCTATTTTGGTCTACCTGGACATAAGTAAGCCAAGGTTAACAAACGAAGGAATACTGAACTTCTATGATTACAAAGCACTATGCTAAGGTTGGGAAAGGACATAAAAATAAAAGTCCCTCTTCTCCCAAGAAACAATCTAGTGAACTAACAGATCGTCACTCAGGCTAAAGATCTGTCATTAGAATGAGCTATAAATTAACAATGTCATTACAAAATAAATTTCAAGAACTAGAAGAGGTTATACAGGCCCCAATTCAGTGCTTTTAATATGCAGTCATTAGCATAACTGCCGCCAAATTTTACGGGACAATTCTGGACTTACGTATTAATTAAACCAGTATTCTTAAAATCATATAGGTATAATTTGTTCTAAGAAAAAGACTTCTTTCTATTACCTCGAGTAGATAATGATATGTTTCCCATTGAACACAGAATGTCCTTTCACGCCTTAAGGCTTTTTTTACATGTTGTTCTTTCTTTCTACAATACACTGCACTAATTTAGCCTGAAATCTTCTAATTCACCCTTCACAACCCAACTCAAATATCACCATCAGAAAGTCTTCCACCATGCCCAATCTACTCACAGCTAGGTAAAGTTAATCCCCTTCCTGACCTACACCTTGAGTGATATAAATTATGTAAATAATTAGCCTGCATTTCTATCTATTCTACTGAATTGAGAATTCCCCAAAGACGAGGGTTGTATCTTAGTTATCTTTGCATCCCCAGTACCTACTGGGTGGCATATAGGAGGCAACCTAAACTGAAGTGAGAAATAGTATGTGTGCGTGCAAGCACATAAATTAAGGCATAATGATTAAAGACAGTCATTTTGTCAACTGCAGGATTGCATTCAATCACAGTTTAAAATTACTAGAACAGTTAATTTTTATACAGCTTGATGCTAAATGCCAGTATATCCCTCTGTATGGAATTATTTCTATAGCTGCCCAGCCATGGAGATGCACTGAGCTAGATTTAACCAATCAGAATGATGGAAATAAGCTAAATTATTCTGGCAACCTAAGTATCACTGTTTGTCTAGAAATAAATAATGTAGTACTACTCTATTTAATAAAAGAATGTGACTTTATTCTCAATAATCATAATGAACTGGCAAATCAACTGGGTTGGCAATTTTGAGTTTGGTATAAAACAGGTTAAAGAAAGGAACTTTCAAGGGGTTACTACAGTAGCCTAATAATAAAGTATGCTTTTACAAATGCATATTTTTGAAAAGACAAATATGTCAATGGACGAGAGATAAAATTGATTAAAAGAACTCTGATGTTAGATTCAAAAGAAAACATATTTTAAAATGTAACTAAGAACTAGCAAGGGACAAACTCTCGCCTAGTTTGCAGACTGTTTTCACTAAGTTTCATTTACAGTATACCAGTAAGTGTCAAACCAAAAGTTCTACACTGGCTGATGATATAAGCAATAAATATCTAATTTATATTTGCCTTTAAGAAGTTAACAACACTTTATATGTAGTTCTTCGTTGTCGGTTATTACTGTTCTTGTTAGCAATTTTAACCTTTTCCTGCTACTAAATTAGCTATTTAAATTTTAAGGATCGTAATACAAACTCCCACAGATAAGAAAACCAAGACCAAATAATATTTTTTTAAACTACAGTAAATTCATGCTTCTCACGTGACCACAACATAATGCTAGGGTTATAAAAGGATCAAGTGCCAAGTCTTGAACAAGATCTTGACTATACCAAAGCCAAGATTCTGCAAATGTAAGGAACTTGAGACAAAGAATAAAAAGGAGACAGAATAGCAGAAAAATATATAAGAGCAAGTTTGAAACAGATGCAAATAAACTAAAATATAGCTCTGATGTAAGCTGCCTCATCTCAAAGAATAATCTTCAAGTCAGCAATCTGCTCAACAGTCCCCAAGCTGATTAAAATTCATGCTAAACATGCATTTAAAACAGCTTTGTTAAATTGTTGAGAAGGGTCAAGAAAACTAATATTCAACAACATTGTCCCCTAAAAACCAAACAATATGGTTCTGATATTGACAGTACTACTCTTTGCTAGCCTGCACACAGTACCCAAAGTATAACGGAACATTAACAGGAATGTAATAAGAGTAGAAAAATATCAGAGACCACAAATTATCCCATCAAATGGAGATAAGCTATAAATTAATGTGCTCATATGAACTGTCCTGGTTTAAAGAAAAAGTATACAAATTATTCATAAAATAGGATGAATATTACATAAACTAAAATGAAGTTGATGGAAAAATGCAATGTCTCTCTGGGGATTTATTTTAAGGGATTTGTTTTAAAAATCAGAAAAGGTCTTAAAGTATTTTAAAATCTGCTCAAATGTTTTAATCTCAGATGAAAATGCAAGGGGGAGATCACATGATTTATAACCTAAAGTTTCTCTCTTCACCCTTTCCTAACAATTTTCTAATGATCAGTTAAAATAGCAACATTCACACTAAAACACCAATTTAATATCATTGTTCCCAATTTGACAACCAGACAAGCTAAAACAACACTGACAGCCAAAAAAGCAAAAGCTTTTCAACATGCACAGGGGTCAATGACACTTACCTGCCACTCTTAGACCATATTACAATAGGTCATGCAACATAAAACAAACAGAAGGCAAATTACTTAAAGGTCTGTGAACCCATTATTTTTCTTTTTATTTAGAGTTAGAAAAAAATGAATTCCTGAAATAAATACATATAATGAATTTAACTTTTCAAATTAATTATCTGCAAAGATTAAATAATTAAGGTTCACACTTACCTTTTAATATTATGCCCAAATTACTGAGCTTTGAATGGCCTTCATGAACAGATTTTGTATTCAAAATATTTCACTAGGTACATAGACTAATTGAAACCAAATCAATTTTTCTCAACTACAATAAGTTTTTCCCCAAATATTGCTTTCAGTTAATCTTGAAGTAGCATTTGTTCTTTCCACCAAAATTTTTTCATAAAAATGTTTTCAGAGAATCTCAAACGTTTTCATTAGAGATCTCAAATTATAAAATAATGTCCAACTAAGAGATACGAATCTCTTATAAAAATTCAAGTAAAAACGTTATCACAATTTAATCTCTAAAATATGACTTCCAGTTCTAGAAGGCACCAGATATTTTACTCAAACAATTCATAGCTCAGTCATGCAAAGCAAAAGTTAAAAAGATGGCAAAGTGGAAACATTCATTTAGTGCAAGACAAACGCAGTCTACTGCAGGCAAAGAAAAATAGATATAAAATCATCTTCTCACTTTCAAAATCAAGGAAAAAATTTGGCCCCTGCTCAAGGTCTGTGCATGTCAAAACTTTAAGAAGATTCCCCATGTTAAGGTACCTGTCAAGACAAGAATGAGAAAAGAGAAAATATCCCTTTATAAAAAAGAACATCTGAAATTTACTTAAAAAAAAAAAAAAAAAAAAAGTAGTAACAGGGAAAATGTTCATTAGGCCATGAATTCGTCCTTCAGGTTACCCAGACTGTGCTCTGGCAGACAGCAAACCAGGTTCTCAAGGTGCTGATATGTAGGACCTAGAGGTGAAATGTAGTTTTCCTGTACACAATGGCACAACTGTTGTTCTAATTCTTCTTAAAATTCTCCCAAGACAAGTTTCATTAATGGCCTTATAATGAAAAATTCTTTAAGTATTCCAATAGTGCAAGTATTCTGGAAAAGAAATTTCTGATCAAGAATTATTCACATGTAATCTTTAATATTGCACTGAAACAACAATTTATTTCAAAGCCAAATATTAAGAGTTTTGGCTACAGCTCACCTCTCCATTTCAAATAAAAGCGCAGAATATTAAACTACTTCCCACATGCTGTTAAATAAAGCATATATTTCTAACCAAATTTGGATTCTCAATAATTTGTGGAGGTTATTTAAAGAACTGATTCTGGATATGCAGCACAACTCTGATTTTTCATAAAATTATCATAGGATTAGAAGCAAACAGAATGCTGGGCATAGTCACTAAGGCATACTATTAGAATGTTCATCATAAGGCTACTTGCTTCATGGACTAATGAAAGGACAGCACTGACTACAGACTCAACATGATTTCAGGAAATGAAAAACTAAATTATACATATGATGGTGATGTTTGCCTACGATTAAGAAAAAAGTCATGCAAATTTTGTTTGATCCCCATATTTTATTAACAAATAGTCTGGCTGGCCTTCACTGCGGTGTGAGTATAATTAATCTTTCACCTTTACCATTATGCACCAGCCGTGAAGGGCTAAGAGACTTACTTTCAAAGTCCAAGAAAAAATGTGCTGCATTGTGGTCTATGTCCCTGGTTAGCACCTTAATGAGATTACCCATGCCAGCAAACCTAAAAATAAAAATGGCAACATCATTTAGTTCCAGTAAAAAAAAAGTTCTAAGCAGAGGCCTGGGATTCGGCAAAGGCTGGCTTGCTCATAATTACAAACAGGTGCAGGTTTATATGCTTCTGGCATTGAAAATTTGGAACAACAAAAGCACAGTTGGCTCTGAGTTTATAGCTCTTGTCCCTCTTTCCCGCATATCAAAAAGTTACATAAAGCAAAATTGGAAAAAAGATTAATTTTTACATATAACTTACAATATTTACATTTGATTAATATCTATGCTAGTGTTACTCCTTTAAAATGTTTGAGGCATACATTCTCAATTTAAATTAACAACAAAAATAGATTTCTCAACTAAGTAAGTATCGAGACCATTGTTTGTAAATAATAGGAATATTGTCCTTGCAGAATCAAATCCTATTGGGAACACAAGGAAGACAGTATTCATACCACACTTAACCATTAAAGACTGAAGGGAGATATCAATTAATGACCCATTTTTAAAATTTTACCACATAAGCTAGTATTTCTTACGTTTTCTATACTCCTAAGATTAATCAAACTTTTTATTATTTAACTCACAGATGGATTATTTAACAATATCAATGGTATACAAAGTATGTAACTTAGAAATTAGGTTAACACAGCAAACACAAAGGGAGCCAACAATTATTACAACTCCGTAAGTTTGTAGAAGAAAAATAATGCACTGGTATAAATCTTGCCCCAAGAATTTGCCATGACTCAGTGAGGGTGAAGGTGGAAGGAGGGGTCGGGAACATCCAGGAAACCAGATTCAAATCCTGAAGCTGCAGTAACTATAGGGAAGGCCGACTATGGTATCACAGGCTCCCCAGACCCTCCCTTCCCCCAATCTCCATACTTTTTCTCCAAATATGGAACTACTGGTAAATGTAAATTAAACAAAATACAAAAGTAACTATTTTTATCAATGAAAGAAAACACCTTATTACAAAAAATCGGAAAAGAGCACTCTGGCCACCTGTGCTGCATGCCCTTCCTCCACCTACTCTCTGGACGATGGCATATGTCCCTAACTTGAAGCCTCCCAAAGAGGAAATAACAGTATATGTACAACAGTTATTTGCTTCAGAGATCAAAATCTGATGGACTGACATACACTTCTCAGAAATGTTAAAAGCAACCTAATTTATTCACAAATAAATACTGAAGGATCCCCTTTCTTTTAAAATAATTCCCCCTACGGGACAGGTAGAGATCTATGTTATTTTTGATGTTAAAATCCCTATTACACAGAATTTCACTGGAAAGATTTTGTACAATGTATGACACAGATGGATTAGCTGAAATTAAAACTAAAAGAAAACTACTTCATCTTGTTATACACTGTAAAAAGTTTAAAAATACCAAGCTTTTATATATAAGGAAAAATATAACCATTTTCCAAAATCATCACAACCAAATAATTACCCCAAATTGTTACTAAATCTATTCAATAAAATTTTTAAGGAAAAAATATTTCACAGCTTCAATTTTTAAAAGCTTTCAAATATATATGGAATATCTGTTTCCAAACATCTATAAATTCTCTAACAGGACAAAGACCAATTATACAAGGAATTATCCAGTAGCATCAACTTCAACCACAGATGGAAAATCAGCATGAGAAAGGACTGTAATTGTCTTTAAGAGAAAAAGGCAGTACACCATTTGGTGTTAAAAGAATTTAGTCTGAAATCAAACCAAAAATTGCAACTCTAGCTAAATAGCTGCTTGCCCTTGAGGATGCTAGTTAACCTTCCCCAGTAACATACACATTTCCTAGTAACCACCTTAAAGGTTCCTATGAGAGGTCAATGAGACTAAACAATGACTTATCAGCACAGTGTACGGCACACAGAAAGCATTCAATAAAAATGCTGGCTGTTGTTATAATCTCAAAATCACAAAATAACTTTTAAAAAATAATAATGGCTCTATTTCTTTTAACACAAAGCAGCATCTTCAATCTGTCAATGAATTTCAATATTATAAGTCAGAGTAGATCACAAAACCCACTTTTAGCTCACTTTTGTCAAGAATACTGCTAAAACGCCATCCTAAAATCAGTCCTATGAGACATCCATCAGGAACAGGAGAGAGGGAGAAGAGACAGATTTAAGTTTCCTTACCTCTGTACTTGCGTGCACACAGTTGATCCTCAGGGAAAATACTGAAACTACCCAAGTTTGTCTGCTCCACTTTCCTACACCTCCTTCTGCAAATTTCTTCCACTATTTGGTCCCTCTTTTGAGGCACCCCAACCTAACTCCCCTCACCCTGGATCATACTGGTCCTGACCTCTTCACACTTCACAAGTACTCAAAGATTCAGAATTTTTTTTACCTCTTCATTCCAAACACTGACTCTTAGAAAATGGCCCAGCTCATCTAGTTCAGGTTTCTCAACCTCAGCACTATTAACATTTGGGGCTGGGTAACTCTTCTCTTGAGAGGGGTCTGTCTCACACTGTAAATCTTCAGCAGCATCCTGGGCCTCTACACACTAGATGTCAGCAGTAACCCACCACACAAGCTGTGACAACCAGAAATGATTCGGGATAGTTCCAAATATCTCCCAGGGGGCAAACCCCACAGCACATGATGTGGGCTGCTGTGTAGGCAACCCACATCATGTGTGTCTCTTTGAACAAAAATTCATGGAATTTTTCAAAGGTCTGGAAACAGTTCATTACAATATTATCAGTTGCCATTCTATAAGAATAAACAAAAAATAAAAACCGTAACCCTGTTGTCTTGCATAGTTTAACTCTTCAGTCAAAAACAAAATAAAACCAAAAAACCTCTCCATCCCCTCAGCGTGAATGATTTCAATGAATATGACCTAACAGCTACTTGTCAGTTCAAACCCCACAATTCAAACTCTGCCACTTTCAAGCTTTGTGACTTTAGTCAAGTTTCCTAACTTCTCCATGCCTCAATTTTCTCATCTGTAAAATGTGTATAATAATAATATCCACTGCAGAGGATTCATAAAATCATTAAATGGGTTAATATGAGCAAAACATTTAGTACCATGCCTGGCAAAGTGTTTGCTGCTCTCACCACGGCTGCTGTCAGAGAAACCTTGACTGACCCACAGGATCTGTTTCCAGCAGCAGAACCTGTGGATGTGAGGTTTTGGAGCCTGTGGCAGCCGTATTTCCTGCCCTAGAAGAAGCCAGTCTTTTACAAAAGAATGAAGCCAACGTGCAGTGGAGAGTCACAGAAAGTGTCCTCAAGTCCTTAATTTCTGATTCCATTTGTTCCCAAGTTTCAGCTGCCATTTGCCTCAGTTTAGTTGTTAGATTTTCCTCTGGTTTTAAGAGATCCTAGTTTCTTTCAATCAATTTCCCTTTTAGCTTTTTAGTTAAGCTGGGCCTCTGTCATTTGCATCTAAAAGAGCTCTAATATGATTTCTAAATTTTAGATGAATAAATAAATCTGACACAAAAGATTTTCCAGATTATATAAAACTTGGTCCAAAATACTGATATACTTTAGAGGCACTAATTCAAAGTAAATAATAAAAATTACAATTTAGGATAATAAACTCCAAGTCTTAACAATCTGAATTTAGGAGGAAAAAGCTAAAGAATTTTCTTTCGATTTACTTTTTTATTGTAATCTTGGATTTAAACTAAATATTAAAAATATTTACTAAATAAGCTAAGAAGAAATTTGATACATAGAAGTCAGATATAGTTTACTTCAAGTGTTTGCAATATTTCTTGTGGATATTTGTGATTACGGGCTCTTATGTTATATGTTTGTTTCAAAGTTGGCGGCTTATCTGGAAAGGAACATGCTCTTCCTGGCTGGTAGTCTGTGGAATGTATTTCTGAGCTCACAAAAGGCATTTAATAAATACATTAGACCATCTTCCCATAAAAAATTTGAAAAGAAATTTCCGTAACTACAATAATAGAAGCCACTAGAAACACAACTACATCATACAGTTAATAGGCTACTTCAACTCTCTTCCTAGAAAATTCCTAAGATGGGGATATGTGTATAAAAACAGATGATTGAACTTGGTGTACCCCCCAAAAAATAATAAATAAATAAAATTTAATTAAAAAAAAAGATTCCTAAGAGATGCTATTACTTCATTTATGCTTTTGGGCTCAGGGTGGTTTTATAATGCTGTCTCCTCTTCCTAGAATGATACTTCCAAGGACTTTCCCACGGCTGGCTTCTGTTCACCTTCGGGCCTCATCTCAAATGCCCCCTCTTCAGAGAGGCTTTTGTCTGCCAACCTCGCCAACAATAGCTGCACCTCCGCCCCATTATCTTCTATCACATCGCCCAACTCACTCCTTCAGCATACCTAACACAATCTGAATGACTGTTTGTTTAGTGTCAGTTTTTTCCACATCGAGTTTATAAATTTAATAAATACTTCTTGGTGGGGGAAGAAAGAAGAAAAACTCATAAACATACTGACAAGATTCACTACAAATTATGGTTTCTTAAACTTGGCACTATTAACATTTGAACCATGTAATTCTTTGTTGTGGGGGCTGTCTCATACATTGTGGGATGTTCACCCATTAGACACCTGGTATCACCGCAACACCCAGCTGTGACCACCAACACCGTCTCGAGATATTGCCAAACATTCCCTAGGGGGCAAAACTGCCCCCAGTTAAGAACCACTGCTTTAAATGTGTGACCACAGACATGAAGTTCACTCTCAGGTTAGCCTTGCAATCCTACTCCTACCTGGAGTCACTCTACTCTCCCCTCCACCAGCTGACCATTCCCCAAGGCTTTTAAAGAAAATATCCTCAAACCTCCAACAATCGTCTTCCATCCTCACATGAAGAAATGACTTCCCTACATTTTTTACCCCCCAAACAAGAAAAGGAAACACCCGCTACCCTTTCTATCCCCCTTTCTTCATCAGTAACCACCCACTTTAGCTCGGCACCTGCTCCTGACAGACCACCTTTCCTCAGGGGCACTCATTCTCCTGTTCTCTAGACAAAAAGCAAGGCTTCGCGTCCCCTCCACGACCACACCATCCTGCCTGTCCTCTTGATAGCAACCTGTCAAATTAGCTGTCCATAGTTACATCTTCCTACTTTTCCACTTCTCATTCTCTCAACTTATTCCAATCTGGCTTTTATGTCCACCACTACGATGAAGCTGGTCCCTGTCAAACTCACCCAAACCCGCATCTGGAGAAATCCAAAGGGCAATTCTCCCACCTCAACTCACTGGACCTCTTAATAGCCTTTGACCCAATTTATCATTTGCTCCTTCCTGACACACTTTCTTCATCTGACATTTAGGACAACACATTCTCCTGAGTTTCCTTCCCGCCTTGTGGCTATTCTTTTTCTGTATCCTTTCCTTTGGCATACATGCAGTTATTTCTCCCTTCTTAATAAAAAACAAAAACTTATCTTGATTCTGTTTCCCTCAGCAGATCCCACCCTATTCCCTGCTTCTCTGTGCAGCAAATTCCTTAAGAAGAATTGCCCACACTCATTGTCTTTTACTTCTCTCCTTCTACCCTCTCTTAAGCCCACTCCAACCTGGCTTTTTGCCCAGTCCTATACCACCAAAATTGCTCTGGTAAGGTCATCAAATAACATCCATTGC
The DNA here is from genome assembly GCF_030028045.1 of Hippopotamus amphibius kiboko. Lineage (NCBI taxonomy): Eukaryota > Metazoa > Chordata > Mammalia > Artiodactyla > Hippopotamidae > Hippopotamus > Hippopotamus amphibius. Next base: position 163,620,165 of record NC_080190.1, read on the forward strand.
TAATTCCAATGGTCAATTCTCAAGTCCATACCTTCTTTCACCTGTCAGGAGCATCTGACATAACTGACACTCCCTCCTCAATATACTTTTATCATTAGCTTAAAGGATACCCTGTCTCATCTCCTTCACTGCTATACCAGCCCAGTTCTTGCCACCATCACCTCTTGCCAGGATTACTTCAAAAGCCTCCTAACTGCTTCTATCTTTGCCTCCTACTACAATCTCTTCTTATTATAACAGGGAAAACAATCTTTTAAAAATACAAATATAGACCACATCCTTTCTCCACTCAAAAACATGCAGTGGCTTACTGCTACACTCAGAATAAAATCCAAACTCCTTACAGGTTGTATCAAACCTGACTTACTCTGGCCTCATCTCCCACCACTCTCCACAACAGCCTGTTGCAGTTTCCCTAACAGGGCAAGATTTCTCTCTCCTTGGAGCCTCTGAACCTATTTTCCCTGGCCTGGAATGCTCTGTCTACAGACCTTTAAATGACAAGCTACTGCACTGCATGTGGTTGTTGCTTCAATTAGACCACCTCGGAGGGCGAGCGTTTCCTTCACCAATCCATCCATAGCACCACCTCCGCTCTCTCCTCGCCATCCCCTTCCCAAATTCATGGTAATTACCACCTAACACACGTTCATTCCTCTGATTACCTGTTTAGTCTGTCTTCTACTACAAGGTGAAGTTTCAGGAGACAAGGGCTTTGTTTTGTATACTACTCTACCCCGAGCACCTAGAGTAAGGCTTAGGATGTTGTAGGTAATAATCATTATTTGCATAATAATTGCATGATTAAAAATACACACAAAAAACAAAAAATTGTCTGTAAAATTACAGGAGTATTCCAAGGAGGAGAGAAGAATGACCAAAATAAATACCGACAACTGAAAACTCTGGGTTGAAAAAAAGAAAAAAAAAAGGTCTGAGAATTCACGAAGAGCTCACTGCCTTCACAGTCAAATAAATGAAGACAGTCCTTCCCTTCCCCCACGCCTCCATAAAAACTATTAATTTTATGTACAATTATTAAAAAACTTTTGAAATGTTAAATTTTAAGGAAATTAAACTGACATATACTATGATATCAAGAAAATTAGAGTTTGCCAAGATAACTTAGGAAGAACATAATATCCTCCCATAGCCATGAATATGGCTCCAAAACACAAATGAAAGAATGGAGACTAGCTCGTATCAAAATTCTGCTCTCTGGAAAACTGAACAGCACGCATAACATTAAATAGAATAAGCTTTAAAATGTGGGTTTAAAATTTACTTTCCTTTACACCATATATCCTCCAAAAAATTCCTATTTGGGAATTCTTCACATCTTCTGATAAAAAATTAAAAGCAGAGTGTCAATTCTGCTCCCTCAAAATTTTACAAGGAGGACAAACTCCAAAATCAAGCCAATATCCATTATCATCTTCAACTCAAATAAATGAATAAAGAACGCAAAGAAATATGAAGTGTTAAGAGAAAAAGAAGATACCAAAACATACTTTGTTCTTTCTAATAAAGCTTCCGAACAATAGATTTCATAAGAATGCTTTAATACAACCCCATTTCTTCCAATTTATGGTGACTAAAAATGTGTGAATGTGAAAAAACTTGTCAAAATGATCACTAGAAACTACCATCCATTTTTAGTGTTGAAGACAAATAATTTCTTATATTGCCCCAAGCTCTGAATCCTAAGCAAAATGGTCTTCTAGAAAACATATTACCATACAGTGTTCCTGAACTATCTTCTGTTGCACATGAAATATTACTTACTATTAAATATGCTATTTCTCGATCTTACAGATATTCAGACCTGCAGAAATAAGTGAAAGTCTTTAAAACTGACAAGATAGTGGGGTAGTCTAAAATTCAACTATGCTTCTGCTTTACTTGTCTACCAAGAAATTTCTGGGTCTCCTATATAACATGTACTGTGACTCTGAAGCAATATTAACACAATGGAAAATCAATAATGAAAAATATGATACAATGTTCACTGACAATGGTACACATGATGAAGGCCAGGAGTGACTGAAGAATCACAAGTTCACACTCTTTGGTTGTGTATTCAGAAACCATAACACAAGATAACATAACAAAAGGTAGTATTTTGCACAAGCAAAAAAATAATGAATCGCTTTGATAACTCTCCTTCCAAAGACAAACTACCAGAGATACAAAAGTCTGGAATTGCTCTGTTGTATATTCAACCAAGTACTTCTCACATGTTCAAAAATGTTTTAACCTAAAAAGTATCAATATTGTACTCTGAAGATAATTAACACCAACAGCAAAAAAAAAATCACTAATAACTTCCACCTGCTGAAGGCTGTTGACGAAATAACCAAATTGATGTGATCTAAGAGAACAATTACAGAAATATTATAAACGAACTGCAGAAGTGACTCCAGGAGTAATCTAGCAGCTGACAATAATGCAAGAATAAAAAATTTTCAATATGCCAAACTGTTAAGACCTATTACAATTAATAACATTATACTAATTAAATTTTGATAAATTTTCAGATTTATTCATGTATCTCAGAAATTTATTCTATGATGATTTTCATCTTTGGCCTTAGATGAATATTGATTATTGGCCAAATGTGTATTTGGTGTACCCCTGATACAAGTACACAAAGGAAATATTCAACACAGGGCAGAGTTAACATTCAATAAACATCTAATGAATTAACTTAATAACTGTAAACAGGTGGATCCAATAGTATCTCTTTCTTGTGAAGCATCAGTTAGGTACATAATGATTTAAAGGAGAGGTATAATCATACTTCCTTCTTAGCTTCTGATATGGCTGCAACTAACATTAGGAACATAGCAATTAATGGTATTAAACATAATAATTTTATATAAGAAGTTGAAAACCCCCAATAGTTGAGTGCCAGTATAATGGAGAGAAACAACCAACTCAAGCAAGTCTACCAATAAAGCATCTGTAATAACTATCGTGACATTATGCTACTTGCTCTCCTGACGGCACTGCAAATGCACATCACACCCTAACCTTCTTGCACCTACATCTCCACTTTCCTTCCCCACTTTCTTCCCAATAAGAGAAGCTGCTAAACAGCATCTTTTGTTCTAACACCATGACAATGACTGGCAACAATTATCTGTTCATTAAATGGCAGATTTCCCTTCGGCTCTTGCCCTTGCTGTTATCTCATCTTTTTTTTGTGTGGTAAACATGTTTAAGCAGAACCAGAGCTCCCAGGACTGCAACTCTCTCCCCAAGTCTGGTTCCACTGAACTTGAAAAATAAGTACACTCAGCATTCTCTCTGGGACTCTAGAGTCATAGAGCTTTTTGTTCCCCTCCCACCTGTACCCCAACAGCATGAGCTATCCAAGAACAAAAATTCTAAGAGGAAGCATGAAAATGCTGTTATTGTCGTCCTTAAACCCGAGGAGTCAAAGAGGTGGACTGTGCCAGTTATTGACCTATTTCTCACACCCCCAAACCCATCCTTCTACAATCTGCTTTGTGATACTGGGACAAGCAAGCTGTAAAGTGTATGTCCCAGACTACTTTGTCAGCTGACTTCTCAGTAAATTCCATCAGTGGGAGCCACTAAAAGAAAACTGGAAGGTGGGAAGAAAGAAGGTTCCTCTTTCTGTTTTTCAAGTCCTGGCAGCATTTCCTGTAAGCAAAAGACAGCTATGGTTCTAAGCTCTAGCTTCTTGTGGAACTCCTGGCAGCAGTGAAATGCCTGGCCCCCTTCAGAGGTCTATGCTTCCAGCCTTCCTCCTTCATGCACCTAAATTCTGCCTAACCCACCTCTTGCCTTTTGTTCCCCCAGCTTTAGAAGTGATGGTTACTTCCTGTGGCTACCATTAATATCTAAGTTACCTCTTGTGATATAATAAAAAATGTATATTTGGTCTTTATCAGTGGTTCCTAACACAGAGCTCCTAAATCCCTTGGAATTTCCCGGGTGGCAGGAGCCTCTTTTGTTGTTGTAGATAACTCTTGGGAAGCCCTTAGGTAGCTGCAAGATGGGAACTGGTTGCCACAAAGACCAAGGCAGGACTAGAGAGCTGGAACTTTCAGCCCCATCTCCTGACCTCTGGGAAGGCAAGAAGGACTGGAGATTCCCACAGAGCTGGGATTCAGGCTGGGGCGGCCTGCCTCCATGCGCCCTCAGCCATTCTGCTCTACTGAAACACAGGCTGATGTTGAATCACAGAGAGCCTTGATGTCAGGTTAAGGAATTTTATTCTCTACAATGAATATAGTCTCCATTCTCTAAAATGGAAGGGTCATGGGTGGCATTAAACATTTTTTAATTTTAAAAAAGAATTGTTTGATCATCAGCCTATGATTTATCATCAATAGCCAACGATTTATCATTTTACATAATGAAGCCTCCCGGCTGGTAAATACATCTACATGCTGGGAGGGTGGCACCGCCCAACTCTACCGGGACAGAAGCATCTACGCTCACGATACTTCCAGACCTCACCCTATGTAGCTCTTCATCTGGCTGTTCATTTGTACCTGTTATAAAATCCTTTATAATAAATTGGAATGATTAAGTAAAGGGTTTCCCTGAGTTCTGTGAGTCATTAAAGCAAATTATTGACCCTGAGGATGGGGTCGTGGGAAGCCCCAATTCATAACTGGTTGGTCAGAAGTAGAAGAGGCCTAGGAGGGATTTCCCAGGTGGCGCAGTGGTTAAGAATTCACCAGCCAATGGAGGGGACATGGGTCTGATCCCTGGTCCGGGAAGAACCCACATGCCGCAGAGCAACTAAGCCTGGTGTGCCACAACTACTGAAGCCTGCGTGCCTAGAGCCCGTGCTCTGAAACAACAGAAGCCACCGCAATGAGAAGCCTACATACTGCAATGAAGGGTAGCCTCCACTCGCCACAACTAGAGAAAGCCCCGCACACAGCAACAAAGACCCAATGCAATAAATAAATTAATTAAAAATTAATTAATTAAAAAAAAAAAGAGGCCTAGGACTTGTAACTGGCATCTGGAGTGGAGGGCAGTCTTGAGGGACAGAGCCCTTAACCTGTGAGGTCCACACTCACTCCACATAGTTAGTGTCAGAATCACAGTGAACCATAGGTCACCTGGATGGTGTCCGGAGAGTTGAAGAATTGGTTGGTGTGAGGAAAAAAAAATCCCACACATTTGGTGTCAGAGGTGGTGCTGGAAAACAGTCCAGAATTGGGGACAGAAATGTGGTAAGTAAAAACACAGACCTAGCATCCTCTTTTTGCTCAGGCTTCCAACACTTGTGTAAATAAATTCATATATTAAATTTCCTGTTTTAAAATACCTAGCAAGGTTTCTGCTCTCCTGGCTGAAATTTGACTTATACAAAGGAACTCACAGAGAGTAGCTTAATTCATAACCTTACCGACACTATTTAATCTATCATCACCAGGTATTAGTGTAGCTCTTAATAAAGTGATTCTTCTTACTCTACAAAATATAAAGAAGGAGAAGCAGGATGCGGGTACTCCTGGGTGCCCAGCTACAATACCAGCACAGTAGTACTAAAATCTCACCATGAGTCCCTAGCACATGTCAAGATCAATATATTTTATTAGTTTAGTAATTACAAGGAATTAAGTTACTTGCCTCTAAGAAATGTGACATAAGCAAAGAATGGAATGAAAATCAGGAGACTTGATTTCTAGTTTTGACTCTATCACAAAATGTGTGACTTTACACAGGTCAGTTTACTTGTTAGACTGAATCTCTCACATTTATTCTAGCTACGAGTCTACATATAGTATGATACATCTTTCCTAATGCTGACATCTAGTGGACACACTTAAATTTAGTATTTAAAAATGAAAAACCTTAGTTAAGCTATTTTAAATAAAAGATTCACTAGGATGCCTGGCTATGTGCAATAAATACGATAAATTAGGAGACAAATATTGCTCCTTAGGTGGAAGTGAACCATAATAAAATAGTATTACATCAGACCGTCACGACATCTTTGAGTATGATTCAAAGATTACTAGTACTAGTACTCTTCCATGCATCCAGCCATTAAAAATTAAACCGTCAATGCAAATTAGCTACCTGAGTTGCAAATTTAGAAGAAAGCAAAGATGCTTTCTGCTCTAATGTCCTGCATTCAGGGACAGACACAGGTTATGAGAAGAACTAGTACAAAGTTCTAAGGTAAATAATTTAGGAGTGTACAGGATGGTGTGTGATGGAAATATGAAAAACAAAAAACAAAAAAAAACCCTAAAACTCAAAATTACCTATTTTATAAGGATTTATTATGAAATTTTAAAAATATGATCATTGAACAAAAATAGTATACTGAACTCACTTTTTAGAAATTTACCACTATTCTGAAATCCATGAAAAATTATATATACTTATATATGGTAAAATATACATATTAAAATGCAAGAGAATGATAAACACAAAATTTAAGATGCTTGTTATCTCTGGCAAGGGACAAGCCATAGGACTGAGAAACTTCAAAGGTTTAGGGAATACTCTAGTCCCTCAATTTCTGGTGAATTTATGGGAGTCTTTTATTTTTAGGCTTTTCAATTCACAAATAAAGGTATACATTCCTTTGTCTGTATCAATAATTCTAAAAATTTTAAAACATAGTCACTGATGCTGAGAGAAGACATGTGACTCATTCAAAGATGCTCAACAAAAACGACCAGATTGGAAATCAGGTGTCTGAGCTCTTCCAATACACATGCAACAATGCATGGATGGTCTATTAAATGAAAATCTTATCATTATATAAAAACTTAACTTCTATATCTAGTTGTTTACAGTGCCTAGTGGTTGCTGTTGCTGTTTTAAATCAAACAATCTTTCCTTAGCTCCTATTTGCCAATCACTGTGACAGATACTGAATATGTGGCATTGAAGAATTCAGAGACAGGTGGAAGAGACTAGACAAGACAATGGGGCATGCTTCCACACAGAAGCATGCGAACGACTCTACAAACACACAGCAAAAGGAACACCTAACCAAAGGCTTCCCAAAGGAGCTGATTCTTAATTTTCTTATTTTCTATCTCTTCAAATTAGGAAATAATTCAAACATTAAAAAATATCATATTCACATACTTTACCATCCAGCAATAACTTTTTGCCATATTTGCTGCAGAAACTGGCCTACTTTTTTTTGTGCAGTTAATCTCCCAACCTCCCCCAACCAACTTTCCTCTCTGCCCCTCCCACATCTCCCCTAAGGTAATCAGCATCTTTGAAAATATGCTTCCTTTCCAAACATACTATTCTGCTTTTCAATTTTCATAAATGATACATTGTCTACATTGCTTTAAAACTCAGTTTTCTCACTCAATGGTGTTTTGAGAATTATCCACATTCGGTTATTTTAGATGTTACATACTATCCCACTGTTCAAAGAAACCAGTTTGTTTATTCATTCCCCTACTGAGGGACAATGAATTTCCAACTTTTCTCTATTAACAAATTATGCTTTACACACACTACACATACTTGTGTCCATGTAAAAGAGTTCCCACAGAACAGTTATTTAGAAATTAAAAGGCAGCTTTAACTTTACTGGATTGTGCCAAACTGCTCTCCAAAGTACTTCTATCAGTGTACTGCTCCACTAGTAAAAGACTTCCTCTCTCCTAGCCTCCAAAACCTCAAGCTTTAATTTTTAGATTGTGAAATATGTTTTAATTTGCCTTTTTTTGACTATCGGTAATAAATGTGCATTTCTTTGTATGTTTATAGGCCATTTATAAAATGTAAATCCATACCCTTTGCCACTTGTGCCAATTATTTTTTCCACTGTCTCTGCTCTACACCTACCTTTGGATACACTACTCCATGCTGCTGGGGCTTAAGATGTGCAAACGCCATTCCCTGGACACCCCTGCCAGCTGGGTTCCTATTAGGCTATTTCAACAAGAGGCACTAGAGGGTGAAGAGGAGACTGCAGAAAGAGAGAACTTCCTGTTTCTAGCCAGGACAGACTAGCAGTTGCTGTAGGAGCAGTCTGGATGGGGTGACCCCGGTATCCAACGCCTCAGTTAGACAGAAGGCTGCAGGTTCCAGACCAGTGGTGGTAGCAGATTATCTCTGGTAGCAGCGGCAACATCCCATCTTTTTTGTCACTGTCTTCCTCTCCTTCCTTTTGCTCTTCCAGTCTTTCTAATACCTTTATAACCAATCCTCTATATTAAATTCCCTCTGTTTGAAATACTCAGAGTAGTATGTTTTCCTAACTTGATTCCAACTGATATACCACCCATTTTTTTCCCCAACTGGGCTTTAGGAATTCTAAATAGGAATTCTGAATACTAATCTTTTGATGCTTATATACATGGCAAATACTTTCTCCTAGCCTGTAATAGGTCTTAATTTTGTTTATGGTGCCCTCTGTCACATGCAATCCAATTTTTCATCATTTTTTTGTGGTCTGTGCTTATTGTTTAAGTAATGCATCACCCTCAAAACTGCTTTAGCAATTCTTGGCCTTTTATTCACTTATGTGATTGTCAAGTTCTACAAAAAAAATCCTGTTAGGACTTTGATTTGATTTTGCATTAAATATATCATTCTGAGACAAAACTGCCATTTTTATAAAATATCAACCATTTTTTCATTTAATCTATGATTATGGTATATTACAGAATATATTTCCTACTGCTAAACCATCCATGCATTTCTAGAATCAACTCTATTTGGTCATTTAAAGAAATGTATATTCCCAGATTTGGTTTGCTAATATTTTACTTTGGATTATTACATAAGACTGACCAATAATTTTTCTCTCTGTTCTTGTCTGGTGTTGACATTTTATATATCGGCTCTTTCTATTCTATAGAACAGTTTATAGAAGACAGAGCACATCAGTTCCTTGATGGGTTTTATGGGAAAGTTCTTCCAAACATCTTTTTCACCTTTGAAACTCTAGCCTCCGGCAGACATTCTATTACACGCTCACTACTCAATAAACATTAGTTGAGTTAACAAACGAATTAAAATTCAAGTAAAAAAAAGCTTGTTCATCAAAGCAGAGCATATCTCAACTAAATGCATCCCATAAAAGGTATAGCTTTAGGTCTAATGAAACAAACTGCAGCTTTATACCAAGTAGGGAGTAAGCTTATGGAATGTGTTATCTACCAAGGAATAACTCAAACATAAGCACCACAAAAGCTGAGAAACTCAATCAAGGGCAAAGTTAACAGGCAAAGGTTTACTGCTAACACATTAAAGCTGGTCTAGACAGCAATGATAGTTTCCCACAACACTCTTCATCCCACTGAACTAATAATCTTCATTGGTATTTCTCATGTATTACAGCAATGAGAGCCAAAATTCTTAAAATCTTGATCCTAAAAACCAAGAGTCATCCTCAGAAAAATCACGTTTTAATATATACTTTGGCATGGAGGTTAAGGGCTACAGAGACATTCTCATCCACTACACAGAAACATTCTGCTTCACCCTCTGATTTCTCTCCCAGCCACCAAACTACAGCAAAAAGGACGAGAAACTTGGGCCTCACTCCCAGGTAGGGAGGTCTCAAGGTAGTGAAAGGATGAAATACGAACCTGCCATGATTCTTTTCCCCTCAGAGATTTCAGAGGAGGAGGGAGAGGGGAAAGCAGGAGACCTCCAATCTCAAGGAAATCTGCCAGTATTTGATATATAGCAATAAGCATTTCTAGTTATCATACTATGACTGAAACGGTTACGAGGCTCTTAAAATTTGTCCTTTGACCTCCCTGGCAGTCCAGTGGTTAAGACTCCACACTTCCTGAGTCAGAAAGAGAAAAACAAATACCATATATTAACACATATGCGGAATATAGAAAAATGGTACAAATTAACCGATTTGCAAGGCAGAAATAGAGACACAGGTGCAGAGAACAAACATATGGACACCAAGTAGGAAAAGTGGGGAGGGTTGGGGGGAAATGAATCGGGAGATTTGGATACCAAATTGTACACTCTAAATATATGCAGCTTATTGTATGTTAACTGTATCTCAATAAAAGTTCTTTAAAAATAAACAAACAAACAAACTCCACACTTCCACTGCAGGGGACATGGGTTCATTCCCTGGTTGGGCAACTAAGATCCATCATACCTCATAGTGCAGCCAAAAAAATAAAAAAAAAAATTTTAACTGTTTTTCTACTTTCCCCCATAATTTGAATTAAAAGATAAAGTATTCTCTGAAGTAAGAACTCCCCACGCCCCCTTTTTTTTGGTGGACTGTGGTTTCCTCTCAACATTAATAGCCACCATGAGGAGTGAATCACATCAGGCAAAATGGCTTAATATCCAATCATCAACGAATAAGAGACTCTTAGACTAGGAAGGAACCACCCACATTGGCCTTGGACTTTGAGCTTCCAGAACAGTGAGAAATAAATTTATGTTGTTTATAAGCCACCTAGTTTATGATACTTTGTTAAAGCAGCCCAAACTAAGACATACTAAAATACAAGACTCAAGCTTGACCATCTAACCTTAGTAAGAACTTATTCTATACTCATCTAGCCTCTGCTTAAATACTTTACTCCGCATGCCTACATCTAAAGAGTAAGTTATTCTGTTTTCATTTTTAGACTTGAGGCAATTTTTAAAAACTTTTCAGAAACATCAGCCAATAAATAATTGCGAGGATTTAGCTTCTGAAAGAGCTTTATTTAGAAGGGTTTATTTAGGAAATATTCATCATAAGGACCTTCTTAATAAACATTACAGACTGAAAGAACTAACAATAGAATCATTTTTCCCTGAGTGACTATAACTTTTATATTCAAAGCACCTTGGAGAGGTGCTAACTGAAAGTAATTACTAAATGAAAGTCAATGAATGAGATCTCACTGCGTCCCACATAATATGCTAAAATATTATAGACACAGTACTATCTCATAAAATCCTGAACTATTTTTGGTGGTTGGTTAGCATCATAATCCTTATTTTACCTCTGAGCAACGTGAAGGTCAGAAAGATTAAGTAACTTGCTCAAGGCGAACAATTACTAAACAATGAAGCTGGAATTCTCACTGGGGCAAATCTGGCTCCCAACAGTTCTCTTAACCATTTTGCCATATTGTTTCTTAGGCACAAATAAAAGTACACATAATTTATCCAAAAGAAGTTCAGAAAAATGTCAATTATTCCTGAAAGAAATTAATTCAATACCAGCACTAAAATTTCTAAATAATGAATAAAACTGTCACAGAAAAAAAATTTCAAGAAAAAAAAGAAAGATGACTAGAAAAAGACAACAGATGTTAGCTAAGATATGTCCTTAAATATTTCTCTACCTTGTCAGACCTTTCTGTTTGAGCCTGGCACGCTAAAGGAATTTAAAAGGAATTTAAATGTTTTCCTTGTTCCTGAACTTAAATTAAAATCTCTTACATATAACTCCTCCAGGCTCCTCATAAGCAAACAGAATACAAAAACAAAATATAAATTTTCTCTTCTTAGTAAGCACATAAGTTTTAAGCTATATACTTCAATAATTTTCTACATTTATAAATAAGTATTTCTTAATAATGCTAAAAAGGCTCCAACAGAGGTCATTCGTTACACTTTGATCTTTCAGAGGTGGCGGTAATTATAACCACTTCTACATGTCTTAAGTATATTTTAAAAAATAGTACTTTACTTCAATTAGAGAGTAAACAGATTCCCTGAGAAATTTAACAAGCATATTCCATAATTATTTTCAAATAACATGGCCTGATAGGTTTCACTAAATAACATTATAAAAGCTGATGTACCCAAAAACAAACAAGAAAACTGATTTACAAAACACAGGAGGTAATCTACTGTATCTTAGTATAGTGGAGCATATTAATTTTAAATGAATTTTTTGAAACCATTAAGACCATAATGCAGCATGTGTGTATCATATAAATTTTTTTGACTAGGTATGCTACCCAGTAATTACAGCTTTTACAGTTTCATATAGCATACACAAGGACAATACTTATATAAATTCAAGGTCAAATCACTTAACTACTTTGAATATTTTTACCATATAGCTAAAGTTGCTGGGAGAGAGAAAGGAGAAAGAAGGAAATAAAGGGAATGAGAAGGGATAGAAAATCTGAACCCAGAATATGAGGTTCATTGAAATGACTTGAAATCACGTAGCTCGAATTTCTGATTTCATAAAAGAATGGAACTGAGTACTAGAGAAACTTGGTGACTTGGGCAAAAGCAGCAAATTATTTTTCTTTTAAAGTGGGCTTAGTCCAACGACGCTGACAGTGCAGCTTTTGAGAAAGGCATCAGTCAGATCACACTGACAGAAAGAACCAAGGACCACAAAAAAAACAAAACAAACCACCCCAAAACCCAAATCAAAAAACCCACAAAAGTCAGACACCCCACCTTGTCCTCTTCAAAATAAATATTAGGCCTATTTTCGTCATCAACGGAACTTCAGTACATCTACCATTCCCTTTATTAGTAGTCAGCTACAAAGTACTGGACATTCAAATTTAGTGACCCCATCCCAGGCTCTTCCTAGCTTGGGTTGGCATATTCTCACATACAGTTCACACTACTGAAGTAACTGGAGGACACTCGGTGACTTTTCACAAGTCCTGACCTCTTTTTGTGCTTCCATAACACAAGCATCAGAGCCCTTACTATTTGCATCCTTCCTATGACAATTATCACATTTCTCTTGTTAGACTTTTAGCATCTCAAACCAATGTTATTTTTTACATGTTTATTTCGTGTTCCTTGAACTAGAATGCGAGTTCTTTGAAGGCAGGCACTCATCAGGGCTTAACACTTAAGCTTCTACTCCTTTTTCAACAGAATATGCTGTTGTTTCTGTGGTTACTGATCAGCAAACAGAAGTTTCTTCAAAGCTATTTTGGTTAGAATATTTCTTAAGGAATGGATGTATAGCTCTACTTCTTTAAGATTAGTGATACGGAACATAAAAAACTACACTTACTCAAATATGATAGAGAAAGAAAGGTTTAGCCGACTTTTCATTAATAGGAGTTCTTAATCTGAGGTTCAGAGAGAGAATTCAGTGATATGTGAATCTCGATGGGAAACTTCTTACTAATCTCTATATGAAATTTAGCAATTCCTTCAATCAAGATTATAGGCAACAAACCACAGTAGGATTAGAAATATCTATGAATTTGTCACTAATAAAAATCACATGTATGTTCATATTACATTACAATTACTGCAAACTCATTATTATTTAAAATTACAGTACTGGGACTTCCCTGGTGGTCCAGTGATTAGGAATCCACCTTCTAATGCAGGAGACTCGGATTCAACCTGAGGTTGGGGAACTAAGATCCCACATTCCACAGGGCAACTAAGCCTGTGCGCCTCAACTAGAGAGCCCACGCACTCTGGAGCCCCCGTGCCACAACTAGAGAGTCTGCATGCTTCAATGAAGATCCCACATGCCGCAACTAAGACCCAATGCGGCCAAAAATAAATAAATAAATAAATAAATAAATAATTTTAAAACCTCACTAAAAAAAATAAAATTACCGTAATTAGCAGAAATGTCACTAAAGCTTATTCTCTCATGTGAGAAGCATACATAATTCTCTATCAAAAATTTGTATTTTTAATATTTGTTAACTGTATTTCGATAATAACCGATTTCCTTTTTAATTCTATATATTTTACTTCATAAAACCATGGATTATTATTAGAATTCATGCAACAAAAAAATGGTTGGCAATTCCTGCACTGTAACACAGAGAGTAGGCAAGGTGATTACAATTCTAAAGAACTACCATGATAACTGTCATATCAGTTCTAAAAAAATGACAGGCAAGTTTTGAAATACAATCATCTCACAGAAAGTGACTTTAAGCTGATCGTTCTCACATGAAGAACACAAAGAATGTCCACAGAAAATTACATTTTCAACTATCCATTAACTTGTTATACTTAAAACAATTACAGGATTATAAATGGTTAGGTAACTCAGGACCTTTTAATGGTGACTATTTTTTGTTGCTGTTGTGTTCTTTACTTTCAAGACTTTATAAAAGGACCAAAATCCATTATAGGTAGAATTCTTATTTAAGAAAACATGTAAAAGTGTCTTTCCTTCTAGCTGGCTTGCAAATACATATATACATTTTATTTTTAACTACTAGAATCATGGCTTAGACCTTTCCTGTTCATCTACACTGGTGATAGCTAAAATGACTTAAAAACGAATGCAAAGAAGAACACATATCTCTCCTACTGAAAGGAAGCTGTAAAAAAAAAAGTTCTAATTAATCTACATTACTTCCCATTCTAAGTCACAAATTAAACAATATAGGGTATTTCCTACAGACATTTTTATCAGTTCAATATTATGCACAAAACATTTTCCTTAAATTATGTTTAGCCAATGCAGATTTTTATTTGAATCATAACTTTTCATTTGTATTTGAATAATCATTTCCCCCAAAGACATATTTACCTTCAGCCAGTGCTGGTGATTCTGTTCTTGTCCCTCTATCTGTTTAAAGAAAGAAAAAAGGAAGAAAGTCTAAAACATTATTATAATTTAAAACAAGTTTTAATTTTATTAAAACTAACTTTAACAACAAAGTTCATCAATGCTATCACATATCACACGCATAACTTATACATTTCCCTCCTTCGATTAACTCAACAAGTGCTTATGGAGGACTTACTAAGAGTAAGGCATTATCTTAAGCCCTGAGAAATTCCAATAGGTGATACGACACTCTAGGTGCCACCCTCAAGATATTCAAAGACAAACAGGTATACCAAGAAAAGTACACAGTTCTCATCATAGCTTATGAAGTAGGAGATAACAAGAGAGAAAAACTTAGTAATTCTTCCTTATTCTTGTAAAATTATCGAAAGAGGCATAATTCTATATTCTTCTCACAGCTTAAGTTCCGTTTCAATGCATTAAAAAATCAGTTTTATTACAGGTACTAAGACCCTTATATTCCATGACAATAACCTACTATAAGCCAGAGGCACATTTGACAAAACTCACTGAACCACAA
Organism: Hippopotamus amphibius kiboko; assembly: GCF_030028045.1. Lineage (NCBI taxonomy): Eukaryota > Metazoa > Chordata > Mammalia > Artiodactyla > Hippopotamidae > Hippopotamus > Hippopotamus amphibius. Next base: position 163,635,182 of record NC_080190.1, read on the forward strand.
AGTAATCTCTAGGACTGGTTTTACTATTCCAAAGCCTTATTAAACTATTTTAGGCGAAATGAAATTTTCAGAATGAGTTTATTCTAACTTTGCAACTAAGGACAACTACAGCCATATAACAAACTAGCTCAATTCACAGAGTGAGGAGAAACATTTGACTAATGTAAGTATGCATCTTCATTTGAAAATTTCTTTCCCTAATTATTTATCTTAACCCGAGTCCTAGATTAACAGATATAACAAAAATTTCTATGTATAAAAGATTGAGGGAATCAGGCACTGTCTTCCGTGTGGTAAGTAATCTGACACAGTCTTCCCAAGGCTGAAATGCGGCTGTGTGTCTCTGACAGATTAAAAACAAAACAAAACATGAATCCAGGAACCAAAAGGTGAAAAGTAGATTGCCAACCTTAGGCTCCACTGGGTTAAAAATTATGATTCTGGGGAAGAAGGGGAGGTGCTTCTGTCAGAAGATACAGGAAGAATTCTGAAGCAATAATCACATGGGACAGGAAATGAGGGGGGTAGGGAGGGGGGTCCTGTAAACTGACCCTTAACAACCATGAGGACTCCTGGTTGCTGCTACACAACAGGGACAGGAGAGAGTGTATCGAGAACCTAGCGGATGTGACTGAGGCTGCCATGCCCAGTGATAACTGTAAATGGGCAGCTGTAGCAACTATGGCCCAAAAAGCATAAAGTCACTACAGGCACTGATCCCCTGGGGAAGAAAGTCTGAGGCCCTCTACCAGGAGAATGCCTCAGTCTCTTGAAGTGCTGGCTGAAGGTGAGGAAAATCTACAATGAGTAGTGGACTGAAATAATGAACACTGTTCCACTAATCCTCCTGTTATAAGTCTAATGCAGAGACCTTTGCCAGCCACAACCTTGAAAGCTTCGTATAAGCTGGACTAAACGGCAAGCACTCAATGGAGGGTATGAGAGGGTGGGCTGTATGGGACACCTCTCATGCCCTGCCTCACATGTTCACGCTAGCTGAGGTACCTCCCCTAAGCTGCTAGCTGCACTGGTGGGGCTCACTTCCTTCTCAAAGGCTTTGCAACAGGAGATGCCTACAGGAACTCTTCCCTCATCCTTAATCGTAACGAACCTGGATGTGTGAAGGTGTTAATACCAACACCCTGGGCAACCCTGGACCAAAGGAGGGATGAGGTCTGGTAGATAAATACCCTCTTCTTCCCACCAAAAGGCATATTCTTCATGTCTTCTCAGAGGGCTTCCTCACAATTAAGCCCCAGTTGCTTACAGAAGTGACCAGGTCAATAATACACCCTTAGATTGACTTTTTCTGTTTCACTTGCCCCAGTTCTCCAATTTCTGTTTCTTGTTAATATTTTCCCAAATAAATCAGCTGCCTAAAAAGTCCCTGTCTCAGACTCTGCTTGTGGGGGGCGAAACCAGGTCTAGACATTTGTCCTTCAGGACACCACATCTCCTTCCTTTTTGTCCCACCTCACTGGATGCTCCCTCTTCATCACCTTTGCTGAACCTCCCTCTTCTCTGAAATCCCTAAATGCTGACATGTCCCAGGGCTCAGCCCCAGGTCCTCTGCTCTCTTTGTGACCTCATTCCATCTCATGACTTTCTGGATCATCTATACAGCTCAAATTTATTTATCCAGTCCAGACATTTCTCTCCATCTCTGCTCTCTCATGGCACTGCCTACTCAATATCTCCACTAGGATGTTGTAACAGATAACTCAAACTTAACATGTTCAAAACTGAGCTCCTCATCTCAAGCCTGACCTACCTGCAGTCTCCCCCATCTCAGCTGATGGCAATTCTATCCTTACAGTTCCTCAGGTAAAAACCTTGGATTCCTCTGCAACTACTCTTTCTCACACATCTCATGTTCAATTCAAATTTGCACTACCTAAAATCTTCATGCCTACTATTCTATCTCCTATTTACTCAATGTTGAAGGTTCAGCTGCATGAGCAGTATTAGATCTACTATTATATCTGTATTCAAGAGCCTCTAGAACAGGCGTTGCAAAGTTAGATGCTGAGACCATGTTAGAAGTGCTAACTGGGGCTTAATTTATCGAGTGCCGCAGCTATTAACTTGCCAGGCTAAAAATGCAGGTGATCCAGTGCTAAGTACTCATATAAAACAATTTTTAGATGTTATAATTACATTTTAGAAACACTCAGTAGGCCAAAAGAAACAATCTGAGGGCTATATTTGATTAATGAACCATCAGTTTGCAACTTCTGCTCTAGAACTTTGTATTGTCTGTAACTGATTTATTATTAATCCTTAATCTTTTACTTCCCTCTATCAGGAGATGAATGGGAGCTATTTATGTTCAAAGCCTAACCACTCTGGTTTTCCTCAAAAGCTCCTCTTGGATCAATGCTACTATAAATGGAATGAATAAACACATTTTTGCTTTTTCTGCCAAAGGAAAACTTCCTTCCCCAAGACCCACTATAGCCACCCAGAAATAAAACAAGTGGCTTGGCTGGCCACCTGCATAAACCACAAGAGAAAAACCAGTGCCACTTACATAAAACCATGGGGAAAAGTTCTATTGATTCTAATTCTTAATAAATCAAGAAATAATAGAACATTTGTAATTGTTTTCACCCTTAGAAATCAAATGTCAAGTCATAAGCAGTGACTATTAGATCAATGTGTAAATTAGATAATATGAGCATCTAAAGTCTATAAACCTAGAGGTTCTTCAAGTAAGTGTTAAAAGTTCTTTGCCTCCAGCAAAACATAAGAGCTATGACTTCAGAGCACTGTAAGCCACATTTACAGCTTCGCAGTATTCTGAACGATGGTACATAAATCAAACTTCATTAAATAAATGGTGTTAAATTTCATGGAAAAATGAGATACAACCTTCTCAACCTAGATTGCATTCCTCCTTCATTTGGGTACATGATAAAATTTAACTGAATTCAATTTATTTAAGCTCCCCTTAACATACAGAAAGCAATCTAAAAAGCCATCTTAGAAACAGAAAAGCGCATTTGAAATAAAGGGCCTATTGACCATGTCTGCAGATCAGACAATATTACAAAAGTGCATTATTACATAATTCCAATCTGATTAAGCTTTAAATTTGAGAACTTGAAAAGGTTATTCCATATCTATTTGAGAAAAAAGAGACATGCAAGTCTACAAATTTTTTTTGAAAGATAGAAGAACAGGTGGAACTGATACAGAGTGAGGAGAAGAGAAGAGAAATCAGAATAGGTCCAACTGTACATAAATGTAAAAAGAAAAACAAAAAACCCAACACCAAATATTTACCAAAAAGTCTATTTACATACACAGCACCAAAATAGATACCCTAGGAGATACTACGATGAAAAAGACCGTGCTCTCTAAAAATGTCTAGTCTTACTATAGCAATTAAAATGTTCAAGGTAAAAATGAGTACCATGAAAAATAGCTACATATAGTGCTGTGGCAATTACGAAATTCCAACCAGGGACACAGCATGGAAATTAAGTATTAGGAAAGATTTTATGAAGCTATGAAGCTCTGGTAGCTGAAGTAGATTCTGAAGAATGAATAGGATCTGGACCAGAAGGAAAAGGCAGAAAGTACAAAGAGAACATTCCATGTGAGGAATGTATAAAGTAATCATCACAAGACAATGAAGAAACAAAACTTTAACAAATCATGCTGAAATAATTCCATGGAAAACTAAGATACAACCTTCTCAGCCTACATGTTCTAGATAGAGAAGAGCTTCTTAAAGCTAAATCTCAAAAAATAGAAAATAATACCTTACTTCTCTTTAAAGGAATAATTTGAAGCACTATAAGAAATTTAAAATGGAAAGACAGAATCAATCATATAAAAATTAAAAATAAAGGAAATCTAAAATGTTTTACCAGTTTATGTAAATATACACAAAATCACAAGAGAGGACAAGATTATCATGGTAATTTGTACAAGAAAGCAAAACAATAAACACATATATAATATAAAAAAAGTACATTCCCTAGTAATAAAAAGGAAATATAATGTAAGGAAAGCTGTGTAGAACGGTGATTCTGGAATGAGATAACCTGGGCTGAGTTTCCACTTATTTAAATTATTAAGTCATTTGTAAAATGTTATCTGAGCATCAGTTTCACTTATTTGTAAAAGAGCAAAAATAATCTTAAAGATTGTGTGATTAATGGAAATGCCCGTTTTGTTGAACATGGTCACTACTTTTCTTATTTAATATTAAAATTACAATGATATATACATATGTATTTTGGCATTCTATCTCAAGTACAGCATACTTAAAAATATCCATGTCTAAGACACACTAGAACTCAAATACCTGAATACAAATCTCAGGCTTCTGTATCATCCTACACCATAGTTACTACCACAAAACTGATTTCATTAGAAGAAAGTGTGAAGGTTACATTAGGAGCCCCCCTCTGTGTTATACCAAGAACTACATTTTCTATACAGATAAATTATCAAGTCATATATAAATAACCAACTTTGATATTATGTAATAATTAATACCTTATTTAACTACATAATGCTTTGATACTACATAGCTTACATATCAAGTATATTTTCACATCTTAAAACTGGCACTATCAGGAAATTCTTACTCTGTATTGTGAATCCATGCTCCCAAAGGTATAAATTATCGACATTTCTCATGAGTCTAAAAAAGTGGTATTATCTCCAGGAAGAGGTAAATTTACAGTAATAGTTGCATAGACAGCTCCAGGTCTTTAGAACATGACTTTATTTTTGTAGGTTCTAAAATTTCTTATAATTTTCATTTTCCCTCTTATTATAACAGCAACACATGCTCACTAAACAAAATACATAGGGAAAATAGAAAGAAAAAAATTACTACCTGTAATCTCACAACCAAAGCTAACTACCTGTAACTATTTATTCATTCCCTTCTAATGCTCCTTCTACGCATATATGTATACAACTGAACACCGTTTTCTTTACGTGTCCTGTTTTTTATCATTCATATCATAAGCAATGTTTTCACATCATTAAAAATTCTTCCAAAATCATTACATCCCATCCCATTACATTATATCCATAAGGGTATATCACATTTTTTTTCAAACACTTTCTATTGGACATGCTATATCCAGGGCCTCCAAAAGCACATAAAGACTTCGTGCAGATTAGCAAAAGTTATCCATTCTCATATTATGAACTGGCATTTTATTGTACAACATGAACAAGTGCATGAGGTAGCTTTGCCGGGACTGGGGCTCAAGAATCCCAGCAAGCCCTGGCTATGCATGCATGTACCCCTGCCCACGAGTCATGCTCTTGTGCACTCACAAACATCAAGGCACAAACATGCCTAAGGCAGCGCCAGGCACGCCTGCCCCAAATCGCTCAGAAGAGACTACCACATTAGGTCCTGTCAAAGGGGGTGGCAGGGGGTGGGAAGGTAGGAGTTTGAGAATCATCCTCTAAGAGGACAGGCAAGTGAAAAAAATAATCTCAGGGGATACCTGGAGTTGAATCCAGACAAGACACTGTGGTACACACCAGTGCGGCCGTGGGGTATGAGCACTCCTGAGTCCAGACATGCCACAGGTGCTGTTGTGGGTTTATATACCAGGCAAGCGCTGCTCCAAAGTGTGGCCAGAAGGCCCCAATCCCTAAACCCACCCACAATCCCAGAAGTGACATTTCTGTGTTCTGCCTGTGGCCCCTTTGTGCAGGGGACAATGTGAATAACTATCCTGGCTATGACCAACAGGAATCTTTGTTGAAATAAGTTTAAAATTTTTAAGATACAGAGGTCTTGATATCTAATGCCAAACTGCTTTACAAAGGTATGCTCCAATCTATACTACCATCTATACTTCATTGTTTAAAAAGTGTGCATGTATGTGTGTTTGTACACATACATATACAATATGGTGCCTTCTTTCACACTGCTTTTATTCAACTACTAGTAGTTTTTCCTATGCATTTGTAAAACTAATCCTTTCTCATTTTTCTATCAAAGCCTTAATTGTTTTTAAAAGGATCACTGTCAAGTTTGAACTTCCTAGATTAGACACTCAACATAAATGTATATGACAAAGTTAGATACGGTCTTTAAAAATTATCTTTCTGTCTACTAGGCTGCCATTTCATAAGAACTTACTGTGTTTGAGACACTATGCTAAGCACTTCACATGATTTATTTCATTGAAGACCAACTATGTAATGAGATTAAAATTATTAGCCTCTTTTCCTTGATGAGGCTTTAAAGGGTGAAGTAGCTTACCTAGTCATGAGAGAAGGAGGGGGGAAGGGAGAGAGGGGGAGGGAGGCAGGTAATGAGTGAATTATTTTTCAGGAAACTGTTCAAGCAGTAACAGTTACAATATTCCTTCCTGCAAATGTGACTTTCTGTAAAATAAATACTACTTCTCCACTAACTTCCTCTGTAAAATCATGATTCCTTAAAAAATAACCCACAGCAGCATAACTGGAAAAACTGAGGAAGGGGCTTCATAAAGATGATCACCAGGCTTTGGGAACATTATGCAGAACCTTCTTACTTCTGGGATCTCCTGCCTACTGTCCTCGCCTTGCTCTGGGTACTGGACTTCCTACAGTGGGGTTTCTCTGATCCCTAAACCCAGGTACGTTGTGGAACATACAGCAATAAACATATTGTAAGAGGCATCTGTGGACAACAGGTGCTGCAACCATGCCAACCTAGAGATTCCACAGGCTTAAGATATATCCTGTAAAACAAATACATCCCCTATCTTGCTGTTCCATAAACTCAAATTCTATAAAATAAATGCTTGTTTCAAAGAAAAGATATGAGTTTTTAGTGTTGTTCATTTAATCTACTCCATACATTCAAAATTCCTTGTAAAATTTACACATGATTTAATTTTAAAGGAATGGTAAATAAGAAGAGAGGTAATAACAGGAAAAGCAGTTACAATTCTATACATAAGCAAAGTATTTTCCTCGGTCTATTTTAGAAAATTTGATTTAAAAAATCAAATAAATACCTACTTATTTAATTATACACCCTTCTAAGAACATTTATGCTCCAAAATCATCATAAGTCATTGTATTAGCAATGACTATCTTTCCCTGCTTTGTCACCTCCACTCCTCCCACCACTGCCACTCTCTTCACTCCTAGTCCTACTCTGAATTAAAAAGTTTAAAAAAACAAACTATGACCAAATTTGGCTCATCTCAGAAATGCAAAGTTGGGTCAAAAAACCTACAACTGCTTTTCACTACATTAACAGATTAAAGGAAAAAACTGACATATGATCAGGTCAAAGATGCAGAAAGAGCTTTTCATGAAAACTATACTTACTTGTGATTAAAAAAAAAACTTAGCAAAATAAGAATAGAAAGGATAAAAGGTATCTACCTTTAACAAAAACCTATAATAAATTAATTATTAATGAAGAACTGTTAAAACATTCCCTTTAAAATCGAAGTGAGAAAAAAAATGTCCAATATTATTACTACTATTCAACACTGTACTGCAGGTCCTAGCCAACTTTAAAAGTCAAGAGAAAGAGATTAAAGGTTAAAAAAATTTTAAGGAAAAAACAATTTATGAGTTTGGCAAGGTAACTGAAATATTATTATCAATATGAAAATCTCTATTGCATTTCTATTTTCCAGTAAAAAGCACAAAAGAATTTTTCCCATAGACACAATTTACAATAGCAAAAAAAAAAAAATACAGTAAATAGGAATAAATCTAACAAAAGCTTTGCAATATCTGCATGGAAAAAATCATAAAACTTTATAGAAAGCTGTAAATAAATGTAAAGACATCATGTTCATAAATAAGACTCAATACTGTAAGAAATGTCAATTCTCTCTAAAATTCATGTAAATATTAAATGCATTTCCAACCAAAATCCCCAAAGTATTCTTTTATAAAACATTATAAGCTGATTCCAAACTTTACATGAAAAAGCAAAAACCCAAGGACAATCAAAATGCTCAAGGAATCAAACAACTTGCCCAATCAGATATCAAGATGTAAAATAAAACAATAATTAAGACAGAATGGTATTTAACATAAAGACAAACTGGCAAAGGAAAGACAGCACACAGTCCAAAAGCAGAATGCACAGTCGAGGAACAAATGCAGACTTTTATGAAGAAGGAAGTAAATATTAAGGGACTGCACTGCAGATCACTGGGGAAAAGAGACTGTGGCATAAATGGAGCTGGAGTAACTGATTATTCATATAGAAAATAAAATACAACCCCATCCTATAACCATACACAGATCAATTCTCATGGGATTAAAGACTTTAATTTGAAAGGCAAAACTCAAACTTTTAGAAGAAAATACAGGACTGGTTCTTTATGATCCCAAGGTAGGGAAGGGGTGCTTAATTTAAATAAAATATAAAAAGCATTCACCACAAACAAAAAGACTGATAACTTTGATTATATTAGTATCAAAAACCTCTGTTTATCACGACACTTTAAAGAAACTGAATATACAAACTACTAAGCTACAAAGATATTCACAACATATATAACAGAGAAAGGATTAGTATCTAGTATACAAAGAACTGATAAACTCAGTAAGAAAAAGATAAAGAAATCGATGGAAAAATGGCCCACGGTCACAAAGAGTCATTTCAATAAAAAGGAACATAAAAGGCAAATCCTCAGCCTTGACATTTATCAGCTAAAACCTTATGAAATATCATTTTACACCCATCAGATCAGTAAAAATTAAGAACTCTAACAATATTAAGTGTTGGCAAAAATGTGTATCAATAGGTACTCTTAGATACCCAACAGACACTCTTACATACCCAATATGTGGGATTATAAATTAACAATCACTTTAGGAAACATTTGGCATTATCTTGTTAAAGTGAGCAGGGCCTGACCTACAATGTAACAAGTGTGTGTGTGTGAGGGGGGGTACAAGCATGCTCACAGCAGCATTATTTGCCACCTAAATGTTCACTGATCAGGGTATGAATAAACTGTAGCTTTTTCACACAATGAAAATATGTAGGACTTCCTAGGTGGCGCAGTGGTAAAGAATCCTCCTGCCAATGCAGGGGACACGGGTTCGAGCCCTGCCCTGGGAAGATTCCACATGCCACGGAGCAACTAAGCTTGTGCACCACAACTACTGAGCCTGTGCTCTAGAGCCCGTGAGCTACAACTACTGAGCCCACGTGCCACAACTATTGAAGCCCACGCGCCTAGGGCCCGTGCTTCACAACAAGAGAAGCCACTACAATGAGGAGCCTGCGCACCACAATGAAGAGTAGCCCCCGCTCTCAGCAACTAGAGAAAACCCGTGTGCAGCAACGAAGACCCAGCACAGCCAATAAATAAATTAATTAATTTTAAAAAATCTAGGTAACTGTATAGTCTCAAAAAAAGTATCACCTCACTAAAAGTCTTTAAAAAACAAAAAGAAAAGAAAATGTGTAGAGCCAGGCTGAAGGAGCTACAGCCACCTAGGAGGATAAGGATGAACTTCAGAAGCAATGATGAATCCACTGTCAGTCTCAAGAAGACTGCATAATGACTTTTACATAGCTCAAAAAACTGCAGAACTAAAATACATATTATTCAGAGACAGACATTTGTGATTTTTTTAATCTATAAAAGTGATAAACACAAAATTCAGGAGAGTATTCTCCTCTTGGGGGAGGCAGGGAGATTGTATAGGGAAGGAACAAAGTAGCTTCCTAGATCTTAATCAGTGGTAAGTTCATGGACTTTCACTTCATGCTTATTAATGACTTATAAAACTTACATATCTCTCAAATACGAACTTACCTATCTTTCATATATGAAATGTTGAAGCACCTTACAGAATAGTTCAGGTAAAATGATTCACTGCATTCTTAATCTGCCTGTCATGCTTATGGTGAAAGGAAACATGCATGTTTTCTCCTACCACTGTTTTAAAGAAACTGATAAATCTACACGCAAAGCACACAGGGAAATGGTACAATTTAGTACCTTGCCTTTCGGGAATCTGCTCCACTTTCAAAATAGCATAAGTTTTTAAGAGAAGCCTTGCCTCTTTCTAAGGTGTTTACAGTAAAAGCCCTATTTTTTCCATCAGAATACTCAGAATCAGAAGTTGTTCAATTCAGCAAAATTCATGATTGAGATAGATAGGTAGATAGATATATATGCACATTCATTAGCTAATCCTTTTATGAAGACCAAGACACATTCTTTGAAAACAGGTCACTTCTACATACTGAATAGGATTTCCTGCATAGCCTACTGAGATTTTTCAAGCTCTCTGTGGTAAAGGACAGCTGTTTCGTTTTTAAATTTTCCATCCATCGTGGTCCAAAGGGAAAAAACCTAGAATACTAATATACTAGGGAAAAAAACCCCAGAATACTTAAAAAAAAGTTTTTAAAAGACCTACAATATATAAATCCCAATTCACTGCAAATTGGTGAGTTTATGAACTAGTGCTGGTTTACAAAGTGCAACATATAAAGCATGAATTCTGGAGCTAGACTGTCAGGCTTAGCTCTGGACAAGTTAATCTCTTTCTGCCTTTGTTTGTCCATCTGTAGAGTGGATAACAAACAGTAATACCTACTTCACTGGGTTATTGTGAGGAATAAATGAATATGTGCTTAGCACTTCAAATAGTCCCTGACACATAAATAGCCTATAAATGTAAGTTGATGTTGTTGTATAAATCATATCCATAAATATATTTTTTCTGAAACATCTGGTTGTCTCTTTAAAACGTAATGAGAAAGGAAGATACTGAAAATACAGAATGCTTTATATTTCGAGTTTTATAATTTTCTCCTATCTTTTACATCATTATTAGTGAACAATCACAACACGTCTCTCAAAGATGGTCAATGATTGGTCACTGAACACCTGCTACTCAGGTAGTGCACACACTGCAAAGTTGTGTTTCCTCCTTGTCTCCCAGTGACAAACCCATGTGACATTTTACAAAAATGGACAGCCAAATAAGAGAACTTGCCAACAAAGATAAAACTACAGTAAAGAAACAAAAGTGATAGGGCAGGAAGTCAAATTCTAATGGAACCTAAGTGGAGTTATAGAAGAAATAGCTGACTGCAAGCTTGTTGACACTGCTGCCATTAGGGAGACTAAATATGCAGTCAGAAGAACTTGGTGGAGGCAAACTTATCAACATAAGTGAGAAAAGTGGTTATGATGAGAAGGATGAAGATGTCCCAGAGGAAGTGACACCAGCAAAAAAATTCTTATTAAAGGAAATCATGAATATGTTTCATGACATTGAGAAGGCAATGGATGAAATGCTGGAAGTTGATCCAGACTTAGAAAGAAGTATGATGATTTGGCCAAGTCATAAAAATGATACTCCATACTGTAAGCTACACAACGAGGGGAAAAAAAAAATGTCATTTTTCACTTTTAATTACAGTATATATTACAGATTTAACCTATCTAAAAATACATAAATATCAATAGGTCTAACCTACATTAACAAAAGGAAAATGGTCTCTTTTGGAAGCAAAGAACACAAAGTCCATCCACTCATGTCCCTTTCTACAACTGTGGCAGTTCACAGAGTACCTCCGAAAATTACACTTCACAGTAACAGAAACAGAGACAAGTCCATGCCTGGAAGACCCAAAGTCCCAAGGCTAGGTCCACTTCTTAATTTGCTCTAGCCATTCTTCCCACTGCTGGAAATATACAACATAGGCAAGTGTTTAGCAGCAATATCCCCAAAGTGCCAAATATTGAGATAATGCTCTACAAAAGTATATATTTAAGTGCAACATGTTCTCAAACTTCTGGGACTGAACTGCAGCATCACAAATTTCAAAATACAGATGGCTATATTTTGAGTCATCTATGCAACTTTTTTTTAAAAGCCTTATTCCACATACTAGAATGAAAAAAAACAATCTATGCAAAATAAAACTAGGAACCACTAATAAAATCAAATGTACACCATCCTGCACTTAAAATTTCTTAACCCTTAATAGAACATTAAAAATTAAGATGTAATTTGCAAAATCTGGTTGTTTTAAAAGGTAATTTGTGTTGCTCACAAATACCATATGCCAGTGCACCATTTAGTCTGGGCTACTGCAGCACAACACCCACCAAGCCAGTGTTACAGACCTGATGGTATTTGGCCTATGAGCTTCAGAGAGAAGTTCTGCGCCTGGGTTCTCACACTCTAATTCCAAAGAGTTCTATGAGCAAAACAAATATTTAATCATCTCCCTGACAAAAATATGGATCCACATGTAATTTGATAGAAAGAAAACATTAGCTTTTATTAAACTTTAAGTAAGAATCTGAAGTCTCCCAAAGCTTCAACTTCTTCATCTGTAGAAAGGAAGGTAATATCTATTCATAAGATTGAGAGACTCAGAAATAAAGTACGAGGGCGCTTATTCTGCTGTCTGGCTCTTTCCCCAGGTTTCAACCTATCACATTAGGCCAACAGCACTCCCTCTGCATAGGTGCTGTTACTACCACTCTTGCAGTTTTCAAAGCCCAAAGAGTTTAAACAGCACCAGAGGGTTATAGAGTTTCTGTTTGTCAATTCAACAAGCAGTACTAAAATCTTTGTGTCTCCAGCCATCCCTGAGATACCAAGAAATAAGCCATTCTTTTTTTTTTAATTTAATGTTAATTTTTATTGGAATAAACCTGATTTACAGTGTTGTCTTTGCTAGGTGTACAGAATCTTGTTCAGTTATACATATACATATATGTATTCCATGTCAGTGTCTTTTTAAATCTAAGTTATTGTAGAAGTTCTTGTACACCTCCCTTGCTGTAGAGTAAGGCCCTGTTGATTATCTCCTCTCTTTTTTCCCCCAAGCTCTTTATTGCAGTATAATTGCTTTACACTGTTGTGCCAGTTTCTGCTGTATAACAAAGTGAATCAGTTGTATTTAAACATATATCCCCACATCCCCTCCCTCCCGTGGCTCCTTCTCACCCTCCCTATCCCACCCCTCTAAGTCATCACCAATCATCGAGTTGATCTCCATGTTATGCAGCAGCTTCCCACTAGCCATCTATTTTACAGTTGGTAGTGTATATATGTCAGTGCTACTCTCTCACTTGGTCCCAGTTTCCCCTTCACACCCCACCCCGTGTCCTCAAGTCCGTTCTCTACATCTGCATCTTTATTCTTGCCCTGTCACTGGGTTCATCAGTACCATTTGTTTTAGATTCCATATATATGAGTTAGCATACAGTATTTGTTTTTCTCTTCCTGGCTTACTTCCCTCTGTATGACGGACTTTACGTCCATTTACCTCACTACAAATAACTAAATTTCATTCCTTTTTATGGCTGAGTAATATTCCACTGTATATATGTGCCACATCTTCTTTATCCATTCATCTGTTGATGGACATTTAGGTTGCTTCCATGTTCTGGCTATTGTAAATAGTCCTGCAATGAACATTGTGGTGCATGTTTCCTTTTGGATTATGGTTTTCTCAGGGTATACGTCCAGTATTAGGATTGCTGGGTCATATGGTAGTTCTATTTTTAGTTTTTTAAGGACCTCCATACTGTTTTCCATAGTGGCTGTACCAATTTACATTCCCACCAACAGTGCAGGAGGGTTCCCTTTTCTCCATACCCCCTCCAGCATTTATTGCTTCTAGATGTTTTGATGATGGCCATTCTGGCTGGTGTGAGGTGATACCTCATTGTGGCTTTGACTTGCATTTCTCTAATGATTAGTCATGTTGAGCATCTTTGCATGTGTTTGTTAGCCATCTGCATGTCTTCTTTGGAGAAATGTCTATTTAGGTCTTCTGTCCATTTTTGGATTGGGTTATTTGCTTAAGCCAATCTTTATCCTGAAAGAGGTCAATGACTTCCTGTGGTAATGATACTCGCATTCGTAAAAAGTAACAAGTCCTTAACAATTCTGTCTGCACTAGATCACCGTCCATACACAGACTACAATTATAATAGAAATTTAGAGAAAATTTAGTGTGAGAAGGTGCAAGATACTTAAGAATCTTTTCACGGACCCCATGACACATCACTGCCCTCATCAAAATATCTGGCTCTTTTTCCAGGACTGAAAGCCTATTCAATCTTAAGAGTATCCCCTGCACTAAGCACAGTGCCTGACACACTATAGTCTCCAATATGTGCATGCTGGATGAGTAGATGAATGAATTCAGCAAACAACATGATAAATGACTGGAGGATACCAGAATAAATGTGACTTGTTTAGAGTCACGGCCCCATAAAATTGGCCATTCCACTAAAAGGATTTGTTTGGGAAAATGAGGGATAAGGAGAGATCAATAAAAAAGTAATGAGTTACTGATAAAATTTAGACAAATGTGTTATTTTATTTAAATTTAAATTAATAAAAAGACTTTAAATAAAATACTCTAAAGTGTGCACCATGGTTTTATAGATAATGGTTTTTCCAGGCTAACAAAATAATTCAGTTGCAACAAGCATAGATAACCACTCTGAAGAGATACTGTATGTCTGATATGTAATATTACTGTACAACTGTTTGAGTAGCCATCAAACAGTAATTTTTCAAAACTATTAAAAAATGCTTTGACACATAATCTTTTTAAAAAATGTGCTAAACTGTTTCCTAATGGCAATTCAACAAAGATAAGTAGAAGACTTTCAACACCAGATGTCACATGCAAGGCAAAATATAAAATGGTGAGTAATATAAGACCTGCCCTCCAGAAGCTTACAGTCTATGAGAAGACACGTAAACAAAATACTGCATTACAGTGTAATTAAGTACAATGCTACACCAGAGTTCCGTGGATAAAATGCTTTGGGAAAACAGATGAAGGAGTAATTGAATTATGCCTAGAGGACAATGTCAGAGAAAGCTAGAGAAGTGACGACCTTTGAATCTGCCTTGTATGTTTAAAAACACCACCGCTGCTAACAACTTCCAAAAACATTTTTCATATGCTTTAAATTAAAACTTTTTTTAGCATTTTATGAGCAATGAGCATATCCATTAATCTAGAAAAGAAAAATATTCTCTCTTCCTAAAAGAGGCATTTTAAATGCTATATCCATCTGACTGCTAACAAGGAGCACATAACAGATTAATGCTTAAGTTCTTAAGAAAAAGCTTTGTTAAACTGGAACTGAGGCAATGTCAAGAATTCCACAGAACAACAGATAAGATTTTTCAGTCCCACTAAATAACAAAAACCATGGCAATTTTTTCAACAATTACTATCCCATTTGCTATGCATGTTTAAACCTTAATCTATTTCTTTCTTTTCTTTCTACATATTGGAGAGTTTAGTTAATTCCAGATATTGACTACTCAAGCCTCAACTTACACACCAACTAAGGGGGAAACACTTTCAAAAGGACATGTACTAGATGATTGAACTTGGTGTACCCCCCCCAAAAAAATAATAAATAAATAAAAAAAATCAAAAAAAAAAAAAAGGACGTACTTATCGTGGTAATCGATTCATAATATATGGAAATCAAACCATCATACTGTATGCCTTAAACTTATGCAGTGATGTATGTCAATTACTCCTCTATAAAACTGTAATAAAGAATTGAAAAAAAATGTACTACTCTAAAAATTATTCTTTAATGACCAAAGGGGGGGGGGAGAGAGAGAGAGTGTCTGTGTGTGTTAAAACTTTATCTTTAAAACACTGTCCAAACATGCTACACATCTTGGGATAAAACTGATTTTTTCTGTGTCTATCTTCTCCTCCTTTAAAACAACGACCTTAAATATCTCATAGGCTTTTCTCTTAAGAATGAAAGCAAACACATGATATCTAATGAGTTCAACAGATACAAAACATCAACACACACAACTACAAAAGCATCACATCATATAGGTTAATTTCTCAAAAGAGCTGATAATTCTTTAATAGAACTTTTTCCTAACTTTAAGAGATTTTGCAGAGATATACAAATGGAAAATAATCAGTATTTCCATATTTTGGCATACATCTGTATATTACCTCGTGCTGCCTATTATGTAGTAAGAAGGGACTGTCACCTCCTGAAATTACTGTCAGTATATACACATACCATTTTGTGCTACATGCTCAAAATAGTGTATCTGAATGTTAGTCTCAAACATTAGTAAAAACACAAGACTAGAAGGCAAATCAATAAATTAAAACTTCTCCAACCTATGTAGAGAAAAAACTAGTATTGTGCTATCTGTATTTTGCAAACTTAAACACCTTAGTTTAAATGATTTAACAGATTAACATCCAAAACCAAACACAACACTGTAAAACAACTACACCCCAATAAAAACAGAAAAAAAAAAGATTAACATCCACAAACCAAATGAATGTATCACTGCAATACTTCAACTGCTGTTACGAATACTTTCAGATCATCAGTAATTTTTACCTATATATTTCAGAATGAAAAAAATAAACAAGACATGATTTTAAAACAAATCACATAATTTTAAAATAAATCTAACTTTTGGGACTTCCTAGGTGGCACAGTGGGTAAGAATCCACCTGCCAATGCAGGGGAGGTGGGTTCGAGCCCTGCCCCAGGAAGATATCATATGCTGTGGAGCAACTAGGCCCCTGAACCACAACTATTGAGCCTGTGCTCTAGAGCCCGTGAGCCACAACTACTGAGCCCATGTGCCGCAACTACTGAAGCCCATGCGCCTAGAGCCCGTGCTTTGCAACCAGAAAGGCCAGCGCAGTGAGAAGCCCACGCACCACAATGAAGAGTAGCCCCCACTCGCCGCAACTAGAGAAAGCCCGTGTGCAGCAATGAAGACCCAACGCAGCCAATAAAATAAATAAATTTTAAAAATAAAATAAAAAATAAAAAAAAATAAATCTAACTTTTAAAATGTGCCTTTACAACAAAAAGATCTGGCAGGCACCACCTCAAATGGGGGATCAAACTTAGTATCGAACTTAGGAATGTGACAGGCCTTTTATGCCTCCTGATGTGATACAATGGGACATCCTCAATATTGTCCTATGTAAAATACCAGTCAAATATGTTTAGCTTGAATCTACTTATAAGGAGACATAAAACAGACAGATCCAAATTATGCAACAACTTCTAAGACAACCTGCCTGGATGGGAAGGAGCAGGTATGAGGTTACCCAAAAAAGCAGGAGTTCCATTTTGGCCATGTTAATTAAATGTGCCAGGCCTCCAAATGAAAACACGGGGGGTCAATGGAGCACAAGTGTGGAGATTATGGAAGGTCAGCCCACAAATAATGACACCTCCACCCCCCTGACCCCCATAAGAAAATGATCCAAAGACCAGGGATACTTGAGAAACCATTCACAGTGGCAGCAACAAGAGACCAGCGCCCTAACCAGACTATAACCTAGACTGTTTTCCTGATGCCCACCCTCCTTTGGTTACTGCTCAGTGTTTTGAGCCTTGATTCCTAGTCTCTAACCAATTTTGTGAGCTGCTTGCCAGCCTCCCAATAAATGCCTTTTCCATCCAAATTACCCTGTCTTCTGCAAGTTGCAACCAAAGATGCTTGAATGAAATATAAATAACGTTCTGGACTCAAATACAAAGCTAACTGTAATTTCCTTCCTAATTTAAAGCCATTCCTACAAATAAGCAAAACTTAACTATGTTACAAATGTAACTCTGAAGTACAGAGTATAAAGATACTATGAAATTAAAGATGACATAAACCAGCTTTTTGAGACATCTAAGAGGTGCCTGTATGGCTAAAACTAACGCTTTAAGTTTTAAAGTATAAAATTTGAACATTAGAAAAAGTATGAGAAAAGGGATGAGATGGAGCTATATGTAATGAGGTGGATAGAACTACAATCTGTCATACAGAGTGAAGTAAGTCAGAAAGAGAAAAACAAATATTGTATGCTAACTCACATATACGGAATCTAAAAATGGTACTGATGAACTCAGTGACAAGAACAAGGATGCAGATACAGAGAATCGACCAGAGAACTCAAGGTATGGGAGGGGGCGGGGGGTGAAGGGGAAGCTGAGATGAAGCGAGAGAGTAGCACAGACATATATATACTACCAACTGTAAAATAGATAGTCAGTGGGAAGTTGTTGTATAACAAAGGGAGTCCAACTCGAGGATGGAAGATGCCTTAGAGGACTGGGGCGGGGAGGGTGGGGGGGGACTCGAGGGAGGGTGTGGGGGGAGTCAAGGGAGGGAGGGAATACGGGGATATGGGTATAAAAACAGATGATTGAACTTGGTGTACCCCCCCCAAAAAATAATGAATAAATAAAATTAAAAAAAAAAAAAAAGTATGAGAACATCCAGAAAGAGATGACAAAATACCAAGATCATTTAAAACTACATCAAATAAAAAACTAAAAAAGCTTTCCAGAAAAAGAAAACATGGAGGCATATTTTGAGAAAATAAGAACACAAGAATGATACTCATTTTTACAGTGTTCTCTCTGGGGTAAGATGCCTTCTTTTTGCTTTATATGAACCAAATTGCTCCAAGAACAGTATTCTCCACCTGGGTCTACCTTTTCTTTAGACCCCTATTTTATATGCTCCCTTCACTAAAAACCAACACATAAGTAAAACTACTTTTCACTGTTTCTGAAAACCTTTCACAACTCAAACCAAAAGTAAATTTTTAGCTATACCAAAAGCTAACACTTCTTACATCCTTGATAGTAGTATCCTGTAGTCATATAAATCCCCTAATCCATCTGGTATTTTAAAGAAATAGATTTAGAGGAAGTAAAACATATGTTAAGGGGAGTAAGAACATTTAAAACTACAGGAAACATCTGCTTTAAAGAGGAAAGAGGGCTATTAACATTTGTGAATACCTGCTGTGTACCATGCATTTTGCTATAGACCATGGAAAGCAGGTGATGTTACCCTTTTAATAAAAAGTAAATGAGGAAAATTAACCTCCAAAACTGGTTTACTTACCTCATGTCAGTGCTAATAAGGGGCTGATTTGACTCAAGCACAGATCTGCCTGGTCCCAAAGTTGGTATCATTTTATCCACAACAAAATGCCTCAATGGGCACATTCTCCTTGTAAAAATTTGTTTTCATTGATATTTTTTTATTGGAAAAACAATAGTAATCATTACCCTGAACAAGCAGAACCTGTGGGATGTAACCATAAAGCAACTTTTTGTTCACTGCTACCCTTTAAAGTTATTCTTTGGCGATAGTTAATGATTTAGGTAAGCCTATGACTTTGGTTATTTTCAAGTTATAAAACCTAGCTGAGTTTACAAATTGATAGGCCCAATTCTTCATTCACGGTCACAGCTTCTGCCCTGTGCCAGCTGTGTAGGCTAGTGGAGGCAGTGTTAGAGGACTGTGCTTTACCCCTCTCCCTTCCACCTCAGTAACCCTGGGTGGGGCCAGTGCAGAAAGCCCATCTTGTCTGGAACTGCTTTCAGTGTTCTGGGAAGCTCTCACCCACTCCAGCCCTTGGAGATCTCTCACTGCAATTCCCCTGATGGAGAACAATGTATCTTCTCTGGGAATCCAGCCCTTTATTACCCACCCATCTATTACCCACCCATCTGCCCCCTCCACCCCATACCACTCTGCTCCCATGGGCTTTCTCTCACCAGTGGCCCTCATCAGGTCCGTGGGAAACATGTATCCCTTGTCCCGAAGGACACTAGCCCACCCAGGGTCGTTTTCCTGTGCCGCCTGTGGCCACAACTACTGAGTCCACGAGCTGCAACTACAGAAGCCCGTGCACCTAGAGCCCGTGCTCTGCAATAAGAGAAGCCACTGCAATAAGAAGCCCACGTACCACAACAAAGAGTAGCCCCAACTCGCCACAATTAGAGAAAGCCTGTGTGTAGCAACGAAGACCCAACGCAGCCAAATAAATAAATAAATAAATAACAAAATATATCTTAAAAAAAACTATTTGGGGATTAATGTTAAAGTTTCACATGTAATTTGTCACCTATTCACAGAGCACACATTTAAAATTTTGTTTTAAAACCATCTTTCAGAGATGAAGTGAGAAACAAATTCCATTTAACATGCTACCAAGAAAACAGCACTCATAGTTCTCAGTCCAAAGAATCTTCACTCTTCTCAGAAGTTTATGTCAGTAAAGACTCACAGAATTACAAAAAGTGCCCGAAGAAAAATAATCAGTTCTCTCTCAAAGTTGACAATAGATGCATTCACTCAAAAAGTACACAAGAACAAGGAGCGTGGGCAAGTACTGACGTGCCTTCCTGTACGATTGTGAAGGGTATGTGCGCCCTCACACAACATGCATATATGTGGGGACATGTCTGGAAACACGTTCACCAAAACAGCGACTACTCAGTGATTTTTGCTTTCTTCTTTTAATTTTTTATATTGTTTCAATTTTTATAAATATGGGTATATACTTTTACAAGAAAAGAATGCTATCTTCATTATTACAATATGGTACGAAAAGCTACAGTAATCAAACTATATGGTACTGGTAGAATGACAGACACGTAGACCAATGAAACAGAAATGAGAGTCCAGAAATAAACCCACATATCTATGGTCAATTGATTATCAACAAAAATACCAAGGCAACTCAATGGGAGAAAGGATAGTCTTTTCAACAAATGGTGCTGAAATAACTGGATACTGATACACAAAAAAGATGAACTTAGAAATTTACCTCACACGATATACAAAAGTTAATTAAAAATAGATCAAAGACCTAAATGTAAGCCCTAAAATATAAAACTTTTAGAAGAAAACACAGGAGTGAATCTCATGAACCTGAGCTGGGCAAAGATTTTTTGGACACAGCACCAAAACACGACCCTAAAAAGATAACCTGGACTCCATCAGAATTCAAAACTCTTGCAACTCAAAAGAGACCATTAAGAAAATAAAAAGACAAGCCACTGACTGGGAGAGAATATCTGCAAATCATGTATCTAATAAGGAACTTGGATCCAGACTATATAAAAGAACTCTTACAAGTCAGTAATACACAACCCAATAAAAAATGGGCAAACGATCTGACAAACACCTCACCAAAAAAGGTATAAAAATGGCTTTAAAAGATGTTCAACATCATTAGTCATTAAGGAAATGTAAATTCAAACCACAGTAACATATCATTTCACACCAACTAAAATTGTTATAATCCAAAAAGACAATGACAAGTGTTGGGAGGATTTGGAGAAACTGAAATCCTCATATGGTAGTCTGGACAAGAGCAGTTTTAAAAAAAATTAAACATAAATTTACCACGACTCAGCAATTCCATTCCTAGGCATCTACCCCAAAGATGTGAAAGCATATGGCCACACAAATGTTCACAGCAGTATTATTCACAATAGCCAAAAAGTAGAAACACTCCAAACATCCACAGTAAATGGATAAACAAAACGTAGTACATCTATATAACGGAGTACTAGTCAGCAATAAAAAGGAACAAATTACTAGTATACAGTTGACCCTTGAATAACATGGGTTTGAACTGCTCGGGTCCACTTACACGTGGATTTTTTTTTTTTCCAATAAATATGCAATACAGTAAGTACTACACGATGGGGCTGGTTGAACCCAAGAATGCAGAACTGCAGAAACAGAAGGCAGACTGTAAAGTTATACACAGATTTTTAATTCCTATATATACCATGTTTTTTCCTATACATGCATACCTATGATAAAGTTTAATTTACAAATTAGGCACAGTAAGAGACTAACAACAATTAATAAAACAATCATAACAAGATACTTTAATAAAGCTACATGAACATGGTCTCTCTCACAATATCTTACTGTACAAATTTAACACTTTTTCCATCTTAACTAAGCACTTACACACTGTGGCCATAACTTAGCAGTTTGAGGTGTGACAGCAAAACAAGCACAAATTTCTTTTTCCTTCTTCACAATTTCACAAACAGACTTGCTCTTACCTTAAATCTTAGCAACCTCAGAATACGACATTTTTTCTTTCCTTATTAAGTCAAGAACTTTCACCTTTTCACTTAAAGGAAGCACTTAGCAGCTTCCCTTTGGCATATCCGAACTGCTAGCATCATCACACATCATCCCTCTTGCAGTCAGGGCCATTATTAAGTTAAAGAAGGGTAACTTGAACAGAAGCACTGAGATACTGAGTCAGTCAATCTGATTACCTAGATGGCTACTAAGTGACTAAGGAGCAGGACCTGCTGGACAAAGAGATGACTGACATCCCAGGCAGGATGGAAGGAAACAGGCACAAGATTCCATCATGCTACTCAGAACAGCACACAGTTTAAAACTTACGAATTGTTTATTTCTAGAAATTTTAATTGAATATTTTCAGACCCAGGTTGAAACCATGGATAAGGGGCAACTACTGTAAGTGGTTACCTGGGGCTGGGTAGAGATGAAGTATAATAGGAAACAGGGAGGGGCTTCCTAGGTGGCACAGTGGTTAAGAATCCGCCTCACAATGCAGGGCACACAGGGTCGATCCCTGCTCCAGGAAGACCCGACATGCTGCAGAGCAACTAAGCCTGTGCGCCACAACTATTGAGCCTGCGCTTTAGAGCCCATGAGCCACAACTGTCGAGCCCATGTGCTGCAACTACTGAAGCCCATGTGCCTAGAGCCCATGCTCTGCAATAAGAGAAGCCATGGCAATGAGGAGTCCGCGCACCACAACGAAGCGTAGTCCCCACTCACCGCAACTAAAGAAAGCCCACGCACAGCAAAAAAGACCCAACACAGCCAATAAAATAAATAAACTTATAAAAAAAAAGGAAACACGGAACTTAATGGGTTGATGGTAATGTTTCAAAACTGGACTATGGTCCAGTAAATTCAGTAAATTTTCAAATTCAGTAAATTTCCTAAAAATCATCATCAAACTGTACATTTAAGATGGGTGAATTTTATGATACGTATACTTCGGTGAAAAATTTTTTTAAAACAACAGCAGGAAGAAAGTTAGCACATGGTTATGAAGGAATTACTAGTTTTTTCTAGATGCCAAAGTTAAAAAATCAGTGATATAACAAAACTATGTTAAAAGAAGATATACATTAAAATAGCATATCATAATAGCACACATAACACCTCCACTATCAGGACTACAGGTGATTTTTACTTTCTACTTTTTTGTAGACTACTTCAGAGTCATGGGAGTACATCTATTTGACCAGATTAGCTATTAGCCCCACATCTTTATTAAGATGAAAAAAAAAAGGTCACCTGCTTCTTCCATATTAATTATGTAATCTGGCTATACAGGATTATAACAGGAATAAAGTTATACAAAAACAAACATGGGACTTCCCTGGTGGCACAGTGGTTAAGAATCCGCCTGCCAATGCAGGGGACACGGGTTTGAGCCCTGGTCCAGGAAAATCCCACATGCTGCAGAGCAACTAAGCCTGTGTGCCACAACTACTGAGCCTGCACTCTAGAGCCCGTGACCTGTCACAACTACTGAGCCCACATGCCGCAACTACTAAAGCCCGCACACCTAGAGCCCAAGCTCCGCAACAAGAGAAGCCGACGCACCGCAGTGAGGAGTAGCCCACTCGTCGCAACTAGAGAAAGCCTGCACGCAGCAACAAAGACCCAATACAGCTAATAAATAAATAAATATTTTAAAAATACAAAACAAAAACAAACATACACATATGGGTATATGGATTTGTATATTCCTATACAAAAGACCAAAAAAGAAAGCCAAATTATCCAAAGCCTGCTCCAGAACTCTTTGGACAGAAATCCACCAAGGTCATACCTAAAGAGGCGGGGACTGAAGGTAAATTCATGTATGCTTTAACCCAAAAAATGTAATGAATGAAGCCAACCTCTCTGTATTTTTTTAAATAACTTGGGTAAATATATTTATGAACTACCAGAACATATTAAAATTTAAACCTATTCACTACTATTCAAGTAATGAAGAGTTCTCAGCAGTCTTTTTCCAGTATCCTCAACTAACTCATGAAAAGCTTACTTACAGTTGCCATTTTACAGAATTTGAGGGAAAAGACTGTATATAAAGTTTACGCACAGTGAATTAGTTAAGAAGCCCTGATGTGCGATGTGACCTTGCTACAAGGGGAAAAAAGTGCCTGGGATAAATCGTCTTAGAGCACCTGTTTAACCCTACTTTATGACTTGAGGGCAGTTTCCTGTAATACCATAAACCAGTTACACTTTTTAAAAAACTGTTCTTTCATCTCTCACTTGCGAGGCCCAAATAAGATCCTAGAAGGGGTCTGAGAGACCAGACGCAGCAAAAGGACTTCACAAAAGGTTCTGCTTGTATACCTCAATGAGGAAGAATTTCAAAATGCTTAAATATTTTAAAATATTGTATACATGTATAAGCCATCCACCTACCCAAACTAGGCAAATTGAGAATGGTTTAAAAAGTTAAATTTGATTTTAATAAAACAAGATACACTATTTTTTACAGTTACTTATAAAGAAGAACACTGAAAGTCAGCTAAAATGAAGTTCTTAACCAACACACATTAAATATGCTAACAGACTAGTAAGAAGGGTCAGCGACACATGCCAAAGACAGGATCCTGGCCAGCTGTCGCCACGACACACACTCTAATGGGACTCAGGCACACCCATTTCAGAGGCTGCCAACCCCAGGCCGCATACTTTGACCATTGCTTCAACATACTGTTCTATAAATAAAAAGGAAAAGCTTTAGTTTAACTACACTCACATTTTAATATAGGAAGACCCTCTTATCAGAGACTATTTCCAAAATGCTTCAGCCTTTCATTTAAGGCATCATCCTCCTTTTTACCCACTAGCAACTCAGAACTAGCACCACCATAACTAGAAGATTTTACATTTCCAAGTCTAAATTCATGTACACTTTAAGCCAAATGAATGGAATAAAAGCAGCTGACCTCTCTGTACTTTTAAAAACAACCTGGTAAATATATTTACTTAGTATCAGAACACATTAAATATTTAAATCAAAAGAAATTCAATAGTCAGTGGGAAGTTGTTGTATAACAAAGGGAGTCCAACTCGAGGATGGAAGATGCCTTAGAGGACTGGGGCAGGGAGGGTGGGGGGGACTTGAGGGGGGGGGAGTCAAGGAAGGGAGGGAATACGGAGATATGTGTATAAAAACAGATGACTGAACCTGGTGTACCCCCCAAAAAATAAAAAAAAAATTAAAAAATAAAAAATAAAAATAAAAAAAATAAATAAAAAGAAATTCAAATATAACAATCTTCAGCAAGTAAAGTCAGCTTTCAAAAAAATACTTCCAGAATGCTTACTTACAGAAAATAACTGGAAAGGAGGATTTAGAAAATGCAAGTTGACAAAATGAAGACCTACCCCTTAAAAACAAAACAAACACGAAAAACTGCAGACTTAAACCTCCCTCTACTCAACTATGCTAGCCTCTCACTCCCCTAAATCTATACTGTCTTGAGATCTAAAGAAAAAGAAGCCTCACTTAAAAACACTGTGCTTAATTAACATTGTTTTCTTAGAATTTGCCAGAATTTTAAGTAAAGCAATGTAGTTTGATGTAAACAAAAGCAAAGTAATCCCATTTCTTGCAACTCAACGTGGTTTTCTCATATTTCACTTTAATGTTCCTGAAATTCTTAAAAGACCACGTACAATTTTTTTTCAAATCAAAAGGTGTCCGAACATGTTAAAAAATATATATATAGATTACTGAGTAAATGTTATTAGTTAGTAATTCCAAAATTCTACCAAAGTCATTGCATAGAGGTTTGCCCTCAAAGACAGATCAAGGAAATGAACACCAATAATAATACGTATTGCGTTCTTACTACATGCCAGCTACCTTTTTAACATCAGATTTATTGAAGTATAATTTACATATGTTGGGAAACAATTCTCTGCAGGTCTAACTTTTTAATGTGTTTTAAGTAGAGGTACCAAATGCCTTTTGCTTTGGACTATATTTTCAAGAACATCTGTGGAGCAAACGGCCTTGAAAGATAAGGACAGTAGTTCCCTCTAGAGCAAAGGACAGACATGCTTACTGCTCACTACAAAAGATTTGGGTTCCCCAAACACAGGGCTTCTCTCCAATAACATGGACCACTATGGGTGCCTGAGGATCAGGAAACCATTACAAATGCTGGCACTCCAGCTACTGCTATTACTGAGAGTGATAAACTGTCCACCTCTTACACAGGAGTCTCATACATCCATGAAAATATGGCAGGAAAACTTCTTAGCTTGCAAGCAGGATAAGATGTCACACTGTCATGGTTCTGGAGAGTTCTGGCAACAAGAATGGGAAACTGACAAGAGCCTCGACTTTCTAGGACAGAGAGGATAAAGGCCCCTGAAGGCAGAATTCTGGAAAAAGAGAAGACACACTGGAATCAGAAAGTGATCCTAGTGGTGGGTGGAGGTAAGGTGGGAATAAGGATCCCCACTGTCCTGTTAATGAAAGGAGTTGAATTCATGTTTAGAAACTGAGCAGTGAGAAGTGCGATCAAAATCAGGCACTGAAATGGTGACTTGGTTATTACTCACTCTCCCCTGGGCTGGCAGAAGAAGGGATGTGTCTTGATGATGGGCAACAGGCCCTGTGTCTCAGGTGATAGGCTGTGACTGCTGAGCCAAAGAGTCCCCAAAGCTAAAACAGACTGTGTAAGTAATGATGACCTTGCTGACTATAATATAGAGCTTTAGATGGACCAAAAGTATTAGCACTTTCTTTGGCTGAATTACAAGGGAATGACCAATAGTGAATAAAAAACCTTGATTACTGGTACAGAGTTGCTCTCTCCCTCATGCCCCCTTCTCTAACCCTCTTTACTACTACTCCCAAACTCCTCTGCTTTACAGAGAAAAATAATAAGGGATAGGGCTGAGGTCTCCCTGACCCCCAAAAGGGACTGAAGGCCATACATACCCCTCAGAAGCTGTCCAGGAAACTTTAGAGGGGGACTCAAAAGTTTTATGGCTCTCTTGGATACAGACATCCAGGTTGTCACTCTCCTATCTGGTCCAACAGCAGGAGGGACATCCAGATTCAGGTTATAGGGTTTGGGCAGGATTTACAGTAGGGAAGGGAAATGAAGTGACTTACGGTTGGGGCTCTCCGGGCCAATTCTACGTCCTCTTGTTGTTGCCTCTACATCCATCCTAACGCATAGGAGGAATTTATGTGGTATATGTTGCACTTCCCCATCCTGTAAGTCCCAGAGGGGATTCTCCCAATCAGGAAGGGCTGCGTGTAGAAAAGTGCTAGTACCTTTGAGTTTCCACAACCCTAACAACCACTTATAGTTACAAGTCTCTGTGACTCATGATTTTACTCATCTGGAGCCTCTGACAAAGGTACCACCTGGAGGTGCCCCTGGGCGTTTTGGATTCTTTTGCCTCCCTGACACAGCTATCAGGTACACTCCTTTTGCTAAGCAGCTATTAGCTTGCTAATGGGCTCTTGTGGAAACTGAATGCCTGGCTCATGGAGGCCTCATAAGTTCCAGTTTGATATTCCTACTTTGGGGCAGGTCAACTCACACTCAATGACTAACAGTATGGAAAGTCAACTGAAAATGCATATTTGAGAATACATCTGGATTGCCTTAGACCCACAACATCTCAGCTTTACATGAAAAAGTGGTAGTGAGCCCCTGTGGAAACTTATCTGCTACTCTTACTACTGGACACAAAGTTATGGGCTCAATGGAGCCCACATCCAGTACATCATCAAAGCCTGCAGATGTACCGTCATCCCTCTACTGTCAATACTCCAGTACTGTTGACTATCAATTCTTTCCCGGATTTTAGCAACAGCCTCTTAACTTGCTCACCTGTATTCAATCTTACTTTACCTTCAATCCATTCTCCAAAAGCTGTAAGAACAATCTTTTGAAAAGAGAAGTGAGGATTTCACTCTCGCCCCCTCTTAAGTCCTACCACGGTTTCCCCTGGCCTCCAGTCCAAACTCACCTCAACTTGTTAACATGACTCTGCCAGCCAGCCTCACAGCTCACCTACTGTCTACCTCTTTCCCACACCTGCTTTATAACCTGTATTACTGCCATACAGATCCAGTAACTGTTTCTAAGATGTACAGGACTTCTCTTACCTCCAGGCTTTGGCCTCTCTCTCTTCCTATGCCCATGCATGCTCCCTTTTGCATGATTAATGGTCCACTCTTCAGGTATTAGTTTAGATGGCATTAAAACATGGGTGTTTACCCTGACTCATAAAATAAGATGAGGCACCTGCTAAATTCATACTAATTTTCTCTATCTTTTCTTCTACTGTAAAAAAGGACCACTAACATTTTATCCACTGTTATATAATCCAGTTTATGTGCTCAATAACTATTTGAGTAATTAATGGTAATCATATACCAAGTATTGTGCCAGGTGTGAAAGAAACATGATTAAAACCAAAAAAAAATTTTTAACGATCATTCGACTTAGAAATGCATTACTTCAATAAAATTACATTCTTCCTTCACTATTACATTGCATTGAAATTATACAAAAATTTCACAAGGCTGCTGTAAGGCATGTAGAAAAGTTAGTATTATTCCTATCTTATAGATAATCTGAGAATATTAACACTATCGGACAAGAGCAAATCGGCTTAAATGCAATGTTTTGTCCACACATACTGAAATTTTCCAAGTGGGCTCTATCAATAAGAGCACAAGAATTCCCTGGTAGTCCAGTGGTTAGAACTCTGTGCTTTCACTGCCGAGGGCCCAGGTTCGATCCCTGGATCTCACAAGCCCTGCGGTGAGGCCAAAAAAAAAAAAAAAAAAAAAAAAAAAAAGCAAGTCAACAAACTACAAAAGTCTACTTCAAGACTAACAGAGAAATGGAAGAAATAATCCCAAATAATATCTGGGAATATGTCATAATTTTTTTTTCCACAGTGTTTTCTGAAATTGTTTCATCTTAGTATTTGGTGTAATTTGGATTATGTGAGAACATGCCAATTTATGACTGGGAGAAGGATTTTAGGCATAGTGTATACAGACACCGTGAAAAGTGTCTGTAGAGTTTAGACTTAATATAGACCAGACATAATGCACCAACTAGAATACATCAAGTAGAGGTTACTTGCATGGCAGAAAGTAACTGTGCAGGATTGAAAGCTTCACAATGCTACAGAACATCACTTTTTCAAAATAAATTACATAGCTACAAAAATATATTTTTGCATTAGGTCTTCTATTTAAACAAAATCACCCAGTGTCTTTGAAAACTGCCATTCTCACCCATGGTACCACAATCAGGATGTGGGACATGTCACAAAAAACACGTACAGTTAAAGAATCCAAATTCTAAGAATGATTTCCTTGTTTAAAAGTTTTACAAATGTCACTCATTTCCATTCCAATATACTTGCATGAGTGGGAAAGGGGTGAAGCCACAGCCAGGGAGCAGGAAATTATAATCCTGTATATGCTCACAGAGAGCAGAGAATAGTGAACATTACCCATCCTGTGTGGCAGGTAAAAAAGTTTGTGGAGATTTGCTGTTTTAAGTATGCCTTCTAAATATATGACATAAAATACAGGTACTCTGAAACAGAATTTTAGTTAAGACTACAAGTCATAGAGACTTCTCGTTTAAATGCCAGCCTTCCTCAGCCTACTTGTGCGCGCACTTGGACAAGTTACCTAAGCATTTTGAGACTTACTTTCCTAATGTTAATTAAGAATTAACTAGGAATTAACCTACACCTTGCAGGATTGTCATAAAACAATGTATACAGAGAACTTAGCACAGAGGTGTTCACTATTAAAGCATAATAATTAATTCATTATTGACTGGGGGATTTTTGCAGAAACTAAGACCTGTGGCCAGCGATTTGTTATGTAAGTAATACTGATGCGTCTCCAGTCAATATGTCCAGGTAACAAAAAAAGTATTAATACATCTCTGGTCAATAATATGTTAAGAGCCAAGATCCAGTTCTACCACTTAGTGGCTGTGTCACTTTAGTTATTTAACCTTAGTTTCTACTCTGTTAGATGGAAATACTAACACCTATTAGTATTAGGGTGTTGTAAAGATTAAATGTCTTACAACAGGGCCTCGCAGTACATACCAGGTAAGTGTTAGTTACTACTAACCTCCTTATCATCGCTACCGCTGAAATACTAAGTAACCACTGCCACATTGCTGGATTAGCCCTTACATTTCTACAATATGAAAAAATACTCCCTGAAAAATTAACCCAATTTAGTGACCTGATCATAAGGATGAGCTCACACACTCAAGAGTTTTTACCCTGACTTTAGAAACTTGAAATACACAAGAAATTATCTAAATTGGCCATTCCTCATGAACGCTGACAAGATCCACATATCAAATATCCATTCTAAGTGAACAAAGCCATTCAGAGAACTAAAGCATAACACAAACTGATATGTCTATTGTACTTTCTCCCCAAAGATTTCAAAGCAGTTTGAAATAATCAAACATAGCAATCCTCAAAATGTAAAAGTTACTTGAGAAAACTGCAGCTGAGAGCAATCAACAGTCTTTCTCCAAAACTTTTGCCACGTAATTACAAAATGATGTTATAGTCAAACTCTTCCAACCCTGCCATTCATTCAATTAGTCAAAACGTTTATTGCATATCTGCTGTGTACCAGGCAGGCATGGTGCTAAACTATGGTTAAGCAACAGAAGAGGAGAGACCAAAAGTAACAGTGGGCATGCCACTAACAATATAATTAAATACTTTGAAATTTTATAATTTTGTTTTCCTTAAACAGTTAAAGAGCAAATTATAGGCTTTAACAGTTGAGTGCACAAACACTTAATGAGTTAAGTAACCTCATATAAGTGACACTACAATATTTTCCCCAAAGAGACTAGGATTAAATGAAATAAGCATCCCTCTCTACTGCTCAATCAATTACTTACTAAGTAAAGGTAAACGACGACTTCAAATATGAGTCAAATAATCTCACGAGTGACACTAAACATAATTTTTTACCCACTTTGGAGGGAAAGTTCAGAGAAATAAATCTTGAATTTGATGTTAAACGTCACCTGTAATCTCTCAGAAATAAACTACATTCACTTAGTTTTACTCAGCATCTGAAATTGTATTTTTGCTGAGATGACTAGGATCAATTTGCTAATCATGCCTCCCTTTGAGCAATCATTTTCTTAAGAGAAAAAAATCTAGCTTTGATGCAATTATCAAATAATCGAGTTCATACTATATATCCTACATTTTATAAAACAAGAGTTTCCTCTCAAGTAGTTACATAACTGCTAAAGTTTTAAGGAATTTAAAAAATATATTACCTAGCAAAATTGCTCTGCCAAAAAAATGCAATCTTGACTGAGTTAAGTAATCTTAGTGCTTAAAGTGGTTATCCAAAACCTGAAAGGGGACAAACAGCCAACCACTTTTTTTTAGCACCTAGCTCCCCAGAAGAAAGGGCTGTTAGAAAAATGCTATTAATGTTGACAGCAATTGTATCATAGTGATACGCAGGTAGCTGTACTTCAGGTCTAAGTACCTTCCTTGGAGTTCATTATTATGGACTATGAATGTCACAAGAAAAAAAAAATGCTGTCATTTCATTTTATGACTGCTGAATCAGGCAGTTTTAGTTAACTGCAACACTTTACAAGCAGGCTATCAAATAAGCCCCAATTATCAAGTTGTTCCAGACACAAAGCTTCTGTTTCTATTATTAAGCGTAATTAAAGAACTAAAGGATCAGTGTATTTTTCTTGAGGTACATTAGTCTAAAATGATTTGCAGTAAGTCCCTGAACACCCAAGTGACTGAAATTCCTTTAGCCACACAAAACACTCCTCTGGAATGCCAGTCTTCCAAACGGCAAGACTATAGGAACACACAATCAATATACATTCTCCACATTAAACATATAGGAGTAAAAAGATGGCAAACAATAAATTTACAGGACGGGGGAAAAAAGTGTAAACAAATGCCCCAAATCTTTGTCTTATCCAGAATGGCATTTTGTGGTACTGCAACAATTTCAGCATTTCATCAGTATTCCGCACACCGGGGGATAACTCAGTAACTAATGCTGACAGATGAGAAAAAAGTCTCACCAACAAACAGTATTAACAGGTCATGTTGCAAATCGGCCATGGAACCGCGCGAGGAGGAATGTGGGGGAGTCCAAAGAGTAACATTCTTCTGCCAAATTTTACATTCAGAGCAAATTAATCCATCATAGATACTCCTCCAGGAAAAGAGAGAGAAAAAGAAACTCTTTGGTATGACCCAGAATAGCCACGAGGATCCTACACACACACACACACAGCCACTGCCACTACAGTCTGACAGTCACGGATTGGGGTAATTATAGTAGAAATGTGTGTTTTGGAAACACACTGAGACCACACCCTGGGATTGAGAATCTGGACTTCACATGCTAGGAGTTAAGAGGTCCACGCAGTACCTAAGTTGGACGGTCTGGCCGTGCAGGTGGAAGGGGTCGGGGTGGGGGTGGGGGACCAACTTCAGCGGGCGACCAGGAGGCCCGGGTGTCCGGGCGAGGCGTGGCGGAGTCCGAGGGAGAAGGGGATGGGGACCGAGGGACCCGCACCGCGGGAGAGGGAAAGAGGGAAGGCGGCCGCCAGGAGGACGGGGAGGTGGGCGCTGCGGGCGGGGGGCGCATGCCGACGCGGGAGGGGGAGAGCCCGGGGAGCCGGAGGTCGCGGGCGGCGGCAGGCTTGGGGGCAGGAGGGGGCGCCCGGCGCGCGCGCGCAGAGGTGCGGGTGGAAGGAAGGGGCGGAAGAAAGGCAGACCCGAATGAATGAGCGCCGGCGGGGCCCGGGTCGCGGAGGAAGGGGCCGGGGGCGCCCGCAGAAAGGCGGCCGCAGCGCCGGGGGGGGCCCCGCGCCGGGGGAAGAGGAAGCCCCGCGCCGGCGCCGGCCCCGCCGCGCCCGCCTCTCCGCCAAGATGGGGTCGCGGGGCAGGAGCGCGAGGGGTGTGAGGGAACAGGGCAACCGGGTAAAAATAACTCCCTCACCCTCCGCGCGAACCTCCGGACTCTCTCAGTCCAGCTCCTCCGCCCTCCTCGAGCCGCGGCGGCGGCTCCTCAGCGGCGCTAGGGGGAGCCCCGGGCCCGGAGCGGGGCAGCGGCGGCGGCCGGACCGGGAGCCCCTCCGCACCTGCCCCTGTGGCGGAGCCGCGACGAGCCAGGCAGCGGCGGCGGCGGCGGCTCGGAGCGGGGAGGGCAAGTGACCCGGATGTACAGGGTAACGGCGAGAAGGGGGAGGGGGGAATGCCAGGAAGTGAGGGCGCCGCGGACCTGTCCAGCCGTGCGCATGCGTCGCGCGCCCGCCCCGCAAGGTAAATCCTCAGCCTTCCTTCCCCGCCCCCTCCTCCCCCGCCCCGCCCCAAGGGGGCGGGGCGAGGCCGGAGACAGGTGGTCCGGAAGGCTCCGCGAGGAGAGCAAGCGGGCGCGGCCGCCTTCTCCGCGCCCCATCCCGCCCTCCTTAAAGAGGCAGCACTTTCGCGCGGAGATGGCATCTGGGTGGGTCGGGGTCTTGCAGCCGTCTCATCTTACATACAGAAAACTGAGGTTCAGAGGTGACAGTGACCTGCCTCAGGTCAGCGAGCTCAGAAATGGCAGAAACTGGAACTCGAGGCTCACGGATCAGGACTCTGTGCTGATCCCATCAAAGTCGCCACCTCCCATCACTCCCCCAACCGTGGAATAGCTGGGCTGGTGGGCCCACCTTTCCCCCTCCGCCAGGTACTGAGCCTCACACTCCCAGACACGGCAGATGCGCTTGGCAGGCTCCCCAGAGCCGCGAGGTACACCGTTAGCGCCTGCGATGGTATCGTGGAGACGCCCTTGGGAGGTGTTAAATAATCTGTCTGAGAACAGAAATCAGGTGCCACTTGAGACTTGCACGGTGCTACGCATAGCACTGTCAGATAAATGAGACTTTGTTCTGGGGTCTGCTCTGGGCAAAGATATCTGATGGACAGAGAAGTTGGATGTGACAGAGGGCACAGCTTCTTCATTTCTCCCTAACTCCCCTTTCACTCTGAACATAAATGCTCCCTTTTTATCTACAAAACCAGAACATCCCATCTAGCTAGCTCATCCTAATCCTGTTATGAAACTCTCAGATTTTTTCACACTAAAGTGTAAGTGATCACAACGTCACCTCTCCCAGGGATATTTTCAATTTGACTGCAGAGCCGATCGTTACTATGGAGGTAGATGGTTCTAAACATTTTAGGGTCAAGAGCCCTACTGAAAATCCCATAAAAGTACACGCTTTTCTCTCCAGGAAAATGCATATATGCACACAAATTTGCACACAATTTCAGGATATTTTTGGATCCAGGAAGCCTATCTATGAAACCCTGATTATGAACCCTTGTTCTAGTCAAATAGGTAAGATCCCAGTAACTATTTGAACCTTACCACATGTAGCCAAGAAATCACTTCTTGCCCCAAATATAGAAGGGCAGCCCTTAACCTTATTTATTTAGCCTTCTGTCTTCCTCTTGAGTTCCATGTGAGACCAAGTGATATTGGCCATATTACAAAGAAATGTGTTAAGAGAATCATGGAGAGAGTAGGTGACGTTTTCAAGACACTCAATGAGAATGAGTCCTAGGCCTCAGACTTTTACCCTAATTATCATACTTAAGGATGATTTGGGGCTCCATTACAATCTTCATCAATCTCAATTACATACAGGGAGCTGGTGTCTTGCAAACACTAATGCTGATTGAACAGTCTTCATAATCCAAGAACTCTGGTCCATCTGTTTGACCCACTCTTAAATAACCCTGGTCCATATCGACCCACTGTCCTCTATTTGAGCCAGAGAAGAGTTCTTACACCTGCTTGATCCCTTAGATATGAGCTCTGAGTAATCACACACCTGTAACCAATCTCCCACAGAGAGCAGAAATCTCTTCTGTAATATCCCCAACACATGAACATCCAGTTTAGCTTGAGCATCTCCAATTATGGGGGGCTCATTATCACAATGCAGCCTCCTCTAATCGTGAGGAGCCTGTTCTTTTACACTGATCAGAAATCTGATGCCCAACAACTGTCATCCACTGGTTCTAATTTTATTTCTGGAAAGCAACACAGACATGATGCTGGCCTGGGGGAGCTTACAGTCCAGCAAAGAAAACAGTTCATTTGATGAGTGATAACCGTAAAACAGGATGAGTCCCGTGAGGAGGATGCAATGCCCCTTTCAGAGGTATCTTTCTCATCAGCTCTAGACCCATTCCTGGCCTGTGTAAGAACTCACAAGTAAGCTCTATCACTACCCTATGTGGGGTGTCCTGAAAGAGGGAACAGAAGACAAGACCCTAAGAGAAGTGCTGAATTTATTCTTTCACAATCCTTTCTTCATCATTCTGCATGAATGTAATCACATTTCAGCTGAGGTCAGTTTTAGGTTGAAAAAGACAAGCAGAAGGACGAAAAAAAAAAGATGTTTACATAAAAGCACTAAGCTCTAATGATGATTTAATTACGGTGGCTTGCTAGCATTTTTTTGAGTCCTTAGTATGTGTCAGGCACTGTCCTATAAGCTCCTGACTTGCATTTCCTCTTTTGCTTTTTACAAAATCAGTCACTGAGTCATTCAATCAACACACATTTTTGCCCCTCTACTGTGTCCCAGGCAACATGCTGAGGGTTTAGGATGGAGGACAGTAAACCATGTGGTTCCTGCCCTGGAGGGGCTCAGAATTTAGTAAAAGGAATGGCTGTAACCTCACAATTACAACACAGAATGATTAGCTGTAATTTAGGAGGGTGGAGGAACTAACCCTCCCTGGAATGGCTGTGAAGGTTTCAGAGAGGATGAACTTGGTCTTGAAGAGATGGGGGAAGGGCCAAGAAGAAAAGGCACATGGGCAGAGGAAGGGGAGTTCATGACATGCTGGGGTTAAGACTGGGGTAGTAAGATTGTAAAGGACCTCCTCATACACCACGCTAAGGAGTTCGAACTTAACCTCCTGAAGGCAACTACCAATAAGCAGAAGCGTCTAAGCAAGGGAGAGACATAATCAGATGTGTTTTATATCAAGATCACTCTGACCACAGTGTCCAGTATGGACTACAGTGGGAGAGAGAATGGAGACCAGCAGACCAGTGAAGCTGTTATGGGATCCAGGCAAGAGATGATAATGGCCTGTTCTAGGAAACTGGCAATGGAGAGGAAGAATGGGCACCAGAATTAAGTGATGGAGAATCTACAAGAGTTTGTGACTAGTTGAATCTTGGGGAAGAAAAAAAGCAGGAGCTGTGGGGCATGACCCCAAGGTTCCCAGCTTAGCAGACTAACTGGATGGTGACACCACCCAATCCCAAAACCTTTTCATAGTTTTCACAACTGTTCTCTTCCAACCTTTATCCATATAAATGCACATTGCTTCAGTTGGTATCTTTAGATATGTGCAGCTATTTCCCAATACTTTTTCCTATTTCTCCAGTCGCATGTATCATTTTAATGGCTGCAGAATATTTCATCCTGTTGAAATAGCTCAGTTTCCTTCAGTTGCTACAGGCCCACCCCCTACACGCCTGGTTCACCCTAGACTCATTTGGCTCTGGGCATTTTGCAAAGGATGAGCTGAGTGAGGAAAAAGAGCCTTTAGGTGAAGGGTATTGGAAAAGCATAGCCTCAAGGGCTGGCAAAGCTGCAACTCTCATGGGAGAGGCTTGGGCAACTTTATTGCATGTGGAAACTGCAGAGCTGTTGAAAAGAACCTATCAACCGTGGGAATCCTGATGTCTAATCCTCTGTGAAAGCTGGTTCTCAAGCCTTAACCCATCTAATAATTCCTCCTTCATTCATTTATTCACTCTTTGAGCAATGCATTCTTGTGAAGCAGAAAGTAATAAAGCAGAGCTGAAAGCACCAGACAGCTATGGATTTAGCCCCACCAGGGTTTTGAAGCCTGTTCTAAACCCTTCACAAGTGAACCTCTCAGAGCCTCAGTTTCCCCACGAGTTTGTTGTAAGGATTAGTTTAGATAAAATTTGTACAGTATTTGGGGCAGAACGAAGCACGCATTAGGTTCAATAATTATTTTCAGTCTTGGTTCCTTCCCTGTGCCTCCTTAACTCCCAGCATCTTCCTTAGTTTCTGAGCACACCCACCAGGTAACAGTGCACATGCTGGAGTTCAGAGCCTGAATCTGCCAGAGGAAAGCAGGGCACTCACTTCATCTCTCTAACCTTCCATTTCCCATCTGTGAAATGGGCACAAAAACCTATTCACATTGTGATGCTCTCATAAATACTGTCTAGGAAAATATGTTCAAAATCCCAAAGTGCTATGTCATTATTGACTATTACTGCTATTACAGACCTCACTGTTTTCTTGTTTCTCCCCAATTAAAAAAATGATGACTTCAGCATAAGTTCTGTGGATTGTAATCGCTGCATCAAAGGATCTGAACATTGTTATGGTCTTGATTTGTACAGCCCAATGGCTCTTAGGACTCTGTAAATAGCTACTGCCATCATTAACTCATATACACCATTCAGTCTGTTTAAGCACCTAGATTATAGCTTCTGCTGCCTCTGTGTCCAGTCTATGTCCTTAATCTAACATTCAGGGACTTCTCTCAACTGCTTGCCTCCTCCTCTTCGAGGAAGGAATGAACACTGAATCCCTGAACAAAAAGGCACCTTCCCAAATATTTCCACCACAGCCGAGGCTGAGGACTAAGACTTCAGGGTCATGCCTTACAGACGAGCATCTATCCAATGGGTGAGTTTAATGAATGCAGAAGAGGACGAGGAAGGAGGCCTGGGAATCCCTGAGTAGCACTCAAAGCCTGTCCAGCATGAAAAACGGCATCAGAGCTGCCCCTCGAAAAGAACCAAAGAACAAAGCCAACAGCTTAAACTCAACATGTTTCTGTTATTTATAGCAAAACAGTAACCAATCTCTCAGGGGCCATAAAGTTGTCTGTATGGCTGTATCCTCCCATAGTTACAAGGTGTATCTGTGAGCCTCCTCACATCTCTAAGTGTAACACATTTCTCACAAGTGGGCAGCTCCAGTTCAAGTTTCACCAGCCCTCTGAGTGACCTGCAGCAAGGCAGCAGGCTCTCGCTGCCTTACATCTGCTGGTCATTCCCTGCGTCTCCAATATGCTTTCCAGCATCTTCAGGTGGCTGTTTCTCAGCCTCCAGCTTCAAGGGTCGCTTCCTCAAAGTGGTCCCCCCATCATCCTTCCTAAAGTCAACCATCCAACATCCATCACAAAGTCTTCCCTTCCATCATTCCTTCGTATGTCACTGGCTTCTTTTTCCTTCATAGCACTTTTCATGACCTGTAATTTTATTTTTTTTGAGCTTAAAAAATATTTTAGATAAAAAAAGACTCCCAATACAATATCAGCTCGGTGAAGGCAGAGGCCAGGGCTACCCTGCCCACTCCTACACCTGTCACTGTGCCCACCCAGCTCCTAAGAGACCCTCAATAAATACATGGAATGCTTCTGGGGGGTAAAAATGTGGGTAAAAAAGGTTCCTGGCCCCCTCTACCTTTCTTTAACCCTAACTATATGTATAATACACACTGATTGCAGAGAAAAATCTGAAAATACTGATGAGTAAAAGGAAGAAAATATAAACACCCCCTGATCCAACCTCCCAAACCATGTGGATGTGCTTCCAAACGTTTTGTATATGTCTATATCTGTAGAAAGATATTGCGTATGTTTTTATCGAAACGGTTCATATCCTGAATTATCATCTGCTGTGTTTCATGTCACAATTTATCTTAACCACCTTTCCTTAACCAAGGTACTTCAGCACCCTGCTGTTGAAGACTCTCTAACACATACGTACTGGGCTGCTGGGCTGCGTAGCTACACCACAAAGTATTTAACAAGTCTCCTTGGTGTTAAGCTAAGGGGGAGGTTTCCTCAATGTCAATAAAGGTAACATGTCGTAATACAGCACTTCCATCTTGACGAGCTTCCCATTTTTTCCCTCTGTGTTTGTATTGCTTTAGAGCCGTATTTCTACAGAACTGCACTCCCCACCGCCCATTCACCACCTGGAGTTATTAGAGTCCCTGTCAACTAGAGAAGCAAAATTGTTTGCAGCCGGAAAAGCTGAAGTATGACGAAGCCAGGACGATGCCTAGGAGTGCAATTCGGGAATCTGCTGCTGATGCAGGCGACAGAAATAAAGAGCATGTTTTCTTGCCAAGACTTGAACATAAAAAGAGGAAAAGAAAGACCTTCTGCATGTCTTC
This sequence comes from Hippopotamus amphibius kiboko, assembly GCF_030028045.1. Classification (NCBI taxonomy): domain Eukaryota; kingdom Metazoa; phylum Chordata; class Mammalia; order Artiodactyla; family Hippopotamidae; genus Hippopotamus; species Hippopotamus amphibius. The sequence goes on from NC_080190.1 coordinate 163,674,349, forward strand.
ACTTCTCCTTCCCAAGCCCTGTTCTGAGGCCAAGTTTTTCCCAAGAGGGATGGGCTGGTCCCCGGAGTTAACTGATGTTGTAAGCGGTTCACAGGCCAAAGCCCATTGCCCCATTTAGAGAAGAGGTGACCGCAGAAAAGTCTAAGAGGCACGCAGGGATGTGCTGCCCTTTTCCACACACAGCTCTCTCAGCCCCTTGTGTGGTGCGGGAGCCACTTGGCATTTCCGGCTCTGACAGTCACACCCTACACGAGGACAGGCCTCCCCCTACCCGCCTGGCGATCAATGCAGACCCCACTCCGGCAGGACCCGTCAGTGTTCCAGGGTGCCCGCTGCCTGGCCCACCTGCCCACCCCCCCTGCAGCTGGGCCACCCTGTCAAGATGCACAGGCACAGCAGGGGGTCACTGCGGGTGGGGCTGAGATGTTATAAAATCAGAGATGGCACTGGAGGAATGGAAGGACTGACTGGGTGGGTCATCCATGCCGGGGCCTCACCCCACTGGAACCCACAAACCCAAACAGAGGTTAACCTGATGTTCTACCACTTTATATGACACCCCACCAGAGGCAGAGGAAAACTATTTGAAAAGAAGGAGAATCCCTAATTGTGTCAAGGGGCACTAATTTATCGACGCCATTTAAAAAAGATTTTGTGTGGCCTTATGGTTACCAAAAGGGAAAGGTGGGGAGGGATAAATTAGGAGTTTGAAATTAACAGATAAACTCTGCTAAAGTATATAAACAACAAGGACCTACTTATAGCATAAGGAACTATATTCAGTATCTTGTAATAACTTACAATGGAAAACAATCTAAAAAACACACACACAACAGAATCACTGTGCTGTATACCTGAAACTAACACAACATTGTAAATCAACTATACTTCAATTAAAAAAAAGACTTTCCATGCATTTTCCAGAAGTACCAGGATTAGAGGGGAAAAAAAGGGGGTTTGGTTTGAAATATAATGACAGAAGGAACTATTACCGCCAACTCCTCTGATCCATGGTTTCGTTTCGGCTGGTTTTGAACAAAATGATTTCCACTCATTTTAGAATTCAACCCTTATAACAACATCGTGAGAAAGATTTTACTGCTCCCAGTTTCCATGTAACAAAATTCAGGTGAGGTACAAAAAATTTTTAAGTATTTTGCTGGAGGTCACAAAGCTACTAAGAGATGGAGTCAGGTTGAGAACCCAGGCTTAGAGCTGTTTACATTCATGAGTCACTCAACCTTCCTCACTTCCCACCCCTCCTTTCTTTCTACAGACATTAACTAAACCACTCAATGTCCAAGCTCCACCTATACTCGTCTATAAAATAGGCACAATAACCACCTAACTCACTGCTGTTGCGAGGGTTTACTAAAATAATACATGGAACATGAAATCACTTATATTCAACCACTTTTTACTCTAAAAAACAGCAGTTACATACAGTTAAATCTAATATGTCCATGGTGTCTTGGTAAGCTCTTAAGTGGTTAAAAAAAATGTACAGATTATCTTGGGTTTTGAAATATGCTGTTTTAGTATTCAGACTCGGAAGGCTGTACATCACAATGGCTAAGAGCTCAGACCCTGGGCTCAGAGTCTGAATCCCTTCATCTTCTCATCCGTAAAAAATAGGAAAGTAATGGTATTCACTGTCAGAATTAAGTTATTTCATGTAAAGCACTTAGCGCAGTGCCTGGCAAAAGTAAGTGCTCAATAAATAGTAGTCTTTTCTATTATCTGTTATTATTGTTATTATTAGTTAACTTGCTACTTTCATTAAGGCAGTATTTGCATAAAGCTGCCCGTATTAGCATTATGTATAATAAAAACCAGCAACAAATTAAATTTCCCGAGATATGGAAACAGTAGAGTTGGGTTTGAAAGAACTGCCTTTAGAATTAATGAAAACCAATTTAATTAAAATATAAAATCTCCTGCTTTGCCACTTAGGGGCCATATAATTTTGAGCAAGTCATTTCTTTTCTCTGGATCTGTTTCCTCACTTTGAAAATGAAGGGTCTGGGGATTTCCCTGGTGGCCCAGTGGTTAAGACTCCACATTCCCAATGCAGGGGGCCCACGTTCCATCCCTGGTCAGGGAACTAGATCCCACATGCCACAACTAAGAGCCCACATGCCATACCTAAAGATCTCACATGCCACAACTAAGACCCGGCACAGCTAAATAAATATTAATTTTAAAATAAATAAATAAATAAACCTTATTTAAAAAAAAAAGAAAAAGAAGGATCTGTTCTCAGTGACTCATAAGCCCTCTCCAGATTTAAAGTTTATATTCCTAAGGTTCTAAATAGATTATAATCCATCAGACATCGAGGGTAATAAGCAAACTCTAGGTACATAGAAAGATGGTAGCAACATGAGAAAATATTTTATAAATTAATAACCCCAACAGTGATCACCTCCCAACAGATTCTGTACTGTGTTTACTGTGAATATGAAATAAGCAGAAGCACCAGGACAACAGGGATGTAGGTCTGGTTGGTTCACCACTCTGTGTGTCCCAAGCCACTAGAGCGATGTCTGGCACATAGCAGGAGCTCAATTAACATTTCTTGATGGAAAAATTGTGAATATTAAAAGAGAAAAGTACAAAAGAGTATACATAAAGCAGAATGACATTCCTACAAAATATCCACCCCCATCTAAAATATCCACCCTCATGGGGAGATGGCAAATGGGATCAGAGAAGTTAAAACTCAGTGACAATACAACGAGAACAGGGATGAAAGAATTTCACTTTCCTTCAATGTCTGGAACAATTTTATTTGTTCAAAAAGATGGCATTCGAACAGAGAAGCATGTAGAGGGCAGAAAAGTGAAAGAGAAATGGAAGAAGTGGCCAAAAGACGTGGGAGTGGACCTGAAGGAGAGCACCTGATGGGCCGGAGGGGCAAAGGAATTAGAAGGCTCTTGGGGGTGAGTTACTCTGTGAATGGAAACAGAATCACAGGGGCAGAAAGAAAACTAGGTAATTCGATGCAGAAAAGAAAAGCCAATTTATATTTAACTTTCAATTACAAACTAATATCTATTAAACTATTCCCAAGTTGATAGAATTTCCCCATTAACTGCCTTAATCAAGGGGCGTTTTTAGTGAATTTGAGCACTGAGGGGATGTTACCTGTTACTGTTTTCTTTTGATCTGCTGCTGTAGATGCAAGAAGGAGGCCCACGTACTAAGGTTAACTGGTAAATTATAGGTCTTCTCGTGAACCAACAAATCAACAGTTCCATTCAGGGTCATACACTGGGGGGAACACACAAAGTATAGGAAACAGCCTTCCCTTCCAGGGGGTGAAAGACACACTACCTTATGACAATACAAAGCAACACACAACTGCCAAAGAAACTGATACAGACAAATGGCCTGGAAAATCAAAGGGAAAGAATCATTCCTTTTGGTTTTGGGGAGACCAAGGAGCGGGGGACAGGGAGGAGATGTGCAGCCTTGTCCTGAACATTAGGGCCCTTAGTGCTGTTTGTGGGCTTAATCTTGAACCCTTCACCTGGTCCTGTCTCGCCTCTGGGATCGCATGCTACTCTGTCTCCAGCCTCCAACTGCTTGCCTTGCATCTGAACTTTGAGCAAAGCAGGTCAGATCCTCAGTGTTCTCGGGGCCAGTGTTTCTTGTTTCCAGCACATAATATAATTGTCATTGTATAGTGATTCGTGTACTTCCCTGGACACTGTGAGCTCTACCAGGGCAGAAGCCATGCTGGTTTGTCACGGCTGGGTCCCCAGTACTAGCAGAGAGCCGGGCACCACGCCTGGCACAAGGCCTGCACTCAAACCATTGCAGCTCGTCAAAGACATGGCATGGGTCCAGCCTGCGTTAACCCAGGCCTGGGGCCTTTACCCTACTCTGAACCCCCAACGTGGCCATAGCCTCGGAACCAGGGTATCGGATAAACAGCATGAGGAGATGAGATTCATGGCCTCCCCAAAGTAGCCAAAATGATAAGGTCATTAGCTATGTGACCCAATAGCTGAAACACAGAGCTTTAGACAGTACAATGGGGATAAGTCAAACAGGAGCTAAGAGCATGGAAAGAGTTTAGATTCCCACAGTTTCGAATTTGGGGGCTACAGAAGAAAAGATATAGCATACGGTTAAAAAAAAAGAAAAAAAAAAAGCAACCTTTTCAAGAGAGAACCAATATGGTCCAAGTTAAGAAGACGACTAACTGGTTTAGCTAGCTTCCGCTCTAAAATCCTAGTGCTGATTTCACGTAGAATACAGGTTTAATGAGAAAGCCACTTGTATTACTGAGTGCCTGCATCAGAGTTTCTGAATGAATCACCTAATTTTAGATGTGGAAGGAACCTTGGAATTGACCTTTAATCTAACATTTTACTCTTAAGAAAACAGAGGGGCCCAAGACGGGTTCAGAGGGGGCCCACGGGAGCACAATCCCCCAGCCTGGACTCTGGGCCCAGAGTGAGGGTCACACGGGTTCCCGTCTACACTGTCAGAGAACTGCTGAGTTTGTTTCCAAAGGTTAGTCTGGATCATCGAGGTGTCGATAGAGTCCTGCAAAAAATCTCTACCAATAAGCAGTGCGCAACATTCGGTGTGGTGCCTGGTGTGATCTTTCAGGGCAAAGGAGCTCAACTGAAACATTATCCTTATTTGGCCCTTCATTACTCGTAAATCTCTTCCAAGGTAGAAAAAAAAAATGTTAGGAAATGTGTACCAAAGAACAAAGAAGCAAGTGGAAATGCAGATTTCGTGGGACTTCCCAGTCACCCTTAAGTGCGAAACGGTATCATTCCTGGTAGTAATAATGAACTACTCACAGAATTCCTATAAATACTATTCCCTGCTGTCGTGCCTTTGCCCATGCTGTTCCCTCTGCTACAAACACCCTTCCCATCACTCATACTTCCTGTCCAAACTACCCACCAAGACTCTGGTCAGGCATCTCTATGGACATTGGATAAGGATTTCAACGTGAATTGGTTCCTGTTTCACCTTGCAGCAACACACAGCCCTACTTAACGTGATGGTCCTTCTAAGATGTGTCAAAAAGATGAGCAATGGTATGAGGTTTGCATAGCACCACGTTCTCCACTGAGGACATGCTACAAAACACTGAGGACGTGCTACAAAAACATAAGGTTATGTTTTATTAACTTATTTCACCTGATTCCTTGAATTGATTTTGATGGATGAATCAACCAACCCTAGATTAATAGCCTGGTTTACTACACTGATTTCTCTTTCCAAGCCACAAGCCAAAATAAACTCCCCCTCAATTTATAACATTGCAAAATGTGCTTTTGCATATCGACACCTGAATCCACTGTGGTTACTAAAAGGATGGCTGCATCCGTCAGGATGGGCCAGGTTATGCTGTGGTAACAAACAAGCCCTAAATCTCAACCCCAATGATGACCACAGTGGTCACTCTGGGATCACACAAGGAGCCCAACAACTCTGTCTTTCTAGACTTTACCTGACACTCTGGATTAAGCAACTCTGTAGCTGACATCAGTTTCAATGACACGACCCCCTCCTTTCCTTACCCAGCCACCTATAAAGCTGTCCTGCAGGGCTGCCATGTGGATTAGATGTGATCCTGTTTGTTAGACACCCAGGACACTGCCTGACTTACAGGCAGCAGTTGGTAAATGATCATGGCGGCTAGTACCACTGTCACTACCATTATCCCTACTCATCTTCAAATGGTGATAAAGATGTTCCTATTATAATTCTCATACACCAGTGGTTCCTCTACTCGACAGCACACTGGAATCACCTGGAGAGCTTAAAAACTACCAGTGCTTGTGTCCCAGCCCCAGAGTCAGTGAATTAATGCATCTAGTGTGTCACCCTGGCTTTGGAATTTTGAAAGATCCCCAGGTGTCTAAGGTGCATTCAAGTCTGAGAACCACTGTCATAGAGGCAGCAAAGTTCACACCTACACAGACACATATGTCCATGTGCACACACACACACACACACAGAAGCTGGTCTGCTCCCAGGTTCCGTGAACCCTGCCGCCTCTACAACCGTGGTGTTCGTATCATTTGGGTGAGCGAGGTTATGTGTGGCACCAAATAATCCCTAAATATCAGCCCTAAATAATAACCACAGTGGGCACCCTCCAGGGTCAACCAGATGAGCCCAACAACCATGTTTTTCTGGTCTTTACCTGACACTGAAGCCTATGCATTTTACCCTTAGACCTCATTCTCTCTTTCACAAGTTTGCCAGGCCCACAGTAAACCAGAACCAAAAAAAAAAAAAAAAAAAGTATACTAGTGTGGACAGATTGGGAGGAATCTGATCAAAGGAGAGCCACCAAAGGCTATTAGTAACTGAGACTACTACTTTGTTCACCTCTTGATCTCCAAGACCCAAAACATAGTAGACAATTGAATAGAAATGTGGATAGGTAACTTCATTATCATCACTAATAAGCTGAAAAAGAAGTGAAAAGTAGACCTAAGAACTCAAAAAGTAACAGCATCTAAGTTGAAAACCTTATGGGTCAAATGGTCACCAACTATCATTTTGATTTCCCTCTTTTTGTTCATTTCTCTCAGGATGAAATTGCATCTGCTGGGGAGACAGTCAGCGAGGTCAGGAGACCTATGAACAAAACAAGGGCCTTTCACCTGGCAGCAGAGCACAAGACATGCACATTGAGTGCAGGCAATGGTATGAACACAGACATTTTGCCACCAGCACACAAGTGATTTTCCGCAAATCATCTCCTGCTCTGTTGGATGCTAAATCTCTGCATAGTCTGGAGAAAACCAGAAAATCCAGCTTGTTTGCCCTTGTTTAGGCCGCTTAATTTAGGAACCACACTGACTTTACGTAAACACTTTACCAAAAAATGTATTCTGTGTTGTGAACACACGAGTTAACTTGGGGCCCAGGGGGAGGAAGCATTGTGTACAATTACATAATAGTTACTCTATTATTTTAAAACCAAATGGAAGCCTCAGGCAGCAAAGTCAAAAGGAGAGAGAAATCATTTTCGTAAAATTATCTGAATGCAACCATCTCTCCTGATGCATTGTGAGCTAACAATGGTTCTGCTTTTCTCAGACACTCATTCAATTATCTGTTGCTTATCTGGACAGGGTGAGGAGTTTTCCTCCCACCTGGAGTTAGTTAAAGAAAAAAAGCAGGCAGGATCTCTCTAATAAAAGCCTGAAATGAAAAGCAATAACTACTCCCAAGGCCCTGCTTATTGTGGAGGAGTCATTAGAAGAAGCTTTGTGGGGTCTTTGTTAACAATCTATTTTCTCTAGACTATCACAAAAAGGAAAGGAAGAAATGTGGGATCCACAGTCTCAAAACACCTTGCTCCCCTCCTAGGTGTTCAACTGCCAGCAAGCCACTTAACTTCTCTGAACTCATTTCCTCGTCTGTAAAATGGAAATACCCACTTGACAAGGACATTATAAGAACTGAGAAAACATGTAATGTACCTAGCATTTAATGATGTAAAAGCCCCTTCCTCTGATCACTGCCAAACTCTCAGGAAGCTCACTAGAACGTGAGCTTTTTAAGAGAAGGGACAATGCCTTACTCCTCTTTCTACATCCAGATCCTAAACACTGCCCCTTAGAGAGAGCAGCTGCTTCTTCAACATCTATTCCATTCCTCTCCCGCCGAGCAGCATCCCTCATTCATTCAATCTCATCTCCAGTTCCAGGAGTTGGTCCAGAATGGTCTAAGCCAGTCAGTTATCCCATCTCCTCTGCCACCATGATTGGTTGTGAGATAGAGGCGTGTCCTGAAATGACCCAATCTGAGGGAAGCTCAGAAATTTTGTTCAGTGGCTCTGGGGAGAGATGGTAGCTCTTTCTTCCCTGGATGTGAACAAGCAAGCATGCGGTCTGAGAGGTACCAGCAGCCAGGCCACCACAATGGACAGCTCGCCTCTGTAATTCCTAGAGCACGTGTATTCTACGTGGTGTCTCTTGGTGTTGAACAATACAGAAGTGCTGCTGGCAGCCCTCTCGCTATTATGAAGGGAGTCACCTGAGAATAGAGCCACTAGGCAGAAGTGCAGAGCCAAGAGAATCACAAAGAAATGAAACTGGAGCCCTGATCAACGTGTGTCTGAAATCCACACCACCTCTCCATTTTTTGGTTATGCAAACCACTCAACTGCTTCTATCAATTATCCAATTTGCACTGGGTTTTCTGTCCCTTGCAACTCAAAGCATTCTAATACATCCTCCTGCAAGGCTGAATGTATCACTGAACAAAGAACTGTGCAGAAACATCACTGCTCTTCCAGAGATTTAAACTTCAAGTTCCCTAGGAGCAGGAGCTCTCCTTGGTCTTGGTCATCCCATAGCCCAGAGCCCGATAGAGTTTCTGGACCCTGGCCCTCAATAAATACTTTTTAAAGTAAGCGAATGGAATGAAACCAAATCACCCAGAGCTTCAGAACTTTCAGAGCCCCACTGCCCAGATGTGTCTGGATCAGAGGAGCATGAAGAGGGTTTTAGGTACATTGGGTTAGATAAACTATACTATTGAAATTATTTTCACCTTTTTTTCCATGTGGCTATTAAAAATAAAAAAATAAAAAATAAATAAAAAAAGAGGAAGCTCATAGAATTTAGAGCCATCAGACAGGCCTGAGCTCAAGTCACAGTTCCAAATGAGCCTTAGCTTCCTCCCCTATAAAAAGAGGATAATACTACCCATCTTCCTGGGCAAGAGAAGCCATGTAAAAGCACATGGGGCAGGCCACGTTCAAGAAATATGTATTTCCCTCCTTCTGTTTGGCTGACCCTGCTTCACCCCACGGGTTCTGATCCGGAGTTCAGAAGATAGGGTCATCATATGTACACGGTGGTGGGCCACATCCCGGATCGCTCAGCAAAGCCAGCCTTGGGAGGGTGAGGACAGGTACCACATACCCTGAGCCTCCCATCCTCTGACACGAACTCACTCCCTTTAGGAGAGGGGTCTGGAGCAGAGGACATATATAAAACTAGGTTGTCCAGCTTTCTGGCTACAGTGCTTCCTTTTGGCTTTGCTGGTTGCTTCCCCTAAGAGGTGTGAGCCTAGTGCAATTGGCAGTATCCCAGATCTGCACATCCCTAGAGGCTGTTGATTCAACCATTTACAGTGATGCAGAACTCAGCTAGACTATCAGCTCCAGGAGGGGCAGGGGCCATACCTCATTCACTGGGCTACCCCCAGCACCCACAAAGTACCCAATGAAATATTTCCTGAGTACATGAATAGAGACGAGTGCGTGTATAAACAAAGAGTGATGACATCGGAAGAGAACTGTAGTAAAACCCTATGAGTCAGTACACAGACTGCTGGTTACGCTGCAGGTAAATCAAAGACCTGAGAATGAAAAAGGGCCTCAGAGGCTGACAGATATGGACCATATTCTGGTCTTAGAATTCTAGTGCCTGTGCCTGGTACCTCAGACAAGGTCCTAAACTCTCTAAGCGACAGTTTCTCTCTGACAAACACAACTAGCAAGATTAAATAAGAATTTTTAAATACATCTATAAATGGGGAGGAAAGGTTGAGAGACTATACACCAAAATATTAATACCAATTAGCCCTAGGTAGTTAGGTTATGGAAGGACTTTTCTTTTTCTCTTTTTTGTGCATTTTTGGATTTCCTATAATGAACATAAATTGGTGGTCTAATAAAAATAAAATGAAAATAAAAGTAGGGTGATGGCACTTAAAGCATCTAGCCTAGCACCTACGACAGAGTAGGACCCAGCAAATGTTCTGTCCCTATGAACACCCTTCAGACTTTCGGAAACAGCTATCATATGTCTCCTGTTTCTTGTTAACTGTCTCAGCTAATTTAATGTCATCCTTACATGACTTGATTTCAAGGCTCTCTTTTATCCTCCTCTCTGCAAAGCCTCCATCTGTTAAAACCCCACTCCGGGGACTGTATAACCAGCTCACAGAATCAGTAGCAGCTCTTGTTTGCTCATTCATCTGTTAATTCATTCACTGAGTAAACACTGATTAAAAACCTACTATATTGGACACCCTTGCTTTTGCCTACCCCCCATTCACAAACGGTTCCCAGACTTTCTCGGGGAATATCTGCCTTCCCTCGTTCTCAGCTGTTGGGCTCTGGGAGGTACAGACTCTACCCCTGCTTCTTCAGGGGGCGGGCATTTGATCCAAAGTGGCCAATCAGAGCCTCGCAGTCACTTGGCCACAGGGATTGGTTAGGAACAGGCACTGGTTACCCAGGGAAGATCAATCAGAGACATTGAGACTCAATTCTGGGACTTGCTGAACAGCTGGGAGAGTGGCCTTTTTTTCCTGCTGCTAGAACTTGCCACCGCAATCCAAAAAGAAATAGTAGGCAGCACTGAGAGATGGAGAAAACCTGTGGAAGCCTTAGCAACACCGTCTAAGCCTCCATGCCTTCAGTTTCATCTCTGGACTTTGCAGCTACACAAACCAGCAAAACCCCTTTCTGCGGAAGCCCGTTCAAGCTGGGGTTCCGCTACAAGGTCAAAAGAATCCTCACTCAGGACTTCCTTGGTGATTCAGTGGTTAAGACTTTGCCTTCCAATGCAGAGGGTATGGGATCTTGTGGAGCTAAGATCCCACATGCCTTGCCATTGCCGCCAAAAAACCCAAAGCATAAAACAGAAGCAATACTGTAACAAATTCAGTAAAGACTAAAAATGCACAGATGAAGCGAGGTAACCCAGGCCGTCTTTCCTGGCACTGGGTCTGAGGTGGAAACAGCTACAAACAACTACTATTATTTAAAGCCAATAAGAGAATTGCTATAATTAAATATTACACAGGGCAATGGGAGCACAGGCAAGAGGAGTCAGGACAGGCCTCATGCAAGAAACAGCAGTTCAACCTCCTTTGTATCCGCATTCAGGCAGTGAGGATGGAATTACTGTTTAGGGGAGTCAAGATAACACTGCTAATATACAGTCATCTCACAGTAAACGAAAACCACTACATCCCACATTGCACAACGGGCAATGACACTTAAAAGTACTGAAGGGTGCTCTCTGGATAAGCCCACAAAAAAGTAAAGCCCAGAGGAGGGTCAAACAGCTCTCCCTTGAAAGAATTTCACCCCAATGTTACAGATGATGCTACACTCTTCATTAATATTCAGGTCAGTTTTCGCGTTTTTGATTCTATGAACTTAAGTTTTCACTCCAGTTTTCCTGCCCATTTGGATTACTGTTGATCAAATCACAAAAACATCACAACCACAGCCCTCTGAAGATGAATAACCTATTTACTGAATTTATTACCAAATGATAAAAGAGAGAGAGAGAGAGAAAGCCTCTGGTTCCATAAAACATTTCATAATGGGCTAGAAATGTGCCTGATTGCAGAAAACAACATGGGCAACAATAAAAGCACCTCTGGGAACATCTATTTTGCTAAGAAAGGCCCTGAAGGTGGCTCTTTTTCAAGTGAACAGAGCTAGTGTCTCTTAGATCTTTGATGATGCGAACTCAACAGGAGAGTTGCGAAAATAAAATAAGTCTGAAAAGGAGGACACCGCAGGACAAATTCTCCTTGCCTTTGTGGTTTCTAAACACATCAGCGATTCACTTGGTCCAGAAACACAGCTCCAACCTTCCACAGCAAAGAATCTTCGAGTTGGAAAAATTAACACTGATAGAATACTTACTTCCAAGTGGTCTCAAGAGAGGTGCCGGGGATGAGTGGAAGGAGGGAGAGAGGCCTGAAATGCCTTCCAGATAACTGGGATTGCTAAGAAGCAGCTGGGTTCCCGCTGTTCCCAAAATGCTTTTAAGACTGCTTTTGAATTCCACTTCCTCTTCTTGCATGCCACATGACTTCCCACAAAGACTTTTCCTCCCTTCTTCCTGAAAATGGGATTATTGTTTATCACACACTGACCAGGCCACTACTAGAGTCCAGGCAGAGTCAGGCAATGGAGAGACTCACAGGGTATGACAACGCGGGCACATGTCTGGCGCTTGGCATGTGCTCAGTAAATGCCAGGGATCAGCAACCCATGGAGACCTGCCAATTTCCCCTAAAAATAAGACGGGTTCCGTGCTGGGACTTCCCTGGTGGTGCAGGGGTTAGGAATCCGCCTGCCAATGTAGAGGACAGGAGTTCGATCCTGGTCAGGAGGGATTCCACATGCTGTGGAGCAATTAAGCCCATGAACCACAACTACTGAGCCCGAGTGCTGCAACTACTGAAGCCCGAGCACCTAGAGCCCATGCTCCACAACAAGAGAAGCCACCACACTGAGAAGCCCTCGCACCAAAACAAAGAGTAGCCCCTGCTCGTCACAACTAGAGAAAGCCCGCAAGCAGCAACGAAAAGCCAATACAGCCAAAAACAAATCATAAAAACGGGGGGTTCCGTGTTGAGCTCTCAAACTGAAGTTTTTGTTAATTCATTTGTTTTTAACAACAACAAAAATATCATATGCTTAAAAAAAAATTTTTTTTTTTGATTGCTCTGTGTAGCTTGTGGGATCTTAGTTCCCTGACCAGGGATCGAACCCATACCTTTGGCAGTAAAAGTGTGGAGTCCTAACCACTGGACCACCAGGGAATTCCCTAAAAAAATTTTTTTAAATAAAGGATATACGGTAAGATATCTTCCTTCCACCCCAGACCCACCATTATCTAGGCTTTTCCTCAAGAGTTAAACAGTATTGCTCACAACCACCTTCTTTTTTAGTGTCCTTCCAACAAAGTCTATGCAGAATCAAGCTTGTGTATGAGTGTGGGTGGGTTTGCATAAGCACTAATCCCCCCATTCTTTTTTTTTTTTTCAGCCATGGGAGGCAGCATACCACATACACTTTTCTGCATATAGCTTTCCTTTTTAACTTAAGAATGTATCCTGGAATGAATGGAAAAAGAAAATGTGATTATCCATTTTAAAATGCTGGATAAATGAACTATTATTCAGCAATAAAAAAGAAGGAAATCTTGCCATTTGCCACAACATGGATGGACCCTGAGGGTATTATGCTGTTATACCGTATTATCTCACTTACATGCGAGAAAGACAAATACCGTATTATCTCACTTACATGTGGAATCTAAAAAACAAACAAACAAAAAAATCCCTAAGCATAGATGCAGAGACAGATTGGTGGTTGCCAGAGTTGGGGGACGGGGAATGGGAAATATGGGTAAAGGGGTCAAATATACAAACTTCCAGTTCTAAAATAAATAAGTCATGGGGATGTAATGTACAGCATGGTGGCTATAGTTAATAACACTGCGCTCCATATTTGAAAGTTGCTAAGAGAGTAGATCTTCAGAGTCCTCACCACAAAAAAAAAAAAAAGAAAAGAAATTTCCATAACTATGTATGGTAATGCATATTAATTAGACTTACTGTGGTGATCATTTCACATCACATCCAAATATGGAATCATTATGCCATACACCTGAAGCTAACATAACATGTCAACTATAAAGAAGACCTCAATTAAAAAAAAGAATGCATCCTGGAGATGACTGGTGTATATGACCTACTATTTTAAACAGTGGCCCAGTATTCTCCTGTAAGGATATACCATAATCCCAGTACTCTCCTATAAGGAGATACCATCAATCCTCTCCTGACATACACCTATTTCGGTTGCTTCCAGGGCCTTGCTATTTCAAACAATGCTGCAATGACCATACGTTATGTACACCTTCACACACATGTGTAACTATAGGAAAGATGGGATATATAAGATAAAATCCTTGAAGTGGAGTTGCAGGGTCAAAGGGTACCTGCATTTAAAATGTTGCTCGATGGTGCTGAATGGCCTTCAAAGAGCTTGGACTCACTTTCACTCTCACTAACAGTGTCATAAGGATGCCAGTCTCTCCACCCACACTCACAAAATGTTTTCTTGTTTCTTAAATTTAAGGGAAGAAAAGAGGGCAGAGCTCCACTCTTGTCCCACTGTCTCCTCCTGCCCCTGTGATATCACACATGATAGTACTACCTCCTGAGAATCCTGCCCCCTGGACGCACAGCCCAGAGATCAGAGCTTAGAACGGCATGAACGTCAGAGCCACTGGTGTGCTGAGCTGGCTCAGACTGGCCTGAAAGAGCCAACAGTGCACATCTCTTCCCAAGCCCGTGTTCAGTGACATCATGTCGGTAGCCTGAAATTGGTCATGGTGGAAGTATTTATACCATAGAAATCAGCAAATGCTACAGTCAGGGCTTCTTTTCTTTTCCCCAGAGAGACCTCTGTCAAACAGCAGCCCATCAATGCATACTACAGTAGAAACTGAGGCTCTGCTACCCTCCTTTGAATATTTGTCCTCAATAGGGTCACAGATTCTTGGAACCTAAGGACCAAAGGATATTTGAAGGGACAGCTAATGATTCTGTCTTCTAATGCTGCCTCTCCCCTAGTCCTTGCGCTGAGACATACGTAGTACCTTCTCCTTCTCTCCTCTATGCCTTTATACCATATTCCCACCTCTCTGACGCTTAGTGTTTATTCTTTTTTTTTTAATTAATTAATTATTGGCTGTGTTGGGTCCTTGTTGCTACACATGGGCTTTCTCTAGTTGCAGCGAGTGGGGGCTGCTCTTAGTTGTGGTGCATGGGCTTCTCACTGTAGTGGCTTCTCTTGTTGTGGAGCACCGTCTCTAGGCGCACAGGCTTCAGCAGTTGCAGCACATGGGCTCAGCAGTTGTGGCTCATGGGCTCTAGAGGGCAGGCTCAGTAGTTGTGGCGCATGGGCTTGGTTGCTCGGAGGCCTGTGGGATCTTCCTGGACCAGGGCTCGAACCTGTGTCCCCTACTTTGGCAGGTGGATTCTTAACCAGTGCGCCACCAGGGAAGCCCGCTTAGTGTTTATTCTTGATGACTTTCTACAGTGTAGTAACTGCAAAAACAAACTCTAGGCTACACTAGACAACCTGGGGTCAAATCCCAGCTCCATCATTAGCAGCTCTGTGACCTTGGGCAAGTGGCTTAAACTACTATGCCTTAGTGGCTTCATCTGTAAAATACAGATGATAATAACGCCTTCCTTATAATTTTGTTGAGGATTAAATGAGTTAATGCAAGGACACAGAGCAGTGTCTGGCACATAGTAAGGACTTAACAAACGTAAATTGTTATTACTGTCTTCCAGTTCACTAATTATCTCTTTCCCTATATCTAGTCTGTCAGCTAACCCTTTTGTTAGATTTTAATTTCAATGACTATTTTTCATTTCCATGTGGCAGCCTTTCAAATCAACCTATTCTTTTTCTATCTTTCGTTACATTGTTGTATCTTTAGTCTTTAATCATTTTAAAATACACTGTCTTATAGTTTCTTTTAGATGATTCTATTACTTTCAACTCAAAGTCATTCATTTCCTGAACAGTGCACATGATTTAACTGTGAACTCTTCTTCAGAGTTCCTTCTGTGGGAGTTCTGTTAGGTCTGGGCTATTGAAGTATCCCTGTGGAGTGACTGTGTGTTTGTGCTAGGGATTCCTGCAGTAGGCAGCCAGTTTTTATGCTAATTTCTCAGCTTGAGGAGCTCTCATATCTCATGACAATAACCATATAGATTCCACAACCACATATGGTACAGCTCCAGGTTTTTCATTTCTTGCTGGTGACTTTTTTTTTTTCCACTCAAAACATGCTTCCTCTCTGTTTCTGCCAGGCAGTGGAATTTTTCTAGCCCCTTTTCATGAAGACGTGTAACATTTAAGGCTCCTGGGCACTCATGTCTACCTTGGACCCAGGTGTCATTTCTAGACCCACTGTGGTCTTAAAACCTTAACCCCCAGACTCTACGGCCTCCATCTGAGTGCCAAAGCCGCATAAGCTATCACACCTTCAGCTCACATAACCATTTGGTTAGATTTCTCTCTTCAGCTTTGACACTTGTGGACTTCCCTTTCTGGTGAGCTCCCCTAGATGTAGTTGTTATATTTCAGTCAACTCTGCATTCCTATCAGCAAGGAGTCACACAAGTCAGTCCATCGTGCTGCCAGAAGTGCCCCGATCACCAAATCTAATACACCCACTTACCCATGCTTGAGTTCCGTCCACATCACAACTGCCTCTTACTCAAGGGTTAGTCTCTAAAGTCCACGTGTAATATGAAAATGGAAAGGCATCAGAATTCCCCCTGAAAATCCTGTAATAAGGTCTCATCATGAAGGTGGAAAAACCATCTCTCGTTAAGTGCAACACGGCCAATTTTTTCTTCAGCACTAGATTGCGTTTCTTAGGTTGAGCACAAGAAAAAATGGCTGGCTTGGATTTCGGAGCCATGTTGTATGATAATTAAAATCTATAAATATGAGAAACACACTCGATAGCACAACACGCTCACCCTCTAAAAAGCCATCGGAACAAAGACCAACAGAAAGAACAGCAGATCTGTGTCTCCTGTTCAGCTCACTCCAAAAGACATGTCCGTTGGGGAGCAAGACAGGGTCACCCACGGTATTTAAAGTATGACTTTTACCTCTATTTTGTTTCTGTGGAGCAAGTATGCATAGATCTGGATAAGACAGAAGCAGGAACCGATGCTATGACAGACACAATCTGACTTCTGTAAGTCAGAAGAGTAGCTATCTCCAGGGGCAGTACTAACTGCAAACGGGCGTGAGGGAACTTACGTGATGGGAGTACTGTGTATCCTGATCTGAGCGGCCACTCAGTGGGTGTAACATGTTAAAAATTCATCAAGATGTATGATTAAGATGTGTGCACTCTATGGGTATAACTGAATCACTCCACTGTACACCCAAGTATATGCCAATGTAAAATTAAAAAAAAAAAAAGACGTGTATTATGCAGTGTGTAAGTTATACCTCAACTAAAATAAAAGTTAAAAGCATGCAGGAGAAACTGCCGCATTAACATTCCACCAGTGCTGTCTCCGTTCTATGGCTAAACCTCTCCAGAGATCAGACAGTCAAATGGAGGAAGCTTAGGGAAAGCAAAGGCAGAAAAAGAAAGTGCCCTGTCGAGGGCAGAGGGCACCCAGGCTCATGGAATTGGTTTTCCATGAGGGGCCTTACAAGAATGACAAGTTTACAGTGGTTAAGAGCACTAATTCTTGAGCCAGACCGCTGTGTGGGAATACTGACTTGACCCCTGCAATGGACTGTTTGTGCCTCCCCCGCTCCAGTGTTCACATGTTAGAACCTAACCCCCATTATGACACTATTTGCAGGAGGAGCCTTTGGGAAGTGATTAGGTCATGAGGGTGGAGCCCTCATGGATAGGGTTAGTGCCCTTACAAAAGAGACCTCAGAAAGCTCTCTTGCCCCTTCCACCATGTGAAGTTACAGCACAAAGAACCAGGAAGTGAGCCTCACCAGACACCGTATCTGCCAGCACCTTGATCTTGGACTTGGCAGCCTCCAGAACTGTGAGAATTAAATTTCTGTTGTTTATGTGCCACCCAGCCTATGGTACTCTGTTACAGCAGCTTGACTATAACATAACTATAACAACACTATAACGTGTTATAACATGACTATAACGGAATGAACTTGGGCAAGTTACTTCTCTTCTTTGAACCTCAACTTTCTAGGGCCGTTGTTGTGAAACTTAAGATAATTCAAATGAAGCTGTTAGTTCTGAAGCCAGATGGCCATGGTCAAATCCAGCTCTGTTACTTACCAACTTGGTAACCTTGAACAAATTACTGAAACTCCAGGCTTCAGTTTCTTCTCCTGTAAAAGAGAGTTACAGCAAGGATTAAGCAAGTCACAAATACCCAGCACACAAAAAGTCTCCAGTAAATCCTAACCACTGTTGTTTTTTCCTGTACCAGGAATAACAACTCAATTTCTATCCAATAGCATTTCAATCCAAATAATATTTCTCCAGACCATTATAGTTTACAAGGCATGTTTCACAAATGTTTTCCTCATTTAATGTTCCAAGTAGTTTTGTGTGTTACAAATAAAGAAATGAAGATTCAAAAAAAAAAAAAAAAAGGAAAAGGAAATGGAGATTCAGAGAAGCTAAGTAACTTGCTGAAGGTTGCACAGTAAGTAAAGAGCAAACCCAAATCAAACTCCTCTGACAGAGGCAGTTTGGCTGGACTGCATTGTCCCAGGGACATGGAGGGTGGGGCCTGGCTGTCCTTTCAGACTTAGAATTGTAAGATAAGGGATGCTGGAACTCTGGGCTACCTCAGCAAGTCTTGGTCTCATCAAAACACCCAGCTCAACTTAAGTTTGAACTGGCCTTAGTCATTCTACCCCTGAATCACTTCCTGCTTTAGGTTTCTACACCACAGAGAAAGGAAAACATGTACACTACACCATCCTTGTCACCCTCAAAATCTCTTACAGTGATAAAAACTTATGAATCAAAGGGAGCCTTCCTAAAACCATCGTTGAACAATATCCCATTCAAACCCATTCACCAGCATTTAGTGTGAAGATCGGAGCAAGGTCTGCAGTGTCTAGACACTTATTGCCTGCAAGAGAAAGAGAATGCCCTTTTCTGGCCCCTATTTTAATTAAATCTTTAGCTGCCTTAGTGTTTTCTCTATGTCTTTCATCGGGTGCTGAGACTACCGGAAGACACTTAACCAGCCTCACTTTACTCACAAAAGGTTTGGGGGCCATGCCTAATTGTCATGGGAGAACATTATCAGCCGATCATATCAACCACTCCTGCTGCTTTGCCAGTGATCCCCTTGTTCACCAGTACAGGTTTTCTTTCCGTTGTTGCCTGAGTGTGGTTTACAATTCCCTTTTAAAGAATAATCACATGGGATTTCCCCGGCGGCGCAGTGGTTAAGAATCCGCCTGCCAATTCAGGGGACATGGGTTTGAGCCCTGCTCTGGGAAGATCCCACGTGCCACAGAGCAACTAAGCCCGTGTGCCACAACTACTGAGGCTGCGCTCTAGAGCCCGTGAGCCACAGGCATTGAGCCCATGTGCCACAACTACTGAAGCCCGTGCACCTAGAGCCCATGCTCCACACCAAGAGAAGCCACCGCAATGAGAAGCCTGCGCACCACAACGAAGAGCCGCCCCTGCTCACCGCAACTAGAGAAAGTCCACATGTACCAACGAAGACCCAATGCAGCCAAAAAATTTTTAAAAATTTAAAAAAAAAAAGGAAGAATCATAAAACTGCTCAGTGGCCAAAGAAAAAGGGGATTTCACAGCTGGGCAATCATCTAAGCATACTCACAAGGGAAGACCTCACATGTGCACACACGGGCCATACTCGGTGGGGATGTGCGCGTACCTGCCACACAACACACAATCACACACACACAGATGCCCAGAGACGCGATGACAGTTCCGACTCTGCTCATATGTCTCCCAGTTACATAAAGGATGTTTTCTTTCTTTCTGATTCTCTGACCAGATTTACAAAACAGAACAGGACAAGCTGTTTACTTGGGGAAAATTTCAGGGTCCTGGGCAAAAGTCCTAGGTAAGGGAAAAAAGCATACTAACTCACTCTCACAAAACTCTTCTTTTGGTTTTATTTTAGGAACATAAAGAGTAAGCTGGTCTTTGTATCACTTAGAGACAAACCCAGGAGATAGTGTA
This sequence comes from Hippopotamus amphibius kiboko, assembly GCF_030028045.1. Lineage (NCBI taxonomy): Eukaryota > Metazoa > Chordata > Mammalia > Artiodactyla > Hippopotamidae > Hippopotamus > Hippopotamus amphibius. The sequence continues at coordinate 163,693,881 of NC_080190.1, forward strand.
TCTTTCTCCTAGAAGGAAAGTGTTCATCTCAAAACAAGGGTGACTTTCTTTCACTTCCTCTATGACTCTAGAAACTGGGTCTGATCTCGTCTCCTCTGTAGACTCACAGCCTGGGCTCTAGTTCCTTCTTAGTCTCCCAGAGCTGTGTGACTTTGGGCAAGTCACTGAACCTGAGTTCCTGCAGCCGGTGCTGTCAAGTGAGGCCATTCATTCATTCAAGAACTCTCTACTGAGCACCTACAATGTGCCAAGCATGTGGCCATGGGAATAATTCCAGGAATTAAACCGTCCCAGCCACAAAGTGTTCTCATTGATTAGTGGGGCAATTACAGGAAGACGTGCAATTACAATGGAGTAAGAAAAGGTATTACAACAGGGGTGAGCACAGGTGCTGAGCAATCACAGAAAAGGGTATATAATTAATTCCCCCGATGGAAAGTGATGGGTATAAGAAACACTTCCCCAAGGAGCTGATATCTAAGCTGAGAACTCAAAGACAAATTAGAATTTGCCCAACCTAGGGGATCCAAGCAGAATAGGCAGCACGTGCAAAGGCCTGCAGGCAAAATTGCTGGTGCACAAGGTCAAGCGCAAGAGGCAGAAAGACATGGGATACGTAGACCTGGATATGTAGGCAGGTGGGCTTGCCAGGGTAACTTGCCTGGACTAGGTGACCTCCCAGGGTCCCTCCCGGTCGTAAGGGCTGATTCTGTGGTCTTCTGAGAGCCCAGATCCTCCTCTTTCCCTGAAAGCCCCTTCACCAGCACGGCCAAGTCCCTGAGTCCACTCTAGGGCACGAGGGGAGTCCCAAGCATCCCACGTGGGCCGTCCTCCTTCCTCTTTCTTTTCCCTTCGGGAGTGACGGGGCGGTGACTCAAGGAGGGAGCTGTCCTCTACTTGTCATTTGTTTCTAAAAAAATAAGCGAAGGGCTCACATACACAGTCAGTCATTTGACCAACCTCCTTCTCCCACCCAGCCCCGACCTAGTTAAAGAAACACTGGAATTATTTGTGTACCTGTCTGTCTCCTCCAGGACACTTTAAGCTACGTGAGAGCTGATACCCCGTTTTGGTCGTCCTGGTGTCCCCAGCACCTCTGGTATTATTCCTGACTCATAGTAGGTCCTCAAAAGCGCATGCAGAACTAAAAGGATTTCCTCTCTCTGCAAATGAGCACCCAACCAGAGCCGCCCCAGACAGCAGCTCTGTCTGAGGCCAGAGGGGGGAAACCCAGAGACCCAGAAAGGTGCCAGCTCAGCGCTCCTCCCCCAGGGCTCTCTCAGCCACTCCAGGCGCTCAGCAAAACCTCATCGGAAAACTAACATCCCCTACCCCCACCCATTATACAAATGAAGAACCTCAGGTCGGAAAGAATGATATGACTTGCAAACTTGATATAATGTTTTTAAAAGGAGGACAATGTTCTTAAATGGAGGGCTAACTAGTTAACACCTACCAGAACCGTTGTTTATTTTAGGGGAAAATGCTTAATGTTGGCAGCTCTAATGGAATCTTTCCTTTACCTGACCACCAATTACATCACACTTTCACGATTCCTGGGATTTTCTAGTCAGGACTAAAAGTTCCCATTGAAACAAATCTATTTATGAAGGTGACTAAAAAAGTTTGTAGGGACTGGATATGTTCTTGGATTAATAGATCATTTCTTCGGTTAAATCTCTATTATGTGATCTCAGGCTATAATAGTTTTTAAAGAAAAGTTGAGCTCCTCAAACCACTTAATTCCCTCCTGGTTTTCTAATGCTTTGATATTAACTTTACTGTGACAGCAAACATGATTTTTAAGGAGGCCATTTCGACTTATATAACCTCTCCATCTGAAGAATTCCTCATAATTCTTGTGTCCTCTTAAAGTTTCTTATTCACAGATCGATACTGTGTACAAACATATGTATTTCATTTAAAGGAATTACCTTTAATGTAGAAGTTCCTTATATACAGTTACTTTTTTCTTAAAATAAAACAAAACAAAACAAAAACCTTGGGACTTCCCTGGTGGTCCACTGGTTAAGAATCTGTCTTGCAATGCAGGGGATGCCAGTTTGATCTCTGATCAGGGAACTAAGATCCCACATGCCGCGGGGCAACTAAGCCGGTGGGCCACGACTACTGAGCTCGTGCGTCACAACAACAGATAAGCCCATACACTGCAACCAACGATCCCACGTGCTGCAACTAACACCCAACACAGCCAATAAATAAATAAATATTTTTTTAAAAAAAGACTTATTACATAAGTCCCTGGCATAATGTTTCTGAAACCACCACAGAGCAAAACCCAGGTGACAAATTAAGAGCACCTGGAAATCCTGGGTCAGAGACACTGAAGGCAACGTTTTCTAGCCTGCTTCATTCAATCAGTATTCTGACACTTCCCACATCCCAGCTAATAGGAAACAGATAAAGGAGAGCAGGTGCTTCACTTATATCCTCCGGGCACAGCAAACTCCCAACGTTTGCAATAGTTGCTTATTGCTGAAGAGTTTAAGGCAATATTTTTCTGCCCATGAAAAAACATCTCAAACAACCTAGCACGGGGGTTCTCACCCCGGCTCAACCAGAGCTCACAGGGAAGGGAGGAAAACCTTTAAAAACACTGCTGCTGCGTTCTAAGCCTGCACAATTAAACAGACTCTCTAAGGACGAAACCCCAGCACTAGTTTTCCAAAGATCCCCAGGTGAATGTACGGCACAAACAGGACTAAGAAGCACGGGCCTAGGATAACTCATTAGTCAAAGGAAGCCCAGGGGAAATCTGATCTGGAAGTGAAGAACGCATTGTAATTAAATAAAACGGCAGACGTAAAAGTACCTAACAGGGCCTGTTACCCAGAAGACACTTAATAAATGTTAATTAAACAAAAAAATAATTCAAATAATTACTCCTTCTCCTCAGTGAATTCATCTTGTAATTTTATAGGCTTGTTTATCACGCTGTTTTTTCTTAGCCACGATTCATTCCATCTCTGTTAATAAAATTATAAACATATACCCATAATCCTGTTCAATTACAAGACCTCTGTAATATTTCCAACAGCTCTTAATCACTTATTTAATAAAACTTCCCCCAGAACAGTGGCTAATACATACTAAATACTCAACAAATGTTAGCCATTTACAATAAGCATTATTATTCAGAATTCACCATAATTCTTACAACTTAGGCTGAAACATTTTATACTATTCAGCGGACTTAGCAGGAATGTAAAAAAAACTACCAGGACAATATTTAACAAACTTATGAAAGCAGACTTTCAAGCACGTCAATTCTTCTTAAAAATTTGTGAAAAAAAATATTAAATGTGATCACTACACAGGTAGCTAGCTTATCTTGCACATTCAAGGGGGCCCTGCAAACTCTACTTGTGAATATTCAGCAGTTTCCATAGTCACTTGGAAATGTTAACACTGCAATTAGTTCAAAGTGGTCTCTTAATCCAACTTTTCCCTACCACTGCCTCTCTGAGTCTCAACTAGGAAGGTGATTTTTCTGTATATTCACATTATGCCTCAGTTCTAACTAAGAAACCAAAAATTTGTTTAAGAAACATACAATTTCTTAAGACCAGGAGGTTTTATTAAGAACACTTCCAAATCTCCCACTGCCCTGCTTGGATGAATTACGCCAGTCCGCATCTGTCTCGTGTTGCGCTAAGCAGAGGAGGTATTCAACAGCTAGGCTGGAAGACCTGCTGTGTTTGGTCCAGGATTCACACTGTTACCAGGAGACCCTCCCACAGCTCACACCTGAGCATGCTACCCTTCACTTCCCTTTGCCTTCTGTCTCCAAACACCAGCCATTTCATGTTTTCAATCAACACACATGCCGAAATCATCATGACGTGCACTTTATATGCACATTATATGTCAATAACAAGCACTATTGGTCTGAACGTGTCCCCACACACACACAAAATTCCCATGTTGGGATCCTAACCCCCCAATGTGATGGTATTAGGAGGTGGGGCCTTTGGGAGGTCATTAGGGTAGAGCCCTCACAAATAGGATTAGTGCCTTTAAAAGCGAGACACCAGACAGCTCCTTCACTCCTTCCGTCATGGGAGGAGAGCCCTCACCCAACCATGCTGGTGCCCAGACCTCAGATTTTCAGCTTCCAGAACAGTGAGAAATAAGCATCTGTTGTTTATAAGCTCCCAGTCTGTGGCATTTTGTTACAGCAGCCCTGACAACTAAAACAACAAAGTCACAAGTGACCACACATGGGCCTCTGGCTAGTAATGGCTTGGTTTGCTCAATAAGAATGTCATGATTGACTGTCACATTCTAGGTGGCTCCAAAGATGCCAGCGAGATGGAGATGAGGACAGAGTTTCCATCTTCAAGGATCTCAGGCTCCAAGGAGACTGTAGATTGGCTACTGTGACACAGTGTGACACTTACCCAAGGAAACGCAAAGGACAGGGTCACAGGGGCAGCCCTAAACATGTAGAATCAGAAATTAGGAGATAAAATTAACTAACCACATAGGAGATAATGTTGTGGACAGCAGTGTTAAGATAACCGCTGCAACTTTCATTCACCACACCACCCTCTCAACTCCTATCAACTAAACCTGACACTTAATTTGATGCCACCGTGTATTATCTGACAACGCAGGGTTGCCAAAACCTTCACTTGTAAAAAAAAATGCAATATCGTCAAAGCACAACAAAACAAGGCATGCCTGTACTCGAGCTTCTTTTATCCACATACTCTTTTTCCTGAGATGGTAATCTCTAAGTGGAAGGACACTGACATGGCCCTGGAGCTCACCTTTCTCCCAGATCCAAGGCCTGAGACCTGGGGAGACACTGCCATTGTACTGAGCCATTCTCTTTCTAAGATTATATTCAGTAATAACGTCTATTATCATTTCCCTCTACTTCCCTTCTCTCCTGCAACGATGGACCATTTTCAGGGTCAAATTCTGAAGCACGATAAAATCCAAAACATGGTTTCTGCATGTTGCTTAACCATGCTCCTGGCGCAGGCTGATTTCAGCTGAACACGTGTACATGTCTTACATTTTTGCTGGGTATCATGATCCACTGCTTATATATTTTACATTTTTAATGAGGCTGTAGTACTTGCAACTCTATGTCCAAGTAATAAATTTGCCTTTAACCTTAAAAAAATACCCTCATTTTAGGGGGAGGGGAGAGACTACATAGTAGAGTGCTTACATATTGGTAAATGTTCAAAATATTTTAAAGCCTTAACCATTTTTTTTTTAATAAATGTTAGCTGTTTTTGATTGACTGATTGGCTGCATTGGGTCACTGTTGCTATGCGCGGGCTTTCTCTTGTTGTGGCAAGCGGAGGCTACTCTTTCTTGCGGTTCACGGGCTTCTCAGTGAGGTGGCTTCTCTTGTTGAGGAGCACGGCTCTGCGCGCACAGGCTTCAGTAGTTGCCATGCATGGGCTCAGTAGTTGTGGCCCATGGGCTTAATTGCTCCGCGGCATGTGGGATCTTCCTGGACCAGGGCTCAAATCCGTGTTCCCTGCGTTGGCAGGCGGATTCTTAACCACTGCATCACCAGGGAAGTCCCCAGTCATTTCTTTAAACTAATAACATTAATTATTACTGTGCACTTTAATAAGTTATCTTTCTTTTTCTTTTTATGCTGCAGCTCAGCACACCACTGAGTTAAGAAATCTAACTAGAAGGTGAAGGAGGCAGACATAGAGAACAGACTTGTGGTTGCCAGGGAGGGGGCGGGGGGAGGGAGGGATGGATTGGGAGTTCCAGATTAGCAGATGCAAATCATTATACACAGAATGGATAAACAAGGTCCTACTGTACAGCACAGAGAACTATATTCAATATTCTATGATAAACCGTAACGAAAAAGAACATATATATATGTAGAACTGAATCACTTTGCTGTACAGCAGAAATTAACACAACGTAAATCAACCATACTTCAAATTAAAAAAATAAATTAAAAAGAGTGAAGGAGGAAGGAGATGACCTCTTGTGAATTAAACAGCCAGACTCAATACCATCTCAGCAAAACCTCAACCCCGCGGGCTAGCCCTAGCCCTACTCTTTTCAAACTGGAGAAATAGAAAGAAGCTCATTAACAGACGAGCAGGGTGAAGATGGTGATGCTGAAACAGTGGAGAACCAATTCTCACACACTTTGTCTGTGTAGGGCTGTGTCACATTTAAAGACATATCATGATTGACTTGAAAACGCGGCATTGGAGGAGGTAGACAATATTACCGGGGGTGTCTGGTCTAACTGCCTGGTTTTACAAGGAAGAGAATCTGAAGCATGGAAGGAAAGGAACTTGCCTGCAGTGAAGACAGTGGGATCACAGCAGAGTCAGAACCAGCTCCCAAGATTCCCAACTCCTAACTACCCGGGTCTGACCACTGAGCTTCCGCCCACTTCCAAACTCCCTCACCTGGTTACCTGCGTCCCAGGTGTCCACTCTCAGCTCAGGTGCACCCCCTTTAGGGAGGCTTCAGGGTACACCCTACCTGGGGCTCCCCTTTCCCAGAGCACTCCGCCCACTTGACCTGAATGATATCACCACTTCGTCAGCTAGCTCTCCCCCACCCCGACTTCTGAGCAACTTTTTGCTCGACTCTGTGTCCTGGAATTGAGCACAGGCAGGACTCTACGTGGACACTGGGAGGGAACAGAGTGACTGACTCGCTCAGGTTGCCTGGGAATTTCCCAGCTTTAGCAAAGCAAGTCCCAAGTCTCAGGAAAGCCCTCAGTCCTGGGCAAACCAGGACAGCTCGTGACTCTAACAGTGGATGCCAACAGGGTGAGGCAGCCTGCTCACCGTGTCCCCTCCTCTAACCATCCTCGGCCACACAGCCCCAGAGCCCTGTCTGTGCCACGCAGTCACTCTCGTTCAGCACTATCTGATAGAACTTCCAGCAGCGCTGGAGATGTTCCATATCTACACTGTCCAACATGGCAGTACCAGACCCATGTGCCTACAGAGTATCTGAACTCTGGCTAATGTAACTGAGTTTTTAATTATATTTAACTTGTATTAATTTCTATTTAAATAGCCCATGTGGCTAGAGGCCACCGTATGGAACAGCTCAGCTCTGGTTTTACATAATTGGAACCACGGTCCATCTCTGCACAGAAATGAGCTTTGGAGTCGGACCAACCTTGGTCTTCACCCTGACTCAGTCAGGATTGCAAGTGTGTCACAACTCCTTGGGGAAGCTTGTTTCTCCATCTGTAATCCTTACACATTTACTGAGACAATATTCAGAAAGTGGCTGGCCCCTAGTAGAACTTTCAGAAGTAGGATTTCTCTAGAAGCAGAGGAACCAAATCTATGTAAAAATGCTAGAAAAATCTGATTCTCAACCCAAAGGAGTGCAAGAGCATCACCTTGACCAGATCTCCAACATCCCTGTCAGGTTCAAATTCGGATTCTGAACTGCCACAGCTGTCCTGCTTGTTTTCTGTCCCAGGCCTGCGTTTGGCTGTCACTGACTCCCATCGGGGTAGCAGGCACTGGGTACTGTGAGATACTGTGCTAGGTCATCTGAGCACGGCCCTACACAGTCCCAGGGGCAGGGATCCAGGCCCTTCCCAGAGCAGGGAGGAGGCACCCGGAGGAAGCCCAGGTGCCCCACAGGGCTCAGGTGCACCCCAGCCTGGCCACCAGGTCCTGCACATCTGTGGAAAATGCCACCCCAGCTGCCTCTCACAAGGGTCAGGACACAGTAATGAGCTGGGAACCAGGAGCAGCTGTGAAGCCCCTGAGGCATTTGGTTTCTGGAACCTCTCCCCAGCCCTAATGAATCCATCCCCTTGGCAGGAAAGGGCGGCAGGTCCCTGGAGAAGCAGGCTGTGGACCAGAAGCACCTGGGGAGCTTTTTAGAAACAGTATTCCCCTGAGTGGGGACTGGTGTTTGCAGAAAGCTCCCAGGTGACTATGCTGCATGGCTGGCACTCGGTACTTTTTTCCTCTGAGGGCTTGGGAAGGGGGTTCTGATGAGGACGAGCTAGGGCAGCACGAGGGCTGGAGAAAGAAGTCCCCTTGTTTTGTTTCTGTTTTTTTTTTTTTAGAACTTTTATTAACATACAATTGACATACAATAAACTGCATATATTTATTTATTTATTTTTGGCACATGGGCTTAGTTGCTCCGTGGCATGTGGGATCTTCCTGGAGCAGGGATCGAACCCATGTCCTCTGCATTGGCAGGCGGATTCTTAACCACTGCGCCACCTAGGAAGCCCAACTGCATATATTTAAAGTGTTCAATTTGATACATATTTTTTTTTATTAGTAATGTATATATGGCAATCCCAATCCCCCAATTCATCCCACCCCACCCCCCGCCCCGCCACCGCTCTCCCCACTTGGTGTCCATATGTTTGTTCTCTACATGTGTCTCCATTTCTGTCTTGCAAACCGGTTGATTTGTACCATTTTCCTACATTCCTCATATATGTGTTAATATACGAGATTTGTTTTTTCTCTTTCTGACTCACTTCACTCTGTATGACAGTCTCTAGGTCCATCCAAGTCTCTACAAATGTCCCAACTTCGAAGAAGTCCCTTCGTTGAGGGTCCCTCCCTCTGGCTGCAGGGACAATAGTCAGATGGCAGCAGGACCCTGAGTCCAGAGCTGGGACACAAGTTGCTCCCCCCCTCCTGCTCCAACTGGCAGAGGCCCTCCCGGTTCACCAGGACTGGCCTGTCCCGTGTCTCATGTGCAGCATTGGTGGGGAGGGTCTTCCTTCCTCACCATCCCCTGCGCAGCCCCGAGCAGAAGCCCTAATCCATACACCTCTTCGTCCTCGTGTCCCAGGGCTGGACCCAGCACTGAGGAAGCCCCACAATAAACGCTATTATTGTGGTTGTTACCCTCATTTCACTGAAAAGGAAACCAGAACCTAGAGATGGTATGACTCACCCAAGGCCCCATGATGCTGGGGCAGGGCTGGGACAGGAACTCTGGGCACCTGGGTTCATTCCCTTCCTGATACCCCAGGTTGCAGCCCACTGCCTCCTCCACCTTCACACACACCCTTTTTTCTTCCTCCTACAGCTAATATGCAGGCTCTGACCATCAGGATAAACTCTCATTTAGTATCCTCGGGCTCTAATTTACAGGACCCCCCCATCCCACCTATCCTCAAAACAGTCTACGGAATCTAAGAACAGCCCTTGGGTACTACACAGGGGGACGGTTTCTAGCTCAGCTTTGGAGCCTGGCATACCCGAGTTGCCACTGAGTAGCTGGGCCTTCTGGACACATTTCTTAACCTCTCTGGCTCAGCTTCCTCAGCTGTAAATGGGGATGATGCTGTTTACCACTCGGGTTCGTGGAGAGGATTATGACGTGAGATCAAAGGGATCAGACGGGCACCACGGCCAGCCAGCAGGAAGTACGAACACCTGGCAGGTACCACCGCCCTGCTCACCACCTGCTCCACACTCCAGATTCAGGCCCCCAGAAGCCTCCACACTGGGCACCCCCATCTCCTTTGTCTCCCCACAGGCCACCCTGGGCCAGCAGACCCACCCCACGGCCCCTGGCCTGGCCTGGCCTGGCCTCCTGGGTGCCTGCACTGCCCTGGAGGACCAGGTGGCTGGAGGCATCATATGTCATCCCCACCCCCACCCCAGTCCCCCAGAAATAGTAAACGAGAAGTAACTCTTTCTATTCCTCATTCCGGACTTCCTTAATTAAAATCAAATATTTGCACACTCTCCAAGGCCTATAAACCTGAATTGCTCGCAGGAAAAAAAAAAAAAAAAAACACGTAGGTGCAAAGACAGTTAAGTGTGGGCAGCAGTGCCCACACCTGAACCTCAGAGGAAAGGGCAGTCGGTCTGAATAACCACATGGCCCAGCTGAGGGCGTGGGGTGAGCAGGGGAAAGCCATCACTTCCAGCGCACCCTTCCCTGCCTCTCCCCATCGACCTCCGCAAAAATCAAGGGCACACTTGCCCTGCGGGCGGCCCAGTGGAAATCCTTGGAGGGTGTGAGTGTGAGGAGGGGTGGGGGAGGGAGGCACGTGGGCAACAGCTCCTCCGGCCCCACCCGGGGAGCTCTCAGACTAACAGGAAGTGTTCAAGCCGCTTCACACCAGCACGGCTGCCTAGTTGTTACAATACTGAAGGACTTCCCACAGGTTGGGAAAGAGATGCTGCCCGGAGCTCCTCTCCCCAGCTGGCCCTCCGCCAGAGCTCCCAGACCTCCCCCAGCATCCAGCTAGGAAAAGATTAACATCAGGCATTGTGGAAGCTTCTGGAAAGGACTCTGATGGGTGCCCAAGGTTAAGCATTCTGCCCATCACCCCAGGCACGGTTAAGAGGCATGAAAAAAGCAAAGAACAATTCTGAGGGATTGAGAAGAGGGACAAGGCCCTCGATACACATTCGAAGGAGGAAGAGACGGAGAGACTGATTCTTGTGGCAGTGGCACCTAGGACAGGCCACGGAACCACGGTGTCTCCCTCCCTCTGGGCCGCTCGCTCTGTCCGAGGTCACTGCCACAGACGCCTTCTTGGCCTGGCAAAAGCAAAGTCTGTGCTGATCTCCCACCTTAACCCTAATCCTACCCAGGCAAAAGGAAGCTTATGGGCCCCTGCCCTGCCCAGCCTCCAGCCCCTCTAGGATGGTACCAGTGTCCTCTGGGGTATCCCCTGACCCTCCCCTCCATGTGCTCCAGGGGCTGGCATATCACCAAGGGGAGGGCTTGTCAAAGCACAGAATCTTCCAGAACCAATGGCTGCTTCAAGAACAAGCATGTGACCCTAACTGGCCAATAAGAACCTAGTTCTCTAGCACACTGGCTGAAGCCACCAGGAAAGGGTGCCCTCCCCACCCACACACAGGGTTGTTAACATGAAAGACTGAAAGCCTGAACCCATCTCACGGGGAGAGACCGCCTGAGAAACAAGGAGCGAGGAAAGCAGGGCCAAGAGACAGTGGGAGACAACACCCGGCCAGCACGGTTCGGCCCTGGTTCGGCCACACCTGACCATTTAGTGACTTGCCACAATACATGATCTTTTTCAAACCCAGGCCAGCTTGAGTTTGGTTTCTGTCACCTGCAACCCAGAGCACTGACTGATACATTCTTCCGTGGGCGCATGAGAAGATGCTGGTTGCTACCCAGCCCCGCTTCCTGCCCTGGCTGCCATTTCATGTGACTTGGTGGCTTGCTGATGGCCTCTGGGAGGCTGGCACCAGGCCCCATGCCCTCTGCTTCCTGGAAACAGAGCATCTCTCACTGGACCCCTAAACTCCGGTCTCTCACCTTCCATCTCCCACACCACCACTGGTTATCTTTTCTTTTTCTTTTTTAAAAATTTTTTAAAAGGTTTTTAATTTATTTATTTTAGTATTTATTTATTTATTGGCCACACAGCGGGGCATGTGGGATCTTAGTTCCCCGATCAGCGATCGACCCTGTGCCCTCTGCAGTCTTAACCACTGGGCCACCAGGGAAGTGCCAAGAAGTACCTTACTAACACACAGACCCTGCAGTGGCCCCACACTGCCTGAGGATGAAGATGCAAGTTCCTTGAACACAGCTCACAAGGCTGCCATCACAGGCCCCAACGACCTGTGTTCTCCACACGAATACTCCAGTCCAGCCACACAGACCTACGCCGAGGTCTCTCCCGGCTCTGGGCGCTTGCACACTCCATCTGAGGGTTTCCAAACCATCCCAGCTGACACCAGCAGCTCTTCCAGAACAAGGGTGACCCCCTCATGTTCTGTAACCCACATCCTGTCCATTGAGGTCAGAGCCCCCACTCCTCACAGGGGTTCAGTCAGTGTTGAGAGAACCACATAAGCACAGCCTCTTTCCCCACAGAAGACTATCAAGGCCCTCCCAAAAGCTTTCTAACACCCACGGAAGCCATAAAGTAGCTCCTAGTTAAGCCTTTGTTATGTTTATTAAAGCCTCCTCCGCCCCCTTGTTTTTACTGAAAAATCGGGGCCAGCTTTGTAAATTTCATCCAAAGCGGTAGGAAAAAATCTATGGATACTTCTCTTGACACAGAACATAAACTGACAGCATTTATAATTACAGAGCGTTCATTTCAAGAAAGATTTTAGAGCACCTCTGGTGCAACCTTCCCATTTTACAGAAGTGGAAACTGAGATTCCGAGAAGTGAAATGACACCCCAGGGTCACACAGTTAGGAGGCTGAGGAGCCAGGCCAAAACACCAGGTTCCTCCTTCTCTGCATCCCCGCCCCCCCGGCCCGCCCCAACAATTTATAAATAATAACCTTCCCTCCATTTACTTTATTACAACACTAATTCATACACACTCACTTGACAATGTGAGCCACGGAGAAGTTCGGTCCATATTTTCTGCTCTTTGCACCACATCTCACCGGGTGTCTGAAAAATGGGGTCTTTGTGCTTCCTGGCTGAACCGCTGGAGCCCTCCAGGCCTTAGGCTTTGTGTGGTTTCTCACCCTCTCTGCTGCCCGTAAACAACGCCAACGGGGCAACACAGACAATAACAGCCGCTGGTTGTGCAACGAGAGGCGGCCTCTACTTCCTAATGTGGGCCTAGGCGGTGGGGGGACGGCCTCTGTGAAAATGTCAACCCTCCACTGGACGCAGCCACTTGTCATGAGGACGTTCATTCACCACTGAGTGTGGGTTGTTTTGTTCTGTGTATGTCCCGTTCATCCCTAAAGAAAAAGCATCTAGCAAGGCAACTGTGATTTCAGAAACAGCCTGGAGTTTGAATTTCCGCCTGCTCCTTTCACTCACTGTGTGACCTTAGACAAGTCACTTAACCTCTCTGAGCCTCAGTTGCTTCACCTTCAAGAAATGGCAGAAACACCACCCATGGAACAGTTTGAGTCCCTCGAGCTCTACTTAAGGGCTTGCCGGGCGTTCCCGGGTGGTCCAATGGTTAGGACTCAGCACTCTCACTGCTGAGGGCCCGGGTTCAATACCTGGTCAGGGAACTAAAATTCCACAAGCTGCACAGCAGAGCAAAAAAAAAAGGGGGGGAGAGGGCAAGGGGGGAGCTTGCCATTCTGCTGACTCAGGTCATCTCTGAATTCTCTAAGCCTTCCCCCTCCCACCGCCCATCAACTGCTCAACTTACAGGTCACAATCCTCAGACACCCTCAGCACAGCCCAGCCAATGCCAGCCCTCGCACACCTCCCTCTGGTGCAGAGTCAGGTCCGAGGTGGCCACCTTGCTGCCTGGGGAGTAACCCCTCCTTGGTCAGATGCCCCCCAAGGCCCTGTCAGCTCCAGGGTCCTGCTCTACAACCTGGTCATCTAGGTCTGGCCGAGAAGCCGCACAGTCAAGTTTCCCCTCTACAGCCTGAAAACCTCTAACAGTCACCATAAAGTTGCTCACTTTTTCCCTCGTGGGAATTTAAAGTCACTGAAGCCTATACAGCTCTTTCCCACATAGAACATGGAACGCTTGCAAGATTCCGTTAGCATCTCTGCCCAAAATGAAGCTTGTGTTCTGTTTACTGCTGCCACCAAGCTCAGATGGAAGGACCAGGCTTTTCGTCTGGATCTCATCTCTCTCAGTCTTGTCCCCCCATGGCAGGGTCAGGCCCCCTCACCCCAGCTCCTTCTGGGTAGACATCTATCTATAGACTGAACCCTCTGTCTGCTCCCCAGCCCCTAACCCGACCCAGTGAGGAGTCTAGACGGGCTCAGAGGACGGGGGGGGGGGGGGGGGGGGGGGATGCAGAACTCAGAAGCAGAAGCTGGAACGAGGTAGGGGGTGGGGGCTTGGGGTGGGGGAGGGGAGGGGAGGTGCTAACGCATGGCAGACCAGCTTGGGGTAAAAAAGAAAGGCGTGGTGTTTGTAGCAACACGGATGGACCTGGAGATGATCATACTAAGTGACCTAAGCCAGACAGAGAAAGACAAATATATGCTATCACGTATAGATAGAATCTAAAACAATAATACAGAAGTAGACCCACAGACACAGAAAAAAATGTATGGTTACCCAAGGGCAGAGGGGTAGGGATAAATCAGGAGTTTGGGATTAACATATACACACTACTATATCTAAAACAGATAACCAACAAGGACCTACTGTAGAGCACAGGAAACTATAACTCAGTATTTTGTAATAACCTATAAGGGGAAAGAATGTGAAAAAGAATGTATATATGTGTACAACTGAATTCCTTTGCTATACACCTGAAACTAACATGACGTAAATCAACGATACTTCAATTTAAAAAAATAAAAGAAGAAGAAAGGCATGGTAAGTTAACCCTTCAACTAACCCAACGTCTCGATGACCTGCACTTTGTGCTTCACTGTTTATACTAAAAGGACCAACATCTCACCCAATGCCAAAACCCCAACTTCTGACAAATGCCCCAAACAAACCTGGGGATAACAGAATGTAGGATGGACCAAGAATCACGGATCTAGAACTGCAACAGACTATTTTGTTTTTAAGAGTTTGTTTTTTTTTTTTTTTTTTGGGCACACGGGCTTAGTTGCTCCGCGGCATGTGGGATCTTCCTGGAGCTGGGATCGAACCCGTGACCTCTGCATTGGCAGGCGGATTCTTAACCACTGCGCCACCTAGGAAGCCCAAGAGTTTGTTTTTTGATGCGGGCCCTTTTAAAGTCTTTATTGAATTTGTTACAATACTGCTTCTGTTTCATGATTTTGGGTTTCTTGGTTGCAAGACATGTGGAATCTTAGCTCCCCAACCAGGGCTCGAACCCGCACCCCCTGCATTGGAAGGTACAGTCTTAACCACTGGACTGCCAGGGAAGTCCTTGCAACAGACTGTTAGCGGTAATTTTTTGAGCTGTGGAGCTTGTACGGGGGAGGTGGCAGGGAGCCCTCAGGAATTGCTAGTGGGAGTGAAAAATAGTGCAACCACTCTGGAAAACAGTTTGGCAGTTTCTCAAAAAGTTAAATATAGAAATCCACACCACCCAGCAAGCCCACTCTGAGGCATGTACCCAGGAGACACAAAAACCCACGTCCACACAGAGGCTTGCACACGAACGCTCACAGCGTCAGTCCTAATACCCCCAAACTGCAAACAAAAGAGACATCTAGCAATGGGGGACGGATGTGATACACCCGTTCCTCAGAATATTTTTCCACAATAAAAAGGAACGAAGTACTGACAACGTGAATGAACCTCAGTAACATTCTGCTGAGAAACAGAAGCCAGACGCAAAAGATCACATATTCCACTTACGTGCAATGTCCCAAAGGCACGTTTACAGACAAATTTATAGGGACAAAAAAAGTAGATTAGCGGTTACCCGGGGCTTGAGGGCAGAGATTATCTGTAAATGGACATGAAGGATCTCATCGAGGTGATGAAAATGTTCTAAAAACTATATCATGGCCATGGCTGCACCACTTGGTAAAGTGACTAAAAATCACTGAATTGTACGCTTGAGATGGGTAGATTTTAAGTACATAAAATATACTATGCATTGGTTTCCTATGGCTGCTGTAACAATTTACCCCAAATTTAGTGGCTTAAAATAAGACAGATGTATAGTCTTATAATTCTGCAGATCAGAAATCCAAAATGGGCTTCACTGGGTTGAAATCAGCTCCCTCCAGAGGTTCTAGGGGAGAATCTGTTCTCCCATCCCTGGTGGCTGTGGGCATCCCTTGGTTTGTGGACCCCTCCTCCAGTTTCAAAGCCAGCAGTGCTAGCATCTTCAAATCTCTGATTCTGACCCTCTGCTTCCATCATCACACCTCCTTCTGTGACTCTAACCCTCCCATCTCCTTCTTATAAGGCCCACCTGGATAATCTGGAAAGATCTTCCCATCTCAAGATCCTTAGATACATCAGTAAAATCCCTTTTGCCATGTAAGGTAATGTATTCACGGGTTCTGGAGATTAGGACCTGGGCATCTTTGGAAGGACATTATTCTGTCTACCATATACCTCAATAAAGCTGCTACAAACACACAAAAAATAGCTAATGCAGGATGTGGCCAGCATCTGGGACTCATGCAAGTGCCCTGCCTAGAAGCCCCACCCCTGAAGAAGCCCTTGGGAGCCCTGTCTTAGGGCAGCGCATGCAGCATAAATGAACTGAAAAGATCCTCATTTTGGCCTCAAGACCTAGGAGGGAATGGGGCAAGAAGACCTAGATAATGGGTCAAGTTCTAGATGAAGGAGAGGATGAGGGGAGGTTGGGAGAAATGCCTTTAGTTTCCACTGACTTGACCCCCTGCCCTGGTCCTCCCCTCACTGTCAATTCTAAAGAAAAAGAGAAGTTCCCTGTCTGCACAGATCTGAGTGTCTTAGTGTTCTGAAATTTCCATCTCATTGATTATTTTAAAGGAATCTAAATTAAGTTAGTTCCCAGATGATCTCCGATTTTGGCAAGCACCTAAATCAATACGTAAGGAGCCAGAGTTGCTACCTCAGCAAGTACCCGGACCAGACCTATGAAGGTAATGGAGAAAAACAACCAGGACTGGCCTCTGCTCTGTGGCAGCCTGATGCCCTCTCCCTTCACGCCTTACAGTAACTCTGCCAAGGTCACCTTCCTACCTGGTCCTCATCAAGGTTACGGCCCTTCCAAGCATAGGAAAACAGCATTTTCTTCTCTCTTCTACTCGGCTGTGTTCTGCCGCCTGCCCAGCACAGGGTAGGCACAAAGCAAGTATTCAGTAAACACTTGTATATACATGTAGATGTATACACTGTACGTGCATGTTTTATATAAACATGTTTTTACTTGTAGCATACAGTTGGTATTCAAGGACTGCTTGTTTTCATACACATGTACATATACAAATATGCACATATTATACAGCAACATATATACATATATAAGCATTTTTATATAGAGAACAGGTTTTCAGCGAATGATACGTATATGTGTGCATGTCTATATAAGCGTGTATGTGTTTATACGTATGTATATGTTTGTATACATATACACATAAAAATACACACACACACATATAAATGAAGGAAGAGGCAAAGACTAAGACATGGTTTAAACAAAGGACAGGCTGAAGAGCTGAAATGAAAACCCCATGCGGGCAAACATTACGTCCCCAAGCCCTAACACAGAGCCAACGGGCACTTAGCAGGTGCTCAGTAAATATTGGTTGAAGGGATGAATGGCCGGGAAGCCCCTGGTCGCCAGGGTTAGGGACTTGATCTCTGCATCCCTGTGCCTGTGAGCGCAACACCTGACACACAGTAGGTGGCCCGATGTTTACCCACCTGAACTTCAGTAGACCACCTGAACTGCAGCAGGCCACCTGAACTGCAGTAGATCACTGAACTGCAGTAGATCACCTGAACTGCAGTAGACCACCTGAACTGCAGTAGATCACTGAACTGCAATAGACCACCTGAACTTCAGTAGACCACCTGAACTGCAGTAGACCACCTGAAATGCAGTAGGCCACCTGAACTGCAGTAGACCACCTGAAATGCAGTAGGCCACCTGAACTGCAGTAGGCCACCTGAACTGCAGTAGGCCACCTGAGCTGCAGTAGGCCACCTGAACTGCAGTAGATCACCGAAACTGCAGTAGACCACCTGAACTGCAGTAGACCACCTGAACTTCAGTAGACCACCTGAACTGCAGCAGGCCACCTGAACTGCAGTAGATCACTGAACTGCAGTAGATCACCTGAACTGCAGTAGACCACCTGAACTGCAGTAGATCACTGAACTTCAGTAGACCACCTGAACTGCAGCAGGCCACCTGAACTGCAGTAGACCACCTGAAATGCAGTAGGCGACCTGAACTGCAGTAGGCCACCAGAACTGCAGTAGATCACCGGAACTGCAGTAGACCAGGTCTGCAAGGAATGGGATGGGGCTTGGTGGCATCTACACTGCAAAAGGGGAGGCAGGAGGTGGGATGCTTCCAGAGCAAGCTCACCTGTCTCACCAGGTAACCAAGGTCCATATGAGGGATGGGGTACCTCACTCTGGCCTCAGTGGTACCTGTCAGTCAGGGTTACTGATTACAGAAAACAGAAAAGGAAAAAAGGAATTTGATGAGAAAATAAGGGGAAGCTCCCAGAATCACCAGGCAGACTGGAGAACCAGGCTGGGATAAAGGATTAGGGGAGACTGGGCAGAGGGGAAATGTGGCCAAGGCTGTGTCCACAGGACATCTGCTTAGGATTCTCCTGACTCTGAGGAATCTTTAACGCACCTGCATCGATGCTGTGATCAACCCGGAATCTAAGCCATGTGGCCCCACAGAGGCCACATGCCACGGCCTGAGCAGCTGGACGTGGGAAGAAAGCACGTCTGGTCCACCTCCGCTTCCGTATGGGGAGGCAGAGCTCTGTGCCCTTCTAAGACTTACATCCTGGGTGTTCCCCCAAAGAGGAAGGTGGGTAGGGTGCTGGGCACCCCAAAACATAGCAAATGCCCACGAGACACATCAGTTCACCGAACTGTGGGTCACTGCAGATCCACAAACTCTGTCTCACCATAACTGGCCGACAGGGTGGACCCAGGGGCTCCCAGGGCGACGGAAGTGAGAGAGGCCTCTGCTTGTCTACATAGCCCTGGAGCCAAGTATGAACAAAGGAAGTGTTTCTTCATCTCTCACCACAGAGAGCAAGTGTCAAGCAGAATTTCAAGCATCTGCTATTGCAAAACCCCTAACGTAGTAGCAAAAGGTCACTTCCAGAAACATCCCTCTCTCTATCCCATAAAGACGTTAGGCTTCAGTTACACTCTGGATAACTTCATTGGCATTAACTGAGGTCCATTCCTTCATTTGTTCGTTCATTCATGCTGCAAACTGTTCCAGGATCCAGATGTGGCAGGCCCCCTGCTGGGTCCTAGGGTTACAAAGACGAATCAGTTGCCATCCTTGGCTTCCAGAAGTTCAGTTGGCTGAAGGACAGGATAAAACAAGAGCAAGCTCTGCTTTGGGGATGGCAACTGTAGTGCAGGGTTACAGGTTAGTGATTTGAATATGAGCTACAGACCTTTTTTAGCAATTGCTGGGCACCACTCCATTTACACACACACACACACAAAATGAGCTACCTCCTGAGTCAGCCACCAGCCCTAGGACCACAGTCCCGAGGACAAGGTCTGTATGTCCAAAATCGGGACCCCATTAGGAAGGGCTGCTGGCCACTGAGTTGGCTTAAATGTCCAGCCTTGGACAGTCTCCTTCCCTGAGCTGGGGGACAAAAGGAGAGGCTGGCAGCGTCACCCAGCTGGCTATGCTCTAGGGGAGACCCTAGCTCTCGGCAACGGTCCTAAGGAAGGTGGGAGACAAAGTTTGTCCTAGGTGTACCTGCTCTGCCCTCCACAAATCATAACACCAACACCCACTCCTTTTTCTATACTTTCTGGTTTATAAAACACTGTTCCACATATCTACTCATCCATCATTCATTACCCAAACATCTGTTACATGTGACGTGCTCTGCTTAGAGCTAGGAATCTAAAGAGTAAGAAAATGCAGCCCCTACCCTTTGGGATGCCACTTCCTCCGGGAAGCCCTCCTTGATGTCTCAGGCTGGGTTGCATGTCCCCACCCCAGCATGTCTCCCATCCCTGTATCATTGCTGTCTGTCTCTCCATCTAAAAAGGGACTCATCTACCTCCTACACCATTGTCCCCCCAGGGCCTAGTACGGTGCCTAACATAGTGGGAGCAGATGTATGCCTTGAGGAAGCACCAGTGGGAACACCTGGGAGGACAGAGGGGCCTTCAGGGAAACCGAGACCCAGGGAACAGGGCAAGTAAGACTCTTCAGACCCCAACAAACTTCCGGCTCACCCTCTCCCCAGGGGCCACAGAGTTCCATCTGCTTCCTGAGATCAGCTTACTGTTAGCACCTAATGTGTTCTTTACCACCCCCCAGGGCACTGTTTTAAGATACAAGGAGATAGGAGCCTATGATTAAAACAAAGATGGATTCCTAATAATGGAATGCTGGGTACTCATTTATTCATTAAACAAATATTTACCGAACACCCACAGTATGCTTGATGCTAGGGCCAGAGAAGCAGTAGTGAACACAAGCAAAATTCACTGCTCTCTAAGGTCTGATCACGAAATGGTGTTACAAAAAAGTGGTGTCCCTTCGGTGAATGAATGAACGAAAGGTAAAATCAAGTGATCTACTGCAGGTAATGTCGATGTGAATGTAAGCTGACTCATGGCTGCTGATCTGTTGAGGGGGCGGGAGAACACATAATTTTTCACCCCCAGGTCACTCTACTAGCTATCGGGGGGTCCCCTGCCTTCACGTACTCTTTCAACAGCTACAGTGGGAGAGAAACAGACAGAATGAGCCTCCTTTTCTGGCCAATGCTGGCTTCCTAATTAAAGTCAAGGATTTGTGTTTATTTAGGGTCTATAAACACAGACCCAAAAAAAGTGTTTAAGAGAAAGCAGATGAAATGTGGGTAAGGACTAGCTAGTAAAATCTGGGGGATATGTCAGGAGTTTTCAGCCATGACTGTGATTAAACAAAACTTGCAGGGAAGATGCTTTGAGGGCCAAAGCACATGTATGTGTGCAGCGCCTGAGTTTCCAGGGCAAAAAGTAAACCATAACTTCCTGCAGAATTAACTGGTCCCCGGTGGGAGAGCTGCGCTAAATTCCTTCAGACCACGAAGCTTTCCCTGCCCCTCCTGCCACTCGGCTGTCCCAAAGCTCGCCAAGACTGCGTTTAAAAACCCTGTGCACTTGCAGGTTTGTTGGGGACAGCCTCTGGCAGATTAAAAGAGGCACTTAATGAAGCTCAGAAGCTGAAGCCATCCCTTTGCAGAACATTCACTGTTATCAGGAGGCGTCAGTCTCCTCATCAGGTCACTACACCAGACACTGGCTAAGGTCCCTTCCAATGACAGCTGCCCACAAATTGTTCTTCTTCAGCCCAGGCAGGAACCTGGGGTGTGGAGAAGGACCTCTCTCTTGAAATCTGGGTGCAGGTCTGGTCTGAGTTTGAATGTGAGTGGCAGAGACAGCCAGGATCCCCCCAAAAGCTGATGGCCTCTCAGAGATCAAAGTGGGCAAACGAGGGGTGACACCCTGGGCCAGCCTGAATGAAACCCTAATGACCAAGTCTCCACAATTAAAGTCAACAATGGGTGAGTCACCAGTGAAGCCCAGGAAACAGTCAACGTCTCTGATTAAGCGCTGATGAAACTCCCCATCACGGCTTTAATCTGGCTCCCCTGGGAGTTTCACTGGCTTTGTAATGTTTTCAAAGAAAATGATCTTGAACATACAGGATTCCCCAAGCCACTAAACAGAGAGGGGGGCCCTCCTGCCTCCACCCCCTCTTCGGCGCACACAGAAGTTTCCCAGATGAGCCTTCAGTGTCAGACAACGGCAACCTTGGCTCTTTTTCTGAATAAGATGATCCTTCTCGCCAGTGTTTGCTCTCTGCAACTCCTTTAGCAGAGTCTCGGTTTACCAACGGCTCTCTGCATTTGAAGCCGAAGCCAGTCTCCTTGGGCTGGGTCCAATCTCTCACAACGCCAAGGCCCCAAGATAAACATCAAAGTGCTCTTGGGAAACTGACTTGGTTCTAATACCAGAGTGATGTCCATCCAGAGTCAACTCTACACCAACCTGGATTCTGAGCCATTCTGAGTATAAATAATCAAGAGCAGGGACTCCCCTGCTGGTCTAGTGGTTAAGACTCTGCGCTTCCAGTGCAGGGGGTGCTGATTCGACCCCTGGTTGGGGAACTAAGACCCCACATGCCTTGGGCCGCATGCCCCCCCCAAAAAGTGGGGGAAGAGCAAAACACAGTAAAGGACCGCTCCAAAGCTGAGGCAATCCACCCATTTGCGTGTAGCTCCTCAAACATTTGGCCTGCTTGCTAGCTTTTGCATATGCTGTTCCCTTTGTCTGGAATGCTGTTCCCAGCACTAGCCTTCAAAATTCAGCTCAAACTGTCACCTTCCCTATAAAGCCTGTCCCAGCCCCTCCAGGAAGAGTTCAGTTCAAAAACAGTTCCTGAGTGTGTGGGCCTGGTCTATGCTTGGCTAGACACACAGAGAAGAGAAACTTCCCCATATGTAGCTGCAGACCCTCCCAGGCTAGCGTCACCAGATAACTTCTTGCTTGCAACATTAAAAAAAAACTTTTACTGTGCAATATTTCGGATGTACAAAAAAATACATAAAGAATAATAAAACCACCTCTCGTGCCCACCACCCAGCTTAAGGAATAAAATATAGTGAATACAAACCAAGTCCCCTGGGTACCCCACCCCAAAACGACCCATCTCTCCAATTTCCCAGAAGTAAGCACTACCCTGAATTTAGTATTATCACTGCCATGCATTTCTTTATGCTTTCACAGGTATGACTGTACCCCTTAAACAACTGATATCATTGTTTGGCAAGTTTTAAGTTTTGCACAACCTTAACACTTTGCACATTAATACAATGACTTGTTTCCATGCCCATCTTCTCCCACAGTCCAGGACCCTCTGTGAGCAGTGCTGGCCTGCTGCTAATCTTTATATAGGGGCAGCCAACCCAAACCCTGGCACATAGTTCATGTTCATGCATGCTTGTTGAAAATGGAAGAAGGAGGGGGAGGGGAAGGAGGAAAAGGAGAAGAAGAAAACACTGAGGATAGGGTTTTTCCCCACTGGACCTAAAAAGGGAGTGGGGGGAAGAGTGCAGGCTTCCCCAGTGGAGCCATCT
Organism: Hippopotamus amphibius kiboko; assembly: GCF_030028045.1. Classification (NCBI taxonomy): domain Eukaryota; kingdom Metazoa; phylum Chordata; class Mammalia; order Artiodactyla; family Hippopotamidae; genus Hippopotamus; species Hippopotamus amphibius. Next base: position 163,716,533 of record NC_080190.1, read on the forward strand.
GAATGCCTCCCAATCCTTAGAGTCTGAAGGCGCAAAGGACCCAAATAAGACACAGCCCAGAGCTGGTTGAAGGGACAGGGCAGCATTTACACGCGGAGCAGAACCCACAAAATTGTTCTTGGCACACAGTAGGGGCTCTGGACATGTCTTGTGAACCAATGACCATTTCTACAGATACGAACATGGAGAGGCTGGAACAAGAAAGTGTGACGGCCCAGAGGAGACCCAACCTAGGGACCATTTGACGGACAGCAGGGGTCCTCTCTGAGGACCAATGTCTCCTTTCATTCAATTCCAGCTCCCACGGCAGAAGCCACGGGCTGCACTCTGACTTTCAACTACTAAATAACACAGCCCCAGGAGGCTCCCAGGAGCTCTGGAGGAGACCCAGTGAGTGTCATACAAATGAAAAAATGCTTAAATACACAAGGTAGGAGGATGGGAGGACAGTTCAGGTGGCCTCAGAGAGCAGGCGGATTTCCAGAGTACAAGGAATGCCAGCCTTCAGAATAAAGGAGGGATGAGGCCTCAGTAAACGCCCTCTTCATTCATTAGGTGTGTCTTTTGACTTTTCAATTCTCTGCCAGCCTGAAGGGCATTTGTGAGAAGGCCACCAAGTGGAACTGAAGAAGAGCCAAGGCTAAAACTGAGTCCCAACGCTGGCCTTCCTCACCAGCTGTGCAGTCTTAGGCAAATCACTCAACCTCTCTGGGCTTCAATTTTCCGAGAAAGTTATTCACTCACGCTACAAACACTCTTGGATCGAGGCCTACTGTGAGCCTGACCTGTGGACCTCAAAGAGAAAAAGGCCCAGTCCCAGGGTTCTGTGACGCTTAGTAGAACAAGGTCACGGCATAAACACACAAAGCATGCTACGGATATAAGGTATTTTTATTAGACTGTAGACTCAATTTTCTGTCATAGAAGCCCCTTTCTGACATTTTTCTCCCTTCCTTGTTTTTTTCTTTTAAGGTTCAAGACGTGGTGTTTGGTTTATGCGAAGTAGACCAGAGGGCCAGGAAGCTCATCTTTAATTCAGCACAGACAATACTCAGCTGGCTTAAGCTTGGCCAAAGGCTTTTTTCGAGCACATCGATTCACAAAGGCCTGTTCCTCGAGTTAGCTCTAAACTGTTCTCCAATGGAGAGCTTGTCCCAGGCTGTGACACAGGCGTGGGGCTGGGAGGGAGGGGAGATAGGAAAGGAAGATGAGGGGGGAGAGTAGGGCAGACCTAGGACAGACCCCACCCCCACTGCCCAGACAGCAGCCACACCCCTCTGGGAGGACACAGGTGACAGCGCCCTCAGAGTGTGGTCATTAGGAGAGGGACGCGGGGAGGCGACAGGCCTATCACACACCCAGCTTCCTCCTCCTGCAAGGACGCTTCACGATGCCTCCTCCACAGAGAAGCAAAGGGACATGGGGCAACTGGCAGGGCCGGGCACCCACGGCAGAGGCAAGGCCCTGTGCCCAGCAGCAGGTTTCCTGTGCCTCCCGCCCTCTCAGGAGCAGATGAAACCCACACCCTCAGGTGATGCAAACCTTGGCATTTCCACGGGCTTCAACTTCACCCAAGGATGAAACTTTTGACTAAACCCGCCCATCACCTGATGGGCCGCCTGCTAGGACTTGCTAAGCTGAACTACAGCTCCTGGCAGAGGGTTGGTGAGGATGAAATGAGATGATGGGCCCAGGCCGACACCTCTCCCACCAGCAGCTGTGTGTCCTACTCCTGACCCCCGAAACTGCGAAGATGCAGAACAGGCGTGACTCAGCTCTACGGCCCAGGGCTCAGCTCAGCGAGTACCTGGAGCTTCCTGGCTTCATTCATTCGGCCAGAGCAGCACAACGGCCTGATTCACCTGTCACGTCCTCTGGAAGGTGTTTGGGAGCAGAGGGCCCAGGTGTCGGGTCCAACAGAGAACAGAGGGGGAAGGGAATGAAAAAAAAAAGGGGGCTTTTCTGGACACTCAATAAATGGCTATTTGGAAATGATGCTAAATCGTGTCCCCCTCTCCTATGTGATGACAGAGACACATACACATGCATAAAAAATATGAACCTTGGGGTTTGAAGTGAATATTTTAAAACACTCCAATTTTAATTTTCCACCCAAAACAGAAAATTAATTCATATGCTGCTTCCTCAAACCCACCTTTGGCACCTAGGTCCCAGGCACCTTTTTTGTGCCTCCCTTGAAAAAACGGCTGAGGAGTTTTGAATCAGAATTGCTCCAAAATGAAGACAAAGATGACAAGCAAGCGACACCACAGGCATAGAAATTGAAAGAAAATGGCATTTTAAATATGACAGAGACTGTCTGGAAATTTCCTATCCCCGTGACTGGCTGTAGCTCCCCTCAGTGCCTTCACCTGCTTGTGGACATAAGGTCACCTCTCCTCCACTAAGAACACACCTCGGAAACTTCCCTGGTGGTCCAGTGGTTAAGAATCCACCTTCCAGTGCAGGGGACGCAGGTTTGATCCCTGATCAGGAAACTAAGATCCCACATGCCGTGGGGCAACTAAGCCCCTGTACTCTAGAGCCTTCAAGCCACAACTAGAGAGTCCGCACGCCGCAATTAGAGAGAAGCCCGCACGCTGTAACACAACAAGACCTAATGCAGGCAAATTAACGACAACAACAAAAGAACACACCAGGGCAGCAGCTCCTCCATCTGAACCAGAGTTCACTCTGTTTCCCACTTACAAAGACAACGCCACCCAAACAGAAAACAACTCGCTATTGTTCACGGGTGGCTGTCCCTCACCGTACCCTTCCTAGAAAATTGTCTCCATGCCACCTGAAGAGAGTTCCTGCTATTGTGGTGTCTCTAGGTGCCCTTAACCCCATCAGCTGCCCTGGGAGACAGTGCTGTGAGTCTAGAAAAGTCAGGTGACCTCCTCTGACCCCGCCCCAGGTAACCTCATTTATTATTTTATTATTATTAAATGGCAACAACAATGTCTTCTGCCTGAGTCTGGGGTGTCTGACCCATGGTGGCTATTATATCAGAGAACTGTCAGCTGTTCTTTCTCCAGTTGTCCTATATCCCTATTTACAGGCCTGCTGGTACTAGAACCTCAGGAATGCCCGGGCCTAAGTTTGAGGAGTTGGTCTGTTCTGCTATGCACCACGTATGAAGGGATCTCAACTTTGGTTTTCTTTCTTTCCCTGGAAACAGCAGAGTTCTCAGTTTCTTAGGAAAAAAGAGAGAAAAGGGGTTTTCTTTCCATAAAAGTAACAACCACATTACAGAAAATGAGTCAAAGAGAGAAAGGAAAAGAAATTCATCCAGATTCTTACCCACCTTCCGTAACCTCTGACACCATTTTGAAGTGTATTTCCTTCCAGTCCTTTTTTCCTATAAATGACTGCTTTGCTCAGTTTCACCCAGCCTCCATGGCCTTCACCTTGAGCAGCTACAGCGGAACTGATTCAGGTTTTTGGTTACGGTCAGACATTTAGGTTATCTCCAATTTACTTTGTTATTGTCAAAAAATAAGCTGAGCTGAAGATCTCTGTGGAACATTTTGTCCAGATTTTTTTTTTTTAATAAATGTATTTATTTATTTATTGGCTGTGTTGGGTCTTTTTTGCTGTGCGCGGGCTTTCTTTAGTTGCGGTGAGTGGGGGCTACTCTTTGTTGTGGTGCATGGGCTCCTCATTGCCATGGCTTCTCTTATTGTGGAGCACGGGCTCTAGGCACATGGGCTTCAGTAGTTGCAGCACATGGGCTCAATAGTTGTGGCTCACGGGCTCTAAAGCGCAGGCTCAATGGTTGTGGCGCACGGGCTTAGTTGCTCCGCAGCATGTGGGATCTTCCTGGAGCAGGGATCGAACTTGTGTCCCCTGCATTGGCAGGCGGATTCTTAACCACTGTGCTACCTAGGAAGCCCTGTCCAGATTTTTTTATTGTTTCCTTAGGAGAGCCTCCCAGAAGTGGGATCACTGGGCCAAAGGTTAAAAAGATCTTCACGGCTCTTGATATAAATTGCCACGATTGCTCAGAAGGGCGGATCAAGGACCCAGCTGGCCACCAGCAAGAAGATACAGGGCATTTCCAGGATGACACAGTTCACAGGTATCCAGGGGGGAGGGGTGGGGGGACCCGCTGGGTTTTCTCTAGAATGAGCTCTTAGGCAACATTCCAGTCTCTGCATAGCAGCAGGTGCATCTCAGGTGCTCTTCAATCTCCCTGTTGAGTGGCAGCTCCATAATGCACAGGAGAATAAGCTCTAAGGTGGAATCAGATACTCCCTCCCTCCTGCCCCACTTAATATGATCCAGAACAAAAGATCCGGTTCTGTTTCTTTGGGTTTTCAATGTCCAAGGTCTTGAGACAAAGATCAGGTCAGCTGCAGAGAAACATTTTCCAACCCCATTCCCAGCCATGATCACGGGGGAGAGGGTCCCTGGGGGAAGGGGGTGGGGGACAAACAAAAGGTCACACCCCCCCAATTCCTCATCTACTGCAGAGAGGGAAAGGGCTAGGGTGAAGTCAGAAGTATGCAAATTCATTTTTCTACACTTCCTCCGCATTTCGCCACTGAAACTTTGAGAAACACCGCTTGGGAAAGAGACAGTTCCACTGAGGGAGGGGGAGGAGGGCCTCAGGGAGGCGGGGTCACCTCGCTGGAGTCCCCCAGGGGCCCAGGAGGCCCTTTCGGATCAACTGCAGGATGGGGCACTCAACCACAGATGCGAGGTGTGCAGGAACGAGAACCGTCCTAAATCCAGGCGCTGCGGTGATCAGGGACCGCTTTCATTCAAAGAAAACGGAGTACAGCCGCACTAGGCCAGGAGAGGCTGTGTCTTTCCAGTCTACTGGGTCTCCCACACTGGAGCTGGAGCCCCCAAAACTCTCCAGAATTAGTAGCACTCAAGCAGGAGAGACCCCTGGAATAATTATATCTATGCGTGCAACATATGGAATGCCACTTGGTCAGGACAACGCACATATGCAATATATTCTCAGTGCAAAACAACATACAATGGAAATGCAGCTCATCCTCATTTAGCTTAGCCATATCCAACTATACGCAAAAGGTCAAATGCTTTTTTTTTTAATTTAAAAAACTTTAATAAAAGTGTACTTTGACTCTTGTTATTTATTTGTATTTATCTTTTGGATATCGTACTTTACTGTGTACACTACTGTTTGTGCTATACATTTACACACACGTGTTATTGCACAGCATCACGTACACAAAATCACATGTGTGCAAACGATCCTTCAGGGCCAAATGAGGAGACTATCTGAATCATTTTCACCACGCACTTTTGCCTGCTGGTCTGACTTCTGGACTTCGCGATTGAGACATGACTCCTGTGTAAGGTTTCTTCTCCTTTGGTGCTTCTGGGTCTTGAAGGATGTGTCTGTCTGTCAGGAACTGGCATAAAATCAGTTTCAGATTAGAACAGGAAACCGGGCCTCCAAGGCTGGTAAGCGCTGGGGAGGCCACCATGGCTCTGTAACCCGCCTGCCACGGACAGGCTGGTCACAAGAACTCTTCGCTGGGCCACGAGCTGGCCGTGTGGTCTTCGGTAGGGCTTTCACCTCCTGGTCTGATCGCTCATTCTTTTAATGAGTGGCCTAGATGACTTTCAAGTTCCTGTGTGACTCTGGGCAACTCACATCACCTCTCTGGGCCTCCACGGGCTGTCTGAGCCGGTGCACCCCTTGGATGAGAATCAGAGCTTCCCCAGCAGGGTTCCTAGACGAGGTTACCCTGTGTTGAGATACTGACCTCCTCAGCACTTTGGGTGGGTGGCCCCAGGGTCAGTCCCCTCCAGCCGAGAGATGCTTCCTCTCTTACTTCCCATCCCCCAACCCACACCTTACAAATTCTGTTTCCTGCGTGGGCTGTGGCCTGAAAAAGGCTGTGAAGGATGGGACTACGTGATCGTCAATGTCCTTTCCATCTTACACCAACTGCCCCACCCCCAGCAGTCAGAAACAGGTGGTACACAAGTTAAAGATTATGCTCCGTGGGGGTTCCTCTAACAGGGTGACAGGAACCGATGAACCGGAATCATTGGAGAGCGCTTGTTTAAAATGTGGATTCTTGACCCCCCCCCACCCAGGAAGCTCACACATACCCAACGTATGGTCAAATAAAAAAAATACTGGGGAAGAGGAAACACACGCATAGAATATTCTGGCAAATTCAAACACTGAAAATGAATGCAGAGGAATACTACAAGCAGAGCGATCCCTTCTGTATTTCACCTTAATTTCTCAAGTCTACAATGGCCAAAGCCCAAACACTGGGATTTTCCTTTCCAACTCAACCACCCACCCCAGAGCATGAACCCACAGCACACTTCCTTCCCCCAAATCTTTGTCTTGTGGGGGTGCATGCAGACAGACGATGCCTGTGCTACACGTCCCAACACCAAACGCATCAAAAGGTGTATTAATAGCACAAGTCAGTTTCACACTGAATTTACTAAAAACCTCACAACTCAAATTAGCCCAAGTAATCTACTTAAACAAGAGTCATTTATAAATTCTGAACTTCCTGGGCTGACAAGTTCACAGCAGCTGGCTCTCGGCTGTGACGGTTGCCAAGGTGCCTATTATAACGAGATGCCCTCTTAGAAAACCAGCATCTTCTAGCAGCATCTAGCATCACCCAGCAGCAGCAGTATCTGCTCCTTGGTAGACAACTCCCTTTGGAGACTTTCTGAGTTATGCTGGAGGTACACTTAAAAAGAGGCAGTGAAAACAGTAGGTGGGTGTTGAAGGTGGCGTGGTACTTTGAATTTCAGCTCTGCTTTTTATTAGCCTCTAAGTGTTCTCTGTTTCCTCCTCTGTAAAATGGGGATAATATTACCTGCCTCACAGAGTTACTGTGATGGTAAGAAATACCACCTGCAAAATACACATTGTCCAAGCTCAGTAAGGGAAAGTTGTTACTATTTAAAGGGAGACCAGAAAACCCGAAAAAAAAAAAACCAAAATCACAAAAATCTAAAATATGCTGTTTATAGGAGCTTTGTTACTAGGGAGGCCTCTGTCTGGGTCATAAATGCTACACAATGCGCCAGATACGCTGCCTTGCTCCCCAACTCCCACCCCCACCCCTTCAATCACCCCGTTGCTCTGTCTTCTGGTGCCCAGTGACTCTCCCTACTGTCCTACCTCCAAACCTAGCTAGAGCGCTTTTCCAATTCCTGAGGGACAGGATGGGCTTCCGGGGGCTGGGCTTACATGAGCCCAAGGTAACAAATCCAAACCCTTCTTGAGCTGCTCAGGCCCTTAGGGACTTGGGGGGGGGGGGACATAGCATTTATTCCCCCCAAGGACCCATTACCAGACCCAGCGCAAAGTAGGTGATCACTTAGTGTCTGTCGCTGAACAGTAGAATGGACCTGCCTTCTCCACAATGAACTGAACACTTGACAGTTATAAAAGCGTGTTTGGAAAGGACTGTGAAACACCCCTCAGCTTTCGTTTGCAGGCCGCAAGATCTGTGTGTACCCACTGGCTGGTCTCTGGTGCTTCTGGAGCTCAGGGCAGTACACAAAACCAGAGTTCAGGAGAGCAGAGCAGACATTTTAGGATGTTATTGCCCAAGTTTCACTTCCTAGCTGTCTTCTGTATTTTACTTCAACTCTGGTTTTGAGCAAAGCTGGGACCGGGCCGGCACACAAACCAGCAGTAAAGGCCTCCCCTGGTCTACACGCTCCTCCTCCCGGAGTCCCAGACCCTGAGGCTGAGTGGACAGGGGACTCGAATTACGGAGCACCTCTGAGACACCAGGCCCTACACCAGCCAGACTGAGCCGGTTTCTGACTTAAGAGCCACAACAAGCTTCAAAACAGGCACTAGGATGCTGGGGGAAGTTAGGCAATCTGCAGAAGACTCCACAGCTGGGGAGTTGTGTGTGAATCGAGATGTACCAGGCCCTAAGGTCCACGGTTCCTCTCCCTTTCAAAGGAGAACCCCAGAGGGGCCAACCCCAGTGCTCAGTTTTGCATAAAGGCACTGCAGCAGTTTGAAATTATCTTACAGAAATACCTACCCTCCCATCAAATCCATATCTCATGTCACTGCCAGAGGGATAAAGTCCTGGCCTGAAATCAGTACTGGACAAACCAGTTCCCACTCAGTGTTGACTATGTCCTTGGGGGGAGGGGGTGTCTTTTTGGAGTGTTTCTACAAAGGGGCTCGGCGATCAACCTGAAAACACACTGTCTCATTCATTCCTCCAAATAATCCAGAGAGGCAGGTATTATTAGCCCGCCTTTGTCCGAGATGGTTCTGGCTCAGGACAGATTCACCCAAGGTCACACAGCTACTGAGCGGTAGGGCCAGGGCGCCTTCAGCTCCACAGTCCAACAGTATCTGCTGAGCGGGCACTGGGTTTAAATTCCAAAGAGCTCCAAGTGGCCAGACAGAGCCAGTCCCAGGAGACTCCACTAAGCAAAGGAGTCAAGGATGGAGCTTTTCTTCCTCTTGCTGCCCAAGCCTCTCCCCGTCCTTAACTCCTCTGCACGGCTGCACCTCACCTCCTTATCTGAGGATGCTGACTGGGGGAGGGGAGAGGAGGCCATGAGTCTCTGACAGTGTGTGACTTCAAAGCCATCACTTTTCCTATGCTGGGCCTTCTTTTTCACTGTGGGTTTAAATGCTTGGTCCCCTGCCAAAGAGGGGTCAGGGACAGAGGTACCTTTTGCACTGGGGAAAGACGTCCAGCCTCCAGAATCCCCTTGGCCTTAGAGCCTTGCATTAAGGCAGCCCCAAGGCGCTCACAGGCAGATGCTCACAGGAGTAAAAAGCCCAGCCTGGGAGCCAGAAGACCTAGGTTCCAGTCCTGACTTTGCCTCTTGGGCAAAATGCTTCCCCCTCAGGATCTCAGTTCCCTCATGTGTTCAATTAAGAGTGAGACACCTGAAACGCTGAGCAAGAGGTTCCTGCCCAGAACTTCCCTGGTGGCACAGTGGTTAAGACTCTGCCTGCCAATGCTGGGGACATAGGTTCAATCCCTGGTCCGGGAAGATCCCACATGCTGCGGAGCAACTAAGCCCGTGCACCACAACTACTGAGCCTGCGCTCTAGAGCCCGCAAGCCACAACTACTGAGCCTGTGTGCCACAACTACTGAAGCCCGCGTGCCTAGAACCCATGCTCCGCAACAAGAGAAGCCACTGCAATGAGAAGTCCCCACTCACCACAACTAGAGAAAGCCCCCACACAACAACAAAGACCCAACACAGCCAAAAATTTTTTTAAAAATTAAAGGAAAAAAAACCCCCAGCCCCACCCCATTCCCCCCCAAAGAGAGGTTCCTGCTCAGTCCTTCCAGACCCCATCACGTGCCAAGGCCTGGCACACGCACTCTGCTTCCCTCCCTCTCCCACTCCCACCTTGACTGCCTAGAGTACCCAGGCCCTGCTGGGCTACGGAGCACCTCTGGGTGGGTAGAAGAGGGCTCTTCTCCACCCTCCCTTCATGTCCCACCATCCTCTTGTCGTGTGATTTGGGGCACATCTGCCTCCTCCGCTAAGTAAGCCACCAGCTGCCAGGAGCCTCCCGGGTCATATTCTGATTGGCATCCTCAGTGTCAGTCGGGGTCCCAAACGAATAAGGGGGGTGGGGACCTCCAAGCTCTCCCTACTCAAAGTGTGGTTCACAACCCAGAGCATGCCGGGGGGAAGTGTCAGAAATGCAGACTTTCCCCCAACCCCAGCCTCTGACTCTGCAAGGAATCCCCAGGGGATCTGGGGACACATTCCAGTTTGGGACATGTTCCGAGGTGCCCCCCCAACTTTTGACACGCCCCCTACCCCACATCCCTTGATTTGACCACCTAGATTCCCCCTGACTGGCAGGCCTTAGCAGAGCTCGCTAAAATGTAGCCTGTCATTAACCCAAAAACATTCACCTTAGGAACCTTCTAGAAGCCTGCCACTGACTCTCACAAGCAAGATCTGAAACGTGCACCCCCAGGGTGATTCCTTGCATGTGTGACCCACTGGCCCTTTGGGCCTCAAGGAAGCCCAGGCAGCTTCAAAATGGTGCAGCACCTCTCCTCCAGTCTGTGGCTCTGGCTACCCTCGCGCTCCCCACCCACCAGCCCCCATAAATGGATGACTGCACAGCTGCCAACAGCAGAGACAGACAGACCGTCGGCCCACCTGCCCCTCACGGGCCCTGCGTCCAAGCTCAGAAAATGTTCTTCCCTTATTTTCCACTCTTGACATTTACTCAACTTGGAAAGAAGAGGAACCCTTTCAAAATACACTTTCAGTTTTTTTTTTAATAAACCCTGCAACTCCTCTAATGGCTTCAGATTATCTTAAATATTTATAAAAATCATTCTCAGCATCACTTCTTTAAACAAAATCTCCTCGTCAACGTCGATTATTTATGTATTTATGAACATGATGTCTCTTTCCCTTGGAGCAGATGGCAGCTAGTAAGTCTCTGGAAAGGAGGGGGAAAAAAAATCAACGGGACAAAACGTAAACTCAGCGATTCCCCAATTTACTCTCCTGGACAAGCTCTGATACAAGAATCTCTCCATTCACAGTGGAAACACCATACTGGGGCTGGTCAACAAGAAGTTTGGGAAAGCATGGAGACTTGAACTTGAATCTAGGAAGAAGCTGTCACCCAAAGGGCTTGGTTCCCAGTGGGAACTGGAGCCCTGTTAACGGAGGGACAGGATGATGGGACTGAGGCCAGGACAGAAAGAGCCCAGGGGTGGAAGCAAAGTAACTGACATTAGCTGAGCACCTACTATGGGCCATACACTGTCTGAGAGGCTCCCCAGACCACCTCTGTGTTGATCTTCACAACAGCCTTTCCAGATAGCAATCATGATTCTTCATTTGAAAGATGAAAAAGGCCCAGAGAGAGCGGAAGTGTCTTGCCCAAGGTCACACAGCTAGTAAGCAGCACAGCCAGAATGGAAACCCAGACAGTCTGGCCCCCAAACCCATACCCACCGCTGCCTCTGAAGCAGAAAAGGATGAGAGAGAAAATATAGTCACTGTTAACCTCAGGCATCCTTGGCTACAAAGTTATTATCTTCCTTTCAACCTGGTGAGGCCAATCACCCCTTTTAAGACCATCAAAGACTTAACTCCCAAAGTTCTACCCATGCAACAGAACTTTGTCCATTTGAGAATGTGGGGGGATCAAGTCTTGAGTGAAATCTGGAAGGAGTGGATGAGAAGGTTATAAGAAGATGTGAAATGACTGTCATAGGCACATAAAGAGCTCACTTTATGAGAGAGAAGAAAAAAGATCTTTTGCCTTCAGGAGTGGGTGAAAAACAGAATCATGATGATTCTTTCTTCACCAGGCCTATATCAAGTGTCCCAGACAGGGAAGGAAAAAAATAAAATCAACCCTCTCCTGCCTTTCCTCAATTTACTTCTCTCCAGCAGCTCCAACTCAAGGTAGAAAAGAGAGATGGGTCTGGCCTTTGAGATGCTTGTGCTCTCTCTGGTTGAGGACACAGGGATCACTGCTGCTGCTGCTAATATCATTGATGAGGATGGCCATTTACTGGGGGCCCGTGCACACAACGGCAATGGGCAAAACCATCCCCCCCGATATACTGTCCCACTTTACACTGGGAACACTGAGGCTCTGAGAGGTGAAGAAACTTGGTGACATGCACACAGACAGTAAGAGGGGACGGTGAGGTGTGAATCTGGATCCTGCCCTCGTGGCTCGAGTCCAGTGAGCTGGATGGGATAGGGCAGGGATGATTTTGCCTGTTTATAGATGAGGAAAGGAAAGTTCTAAGAAGGTCATGACCTCTCTAAGGCTTCCGGCCAGCGCATAGCTAAAGTGGACTGATTTTAAATCTGATTTTTCACTGACACAACACTATCTCCACAATGCTCGCTGGAAGATGGTTTTGATGGGGAGAGAGAAACCACTTCGGCAGCCGTGTCCCAGGCCGCTGAAGCCACAGGGCAGTGGTCTGTTCCATCAAGGAGGTGCTGAGCGTGAGGCCACAATCTCCTGGCACTGGTGTCGCTCAGGAGTTCCTCCTGTCATGCATGGGCTCTGGGTCCTGAACTAAGAGCCGACAGAGACTGGGATTCCACAATGGAGAACCAAGACACACTTGGGAGGAACGGCTAGAGAACAATTTCAAGGTTACCTACAGGCCAGTGCGCTGACCCTGAGGTGGAGACAGACTGTACCTCTACAAAGAGCAAAGAGGAAACCATTACTCTTTTGTTCATTCTGTCAAAAAAAAAAAAAAGCATGTACTGGGTACCCAGCATATGCCAGACAGCCTGCCAGGTGCCAGGGCAAACACAAAGGCCCTTCAGATGGGAGCACAGTCCACTGGGAAGAGCACGAGAGCTCTGTGGATGGAAGGCTAGAGTGGGGACCTTGAATGCGCTGCTTAATTGGCTGAGGGTCTTGGGCCACATCCTGCACTTTCTCTAAGTCACAGGATGAGAATAAAATCTCTACTTCATAGGTAACTATGGCCCCTCTACATCTTAAAAATGAATCTGTGCATACTTAAACCGCAGCTGGCCACTGCACAGAGATGCCTGCTCTTGCCTCTTAAAATAATAGCAGCACTCAGGCTCATCTCCTGCCCTCCAGATGTGAAGAAAAAAAAAAAAAAAACAAAAGCACAGCCAAGGATCCTAAGAGAGGTGCACACAGGCCTTTGGCAGCTGAGAAAGGAGGGGAAGGGATGGCTGTCAGAGAAAGCAAAATTACCTGAAAATCTCCCACAGTGACGTGCGGAAATGTATACTGAGCCTTCATGTGAAGGCCATTTCCAAGCACCCCTGTGGGTGAATCCCTCCTAGCCTCCTTCAGCACACACCCTGCCCCTCCCCGCAAGTTTAGCCAGGATCCAGATAATGTAAATTACAACGTGCCTCCCCAGGGAGAAAACTCAGGCCAGCTGACCCACTTCTGTACGCCCCACCTAGGAGAAAACCCACCTCTCCCTAGCTTCCTCCACGTTCACAGGAACCCCCAGGCCTGGGAAATCAGCCCAGCTGTCAGCCCTGGCAGCCCGCCCCAGCCAGTCATCTGGCGGTGACAATCAAAATGATGCTTCCTTTTCATTTCCACCAAATGCAACCTTCCAAGAATAGGAGAGGCTCAAAGTCAGAGTTTAAGCTCCTTTTCATAAGGAGTCAATATTTTCACAAGCTAATCCTCCTTGGGAAGGGGGTGGATTACATATATCCCAGGTGGCAAAATGTAGCTCTCTGGGGGATTGTGGAATGGATGCTACAGGCTAAGGAAGCCAAAATGTGGGACCACACCCAGCCACTCACTTCTCAAAACTCACCATCCACCTATTCATTTCACAGATATCCATGGTGTGCCTCCCATGTGCCACAGGCCCCTCTTCCAGACAGTGGGGAGGCAGAAATTAAAGGTGACTGACAATGACACTTCCCATCACTGAGCCCTCTCCTGGACAGGAAATCCTCGCTCACTTTCTCCAGGCTCAACTCAAATCGGCCCATTTTAGAGACCTGCGCCTAAGACTCAGAGAGGGCAAGCGACTTGCTCAAGGTCACACAGCTGGTAAGTGGCAGAGAAAGGAATTAAACCTAGGTGCAAAGTCCTCGTGACACTCCCCGGCGGGGCCTCTTTCCCGCTCAACCCCTCCCCCACTGGCTCCGTTTCTGCAGCAGGGTGAGGATCAAAGACCGCCCCCCACCCCCACCCCGGGGCTCCAGTAAGGGAAGTCCTCTGTTCCTCTTTCCTCCCTCCCCCGACAACAGGAGACAGGTTCGAGACCCACGGTATGTGTACACAGCCCTAGGGAAGCCCTGCAGGCTGCAAAGGCATCCATCCCTTAACACTGAACTTCCATTAAAAGAAAGAAAGAGAAAAAAAAAAAGATGATGAAAAGATAAAGGGCAAAGAGGAAGTGCTCTTTAAACACAGGCGGGTGGTTACCCCAGGAGGAAGTCTTGAAGCCAGTGGAGATTTTGTTCACCCCCTCCAGTTCCTCAATTCTAAGACACTGGCCTTCAAGCCCCCAGTGGAAGTTAGCCGGGGTGGGGTGGGGGGAGGTGTACGGCGCCCGGCGTCAGACCCTGTGCCCTCACCTGGCTCGCAGGAGGAGTCCGCGGGGGAGCAGCCACCCTGGGCACCCCCTCCCTCCGGGCACGGGGCGCCGCTGCGCGCTCCCCGCAGCTGGGTGGACCCGGGCGGCGGCGGCGCCGCGTGCGCCCCTCGCGCCCTCCCGCCCCAGCCCACCCGAGGCGCATCCTCGGGGCGCCCCCCGCGCCGGGGGCTCTCGCCCCTGCGGCGCGCGCTCTCCAACCGCAGGGCGCCCGGCGCGGCTCGAGTCGCACCCCCACCTCTCCCCGCACCCATCACGCGCGCGCCCCGCACCCCACGCCCTCCCGGGGTGCAGATCGGCTCCCGGGGCGCGCGCGGGCGAGCCAGGCGGCGGCGCCGACGGAGTCCCCGGCACGTACCTGGCGGCCCGGGCGAGCGGCGAGGGGAGCGCGGCCGCGGGCGCTGGAGCGCAGGAGCCTCGGAGCCTCCGGTGCCGCCGCCGCCGTTTCCGGGTTGGCCGGTCTCACGTCACCGCCACAGGTTTGCGAGCGGCCCCCGCCGCGGCGGCACAGCAGCAGCAGCAGCAGCAGCGGCCCGGGCGAGTGCCAGGCGAGAAATAACTATAAAAGGAAGAGACGCATCGAGGAGGAAGAGGAAACGCCGTTCACCTTCGAGAAGCCGAGCCGCCGGCGCTCGCACAAAAGGAGGACGCCCGCCGACGCCGCCTCCCCCCCGCGCCCCGTCCCCGCCGCATCGCGGGGCCCGGCGTCAGCGCGCGCGGCGCCCCGGGACCGCCCCGCGCCGGCCCCCACCCCAAAACCCGGCGGCGGGGGCGGGGGCGCGGGGCTCCGGCCGCGGACCTGGGGCGCGGGGCGGGGGTGACCTTGGGCCAGTCGCGGCAGGCGGGCGAGCGGCCGCGTGGGGTGCGCTGGGGGGTGTGGGGGGGGGGGCTCGGCGCCCTCCCCGCGGCGTAGACGAGGAAACTTCAGCTCTGGGAGGCGCGGGGATGGCCCAAGGTCACAGCCCGTCGGGCCCTCGGTGCTCCCGACCTTCAGGCCAGCCAGGTTCCTGGCCCTGGGTCCGCTTCGCCCTCACCTGTACGTTGTCGGGAAGGATGCCGAGCCCTGCCCGGCCCACCTGGCAGTGGGGGCGGCGAAAGATCGTGCGTTCAAAACACCCATTCAGCCCTCAAGAGATATTCGCTGAGGGCCTACTAAGTGCCAGGGCTGGTCTAGGCCCTGGAGAGGCAGCTGCGAATCCAAAGAAAATCCCTGCCTTGGGGCGGGGTGCAGACAATAAACATCTGATGTGTCTGGTGGTACTAAGTGCTAGGAGGAAAAATAAAGCAGGGCCGGGGGTAGAGAGTCGGGGTGTCAGTGCTATCCTAAGACAGCTCTCCAAGGACTTCTAGCACAGAAATTCCCAGACAGGATGCCCCTCAGTGAAATTCTCATTTCAGGTATTTTGAGACCCCCATCTTTCCCCTTGTCTATAATGGCAAAGAGTGCATTTTTCTGCATGTAGCAGGACATAACTAGGAAATCAAAATGCTTCTTTCTTCCCTCTGCCTTGCTCCCCCAGCCCTCAAACCCATCCTATCACTGTTTTGAAATTCAGCCAAATTTCTTAGGAAAATGGACAATGTTCTTTAAAGTATCTTTCCTCTGACCTCTAGCAGGACATCAGGAGTCACCTCAGAAGCTTCCATTGTCTTTCCACCCTCCACCTCCAGCTCTCCTGGATGTGCTGCGGGCAAGGGGAAGGTGACCAGTCACCAAATAATATTGAGTGCTGACTTAACCTGATTATGACTTGTTTGTTTCTTCAGCATGCCCCTGCTAAAGCCCTGTGCTAGGAGCTGGGGGCACTGAGATGGTAGAATTCCAACAGGACTTCCAAGAGGTTCCTGGTCCTGGGGGACCTTATCTGCAGGAAAGCAGCAGGAATGACAGAGCTTATAGGAGACAGGGGGAAGGGGTGTTTACCCAGCTTGGAAGGGAGAGAACCAAAGAGAGGACAGCAGGAGGAGATCAGAAAGCCCTTCCTAGAAGTTTTGAGAGGTATTAGAAGCACCTGGAAGCTTACTCAAGCACCTGCGCTCTCATCCCTACAAAAGGGAAACTAGATGCCTCCCCCGCAGTGGTGGAGGGTGGTGTGGGGAGGGATGGAACAGCTGGGTCTTGAACTATGAACATGAGGAAAAGCAGAGAAAGGGTTTGGAATCAGACACAGCTGAGCTAAGCTTTGTTTCTTTCTTGGGCGCCTACAAAGTGGGCATGAATAATTCTGAACATTTTGGAAGTACTGACCAGATGCCAAACGCTATGCCCATCTAATTTAATTCTCACAATAGCCCCACGGGGCAGGTTCATCATGCTCGGTGTTTTGCAAGATACTAGAGCTGGGAGAGAGATGGAATTTGCACAAGGTCAGGCTAATTAGATAGCGGTGGAGCTGGGCATGAACCCAGATTGTCTGGCTCAAAGCCCAGCACTTAGAGCCATGCTGAGCCTCAGTATGCTTATCTGTGAAATGGGATTGACCATAACCACGTCATCAGGTGGTGGTGGGGCTATTTAAATGAAATAACACATATATAGAAACTAGCACATTAATAGGACCCAGGAGAGCACTATCACCATGGTAATTATCATAGTAATTGTTAAAGGCATGGGAGTAGGAACTTTCTGGCACACTTGGGAACTGCAACAACAGCTTGGTGTAATTGTAACATAGGGTGTAAGTGTGGGAGGTCGGGAAGCAGGGAAGAGAAGGTGAGGGTTTAGGCAGGGGCTGGATCACACTTCCCCTGCACTCCACTGAATTAAGTGATGCCTGAGATGAGAGGTCCAACTCGTATGCATGTGTCTCCACTCACTAGATACAGGGAGGCTGAGAGGATGATTCTGGCTTCTGACCTTGGCTCATTCAATCAGGTCCTGATAGATCTGACAAATTCAAGCAAATGGAAACCTGGCGACGATGCCTAGGGAAAGCTCTGGCAGTTCACCACTGCAGTGACCTGCTCTGTTTCCCTGGGGTATCAACCCTGACAATGGCAGGTAGAAACCTATGTCTCGGTTTGTTTGGACTGTTGTAACCAAGTACCACAGGCTGGGTGGCTTAAACGACAAACATTTACTTCTTAGGGTTTCAGCTGGGAAGTTCAAGATCAAGGCACTGGCAGATTTGCTGTCTGGTGAGGGCCCGATTCCTGGTTCATAGACAGCCTTCATCACTGTATCCTCACATGACAGAAGAGGTGACAGAGCTCTCTGGGGTCTCTTTTATAAGGACACTAATCCCGTTTACGAAAGCCCTGCTCTCATGACCTAATGACCTCCCAAAGGCCCTACCTCCCAATACCATCACATAAGGGATTAGGTTTCAACATAGGAATTTTGGAAGGACACAAACATTCAGTTCATAACACCCGGCATCCTGAAAATAGAGCTGATTTTGGAGTCAGGAAGGCCTGCCTACCGTTTCCAGTTGTGCGACCAGGGCGAGTCATTTAACTTGTGACTCCTTTACTTTCCTTGTCTGTAAAATGGGAATAATAACATTTCTGTTGTTGAGAAGGCTATGTGGGATCATGAATTTTGAATGCTCTATAAGCTGTAAAACAGCATGCACATTTAAGTTTCAGTCTTAGAATCCTGTCCTCCCATAGTACGTGCTGTCCACTCTTCTCTCAAGCTGTGTAGATCGCGCTTTCCATCACATATGCAAAAGCCCCTCAGAAATATGTGTTTCCCTGCTGAGCATTTGCCTTTTCCCAAGAGTGAATGCTGTTACGTGTAGAAGGTAACAGAAGGTAGAAGTTGGGAGACAGGGACTCCATTTTTGTCCTTCTGGTATTTTTTTTTTTTTTTTTAATTTCCTTCAGTTTTTTTTTTTTTTTTTTTTTTTGCACCACGGGCTTAGTTTCTCCGTGGCATGTGGGATCTAGTATTTTGTAATTAAGCAGATTCCACCTTCCACTGGGGTTAAAGTAAACTCAGTGACCTTCTACTTACCTGGTTGTCAGGGTCGCTTTGCCTCCAGCCTTTCAGAACCAACAGACTTAAGGGAGGGGACAAAGCCTGAACCCTCTAGAGGCTGCCATCCTGGCAGGGGGTTTGCAGATGGCTCAGGCAGCCCCTTCAGGCTGGAGAACCTCACTCAGGGAGATGGAGAGAGAGCTGGGTTTCAGGCTGGGGCAGGGGTCCTAACCTGTCATGCAGAACCAGGGCTAGTGAGTGATGGTTTCCAGGGGCCAGGAGGAGGAGAGAATGGGGGTGACTGCTTAGTAGGGGGTTTCCTTTAAGGGTGACAAACATATTCTGGAACTAAATCAAGATGGTAGCTGCACAACACAGTGAATGTGCTAAATACCACTGAATTGTTCATTTTAAAATGGTTAACTACGACTTCCCTGGTGGCACAGTGGTTAAGAATCTGCCTGCCATGTGGGGGGAACGAATTGGGAGACTGGGATACCAAATTGTACACTCTAAATATATGCAGTTAATTGTAAAAAATAAACAAATAAAAAGTTAAAAAAAAAAAAGAATCTGCCTGCCAATGCTGGGGACATGGGTTCGATCCCTAGTCCTGAAAGATCCCACGTGGCACGGAGCAACTAAGCCCGTGCGCCACAACTACTGAGCCTGTGCTGTAGAGTCCACGAGCCACAGCTATTGAGCCCATGTGCCACAACTACTGAAGCCCACACACCTAGAGCCTGTGCTCTGCAACAAGAGAAGCCACCACAATGAGAAGCCCATGCACCGCCACAAAGTGTAGGCCATCTCTCCACAACTAGAGAAAGCCCATGTGCAGCAATGAAGACCCAAAACAGCCAATAAATTAATTTAAAAAATAAAATGGTTAACTATATATTGTACATCAACTATATCTCAGTAAAAAATAAAAAAGTTAAAACAGTTAACTATAGGTTATGAGAATTTTACCTGGGTTTAAAAAAAAAAAAAAAGGATGGAAGGAAAACCTGGTCAGGAATGGGGGAAGCTAGTGAGTGGGACCTTTAGTACATTTTTGATATTTCAATGTAGCCACAATAGAGCTGCACAACTGAACCAAAATGTCAGAATCCAGGCAACGGGGTGCTGGAACTCCTTGCGGGCAGCCAATTTATATAAGGGATCCTTTAACGATTGAAAGTAAAAGCAATTAGTATGAAATAATGCCGTTTGGGTATGAATATTTTTATTATTGTACCTTAATTTGTGTTTCTGAGAAAAAAGCGTGGTGTAGTAGAAAAGGTCAGGATTGAGTTCAAGAGACCCGAGTCTGAATCCTGAGCTTAGTTCTCATCAGGCGCAGGACCTGGGGGAAAAGTATTCAGCCTCTTGTGTTTCCCCAGCAGGTAAAATGGGATGACGCTGACACTGACGCCATGGGGTCTACGTGTGGAGCACAGGTAGAATTTCGCCTGGAAGATACTTCATAAATGGCTATTGTTGTGGTATTACTATATGATATACAGCATCTTCCAGAGCACGGGGCCATGGAGAAAAAGAACTAAAGAAGTTCTTGGGGGAACTTTAGAAAGCACTGTCTAGACTCTAGAGTCTCCGAACTGCACAAACCAAAGCACACCTGCAAGAAAGATTTCACACGTGCCCTCGTACAGCGCGTGGCAGGTGGCGGCGATGGGACTGAGGCAGGCGCGGCCTGCTCCACTCCCCCTCCGCCCCTCCCGCGAATCGGTGGACACGCGTGGCTCGTCACTGATCTGTTGCAAAGTGCCAATTATCATTAAGCACAAGAGAGCAAAGTGAAAATACTGCCAACTCCCTGGGATCATGCAGTAAGGGTGGTAGGAGGGGAAACTAGCCCTTGGCACTTTCCTAAGAGCCTAAATCCTAGAGAAAAGCTGGGAGTGATTTGTTCTAGAGCCAGTGCTGTTAAACAGTTACTTACGGGAGAACTGCCGTGCAAACGGGTCAACTTCCTTGTGCAGAAAAACTCAATTACATGGAGGTGCGATCTTGAATCAGTGACATGTTCCGTGAGAAATCAAGTGGCCCTATGTGAGAAGGCACAGAAATGTCTCCCCCATGATCACACTGAAATAAAACCACTCTCTAAATGAGTCGTTCTCAGAGCATAAAACGTCTCTCCACCCTGGTCCACAAGCATAGGTGCCAGCATGTGCACGCACACGTGCACACACACGTGGGCCAAGAGGGTGTCTATGTGAGTTATTTTTTAAATTATGAACGTAATCCACGTTCACTATAGAAAAATCGAGAAAAGTATAAGAAAGCAAAACTCATTCATAACGTCCTGTCCAGGGTCAACCATTCTTTCTTCACAATTTGACGAACTACCTCTGTCTTGTTAAAACGCATTTTAAAACAGTTGCAATCACACTGTGTGCCCAATGTTGAACCTGTTTATTTATTCACTTCTGCGTGAGGATGTCCATCCCACAGAGGTTTACACAATGGACCGAGAGGCCACTGCTGGCCTGAAACCCGCACAGGAGAGAAAGGAAGGAGCGTGCGAGAGAGAAAGCACTGTTTCCCCTTCAGTGCCATTTCCTCCAGGGCAGACCCCATGTCTTGTTCAGTGCTGAGGTCCCAGCCCTTAGAATGGTACCCAAAACTAAATAAATGTGTGCTGAATAATGAATGGATGGGCGAATGGGGGAGAGATACTGATACCTTACCTGACAGGTCCAGCCACTGACACCTGCCCACCTTAGCAATAAGGGAATGGTGGGGACTGTGGTGAAGGGGAGCACATCCTCCGTCCTTAGGCATTCACGTTCCAATCTTTACAACACCCTGTGCTCATTAAAAAAAACCCAGGCATCAATCTGTAGTGGGTAACCTCTCAGAGCAGTGTTCTCAAAGTGCACCCTTGGATAATAGTACCAGCATGACCTGGAAACTGATAAGGGCAAAAAGTCTTCACCCCATTCCAGAACTACCCACTCAGAAACCTGGGGGTGGGGCCCAGCGTCCTGGGGTTTAACAAGCCCTCCAGGTGATTCCAGAGCAGCTCACATTTGAGAGCCATGGACTTAAAGCGGTGGTTCTTGGCCCTGGTGCATAATAGAGTCACCTGGGGAACCTGTTTACCCTCCAATACCTGAGCCCCAGCCCCAAATTCCAACTTCATTGATCTTGGGTGGGGCTCAGACTTCAGAATGTTCTCAGGGTTCTTCAGGTGCTTTTAATGTGTGGCCAGGGCTGAGGAGCCTGAGCTGGATGGCAGACAGGCTGCAGGTGTCCGTTTTATTCCTCTTGGATTCCTGCGCCTTCCCAGCCAGTGTGTTTCCATCACTACTGTGAACATGGTACTGTTATCAACCACGCTGACTTCTTCTATTAAGAAATATTTCATTCATGCAAAGCAGTGTAGCTCTGTCCTGTCTTATATTTGGCCATTGTTATGGCTGTGTCCCCCGCCCCCAAATTCCTATGTTGAAGTCCTAACCCCCAGGACCTCGGAATGTGACTGTGTGTGGCAATAGGGCCTTTAAAGAGGTCCTACAGTTAAAATGAGGCCATTAGGGTGGACCCTAATTCACAATGACTGGTGTGCTTATAAAAAGAGGAGAGTACGACACAGACACATACAGAGGGAAGGCAGCCATCCACAAGCCAAGGAGAGACCTAGATGGAACCAACCCTGCCGATACCTTGACCTTGGACTTCCAGCCTCTAGAACTGTGCGAAAATAAATTTCTGTTGTTTAAGCCACACAGTCCGTGGTATTTTGTTATGTCAGCTCTGGGAAACAAATACAGTCATATTTGCTCAGATTCTCTGAAAACAAAACAAAACAAAACAGATAGAATTGGAGCTCCCTCTATGCCCTCCCCTGTTTCTCTCCTTCCTCCTCCAGGGGTAACTTATGTCCTAACTTTAGTCTTCACCTTTCTTACCAGGAGCCAGAACCATATTATGAATGAGGATTCTGGAGCCAGAATGACTGGGTGGGGAATATTCGTGCTGCCACCCTCTAGCTGTGTGACTTTGGCCCATTAATCACCCTCTCTGGGGCTGAAGGGTCCTCATCTGAAACTGGAAATATGAATAGTATCACCTCTGCCTGTTGTTTGGAGGGTTAAATGAACTACTGTTTACGAAACACCTAGGATAGTATGTGGCACATTGAGTGACATAACACGCTTGTTAAATATACCTACACTTTTACCACATAAACACATACGCACCTATAAAATATGCATGAAATATTGTTTACATGTTTTTAAACTTACATAAATGGTCTCCTTGTACATATCCCTCTGTAACTTGGGTTTTTTGTTTGAGTTCCAGTGACACTTTTTGCGATGGCTCCATGTGGATAAAATCTCTCTTTTCACCCCATTTAAGGGCTATAGTCTCAGCGTGTCTACACTGGTCTCCCCATTCTCTCTGCCTCACCTGGACACCTGCCTCCCTCATGCTGGCCTCTTTCCCAGCTCCCCAGGGATGTTGTCCCCCCCCCCCCGCCCCGCCCCCAGGCCCTGGCTGCCTCTGGGCCGCTCTCCTGCCTTCCTGCTCTAGTTTCATTTTCCATAGGCCAGGATTTCAGAAGCTCAGCACTTCTTACATTTCAAAGGATTTCCATATCCATGGTCACCCGGGATGTCCCCTAACAGCCCTGTGATGAAGATGAGGCAGCACTGTTGCCTTCCCTTTGCACGTGAGGAAACTGAGTCACAGAAGGTTGAGTGACTTGTGGAAGGTCACACAGCGCGTTAGAGACACAGTTCTTTCGGTCTCAGCCCATCTCTCCAGAATCCCAATCCTGTGTTCTTTAACAAGTTTTTGTTGTGAAACTAATTGCATATAATGCTTGTAACAATTTGGAGTTTTATCAGTATCCCCACTTTGCAGATGAGAAAACTGTTTTCCAAAAGCATGGTCCCAGAGCCACCTGCATCAGGATCCCCTGGGGTCCTTGTTAAAAATACAGATTCCTAGGCTTTGCCCCTCCCACATATTCTTGCTCAGTAGGTCTGCGTGGGCCCAGGAACCTGCATTGTCATGGCCATTGCTGAGTGGCTTTAAGGCACAGTCAAGTGTGAGGAACACTGGGGTCTAGAATAAACCTTGCTCAGCACACACCGTGGCAGGCAGCTTCCAAGCATCTGGGCAGGGTCACCGGCAGCTGCCAGCTCTGAGGTGGGCACGTCATCTATGAAGGCCAGGGTGGCAGAGGTTAAAGACTGGTGAAGCTGAGAAAGATGCCCAGGCCAAGGGCAGGGGCAGAGGGGGCGCCTGCCGTGCGCCTAGCGACGTGGGCACCCAGCCCAGAGCCGGCCACACGGATAGGGCCCGGGGGCAGGAGAGCTTGGCACCTGGAGCTGCTCCAGATAGAGTCCCAGATCACAGTCGTTAGGGGTGTGGCTCCTGGGAGGCCAGTGGCTCCAGTCCATTGGCTGTGCCTCGGCTGGGTATCAATAGGAAATATTCATGGAGCGTTTACTACACAGCTCACACCCAACTAAGTGCTTGACGTAAGTGATCTCACTTAGCGGCAGGCACTGTTGTCATCTCCGTTTTTCACATGAAGAATCTGAGGCCCAGGAGTCTAAATGACTCACCCAAGGCCACACAGTAAGCAAACAGACGCCTGCATCCATTCTCTTAACCACAAGGCAACATGCCTTCAAGTCATTATTTTTTATGTTTTTGTGTACCTGGCAGAGTGCCTGGAACTGTCAGAGCTAAATAAGCGAGCTGAATGAACGAATATGAATGAATGAATGAATGAATGAATGAATGAAAATGAATGAATGAAACGAATGTTACAGTCCATTTGTGTAAACTGACTCTAGCATAACCCCTCAAGCTGTACTTAAAGAAAAAGACAGGAATTTTAAAAATAAACTTATATAGTCATTGATCTCTTTTTTTCTTGAAATTGGCTCGGAAAGAATGCTCACGTGCGTGCACACACACACACACACAGTTGGATGCATTCTGACTATTAAGAATCTGACTTGATTTGCTTGAATCGTGAAAGGTTTTAAAGACAGGATCTGGCACTCACTCCTGAAATTCTCTAAGTCTCAGTTTACTCCTCAGGAAAATGGGGATGATCACAGTCCAGCCCATGGGGCCGCGGTGTGGATTCAACGAGATAACACAGCTCAGGGGCTTAGTGCTGCACAGGGCGCACGAGGAGCGCACTGAGGATGTTGGTGGCTGTTGCTCTTTCATTATTGCTATTTGGAGGGAAAAGCGTGCTGCTAAAAATCATTCTTCTGTCACATTCATGCAAAAGGAAAAGCCCCTGAAGGGTTCTAAGAAAGATGATCTGTAGCAATAGCTGTGGGTACATATACAAATGAAGAGGGGGAGACGGCAAATGGCACAGATAATCCTCAAAAGGTGAGTGCCACACGCGTTTGCTCCATTTGCATCTGTCCTTGACACGTGCACATTTTTCCAATATATTGTCATTGCCTTCCATGTCCATTTATGAGTATAAGTTGATCAAGTGACCATCAAACGGTTCCTTGAGCACCAGCTTTGTTGGATGATGGAAGAGGGGGCTGTAAAATTGGCTAATAAACAGTCCTTGCAGTACGCAGGGCTTTCGCGTTTACAGAGGGATTTTACACACATTCTCTTTAACCCTCAAACCCCGTCGCTCGTGATGAGCAGGTACTGTTTCTGCCATCTGACAGAAGAGAAAATGGCAGCCTGAGGGTCAAAGTGATGTGTCTAATGCCATCTATTTATACCAGAAGCTGGACTTGAACCTGGCCTCCAGACCCCACGCCTGTGGTCAGCTCCATTACAAGAACCCACGCTAGAACTCAAAGGCACCCTCGGATACCTCGTAACTGAGTCACTGGGTAACCCTTTAATACGAATAGTAGGGACCACCCATAGGAAGAGGTTTTACCCATAAAAGCAGGTTGGGAGGACTTCTAGACGAGGTAGGGTAATAAGCCCTTACTGGGGGAAAAAAAAGGGAAAAAATACTGATTCAGACACTGGACAATAGGCAGCAAGGACAGTGATTCCTGAGAGAGGATAAAGAGAGTTGTGCCTCCAGCCTCTGTGCCTCTCTTGGGAATCATTTCTATCCTTCAAAGCCTAGCCCTATTGCTACCAGCTCCACCAAGTGCACCCTGATTGTCCCTGCTGGAAGTATGCTCTGTTCTACCCTGAATTTCTATGGCGACGTGTCTCGGTGGCATTTACCACTTTTTGCCTTGTGCTAGGGCTGTCTGAGGACCTAATGGTCAGTAGACCCTGACCTTCCATCATCTGCATCCCAGCTGCAAACACCATGATCTTTACAGAATGGTGTTCACAAAACATTTCTGGAAAGAAGAATGAATGTTTCATCCCGTGCCGTTTACCCTTAAAAGGGGGGAAATTGCCTTCAAAAGAACGAATGAATTTACAATAGCCAAGACATGCAAACAACCTAAATGTCCATCGGCAGATGAATGGATGAAGAAGATGTGGTATACATACGCAATGGAATATTACTCAGCTACAAAAAAGAATGAAGTAATGCCGTTTGCAGCAACATGGATGGACCTAGAGATTATCATACTAAGTGAAGTCAGACAGAGAAAGACAAACACTACGTGATATCACTCACATGTGGGATCTAAAAAATGATACAGAGGAACTTATTTACAAAACAGAAATAGACTTACAGACTTAGAAAACAAACATGGTTACATAAGGGGAAAGAAGGGAGAGGGATAAATTAGGAGTTTGGAATTAACAGATACACACTAATATATGGAGACTAGATAAACAGCAAGGACCTACTGTATAGCACAGGGAACTATATTCAATACCTTGTAATAACCTACAATGGAAAAGAATCTGAAAAAGATTATATATATATATATGTATATATACACACACACATATAACTGAACCACTTTGCTGCACACCTTAAACTAGCACAGCATTGTAAATCAACTCTATGTCAATTTAAAACATAATTTAAAAAAGAGTAGAGATACATTCTTATAGTCATTGTCTCCCTTGATATTTGTGTTTTACAGTTTTAAAAAGTGAATCTTTGGGGCTTCCTAGGTGGCGCAGTGGTTAAGAATCCGCCTGCCAATGCAGAGGTCACGGGCGCGATCCCAGCTCCAGGAAGATCCCACATGCCGCGTAGCAACTAAGCCCGTGAGCCAAAAAAAAAAAAAAAGTGAATCTTTGGATACGCCACCTGATTGGTACCAGGAAGAAGTTTTTCCCCCCTGCAATGGTTGTTCCTGTTTGTGGCAAGAACAGGGTAAGAACAGACATTATCATCTGAGAAATACAGCTCCTAAAAGTCACGTTCTTGGCACACCGAAGGTATGTCGGAAGGACAAGAAAGAGTGAAATGATTCTTTCCAACAATTAACAGTTGGCAAAAATGACACTGTTTTAACCTGAATTCCCTCCTTTCAGGGAAATAGAATCATAAACCTAAAATAATTTTATTTTGGATTGACAAAAGTTCATTTTAAATTTTGCTGTGGAAGGAAAAAGAGAAGGTTCTAAATTACCAAGCGACCCTAGTCACTATCAGATTGTCTTGTTTCATATTCTCCAGGACACTTATTATCAGGTATCATTTATTCTACTTGCTTATTTTCTGTTTCCTCGCACCGAATGGACGCTTCAGGAAAACGGGAATCTTGTCCATCCTTTTCCCCGTGGTATCCTGAGCACCAGAGAAGGGTCTGGCACCCAGCAGGTGCTCTGTAAGTATTTCCTGGAAGAACTCAGAACATAGAAGACCGTCCCCAGCCCCGGGGCTGCTGGCATGTGCATGCAAGGTTGAACAGCTGTGCTTTATGAGAGAATCCCGTGTACTTTCTCTCAACCTCTGGCTGAAACGGCCCGAGCGGCAGGGACCACAGGAGGCAAAAATGAACAAATGGACCCAAGATGAGGTTGAGCACAGTGTGCACAAGGGCAGGGAGGATGCCCTCCTGACTGCAGCTTAGGCCCAGGAAAGAAAAGCAACTTGGTTTTTCATTTCTTTAAAGAAAGAGTTCCAGCTCCATGATAGGAAGAACACCTGTCTGTTCCCGAGGCTCTTCGCTCCGGGAAAGCCCTTTCCTGGCCCCCAGTGCTCAACCCGGCGCATCCTAACCTTGCTTCCAGGTCCACCTGCTCCTCGTACTCTATCGTGTCTTGACATTTGGCCATGTTCGCATCAGATCTTCCCCTTCCTTCTTTCCTCCTTTCCTTTTCTTTGGGAGTGGGCGATGGGGGAGGGGAAGCCCTATGCCAGCATCCATGCCTGTGGCTCCCCAGCTGCCCGTTCCTGAGACAACCACTACCCTGAGTTTGGGGTTAACCATCCCCGTGTATCTATAACCAGTAGCTAGAATTTTGTAGATTTTCTTTAACTTCACATAAATGGTTTCATTTTGTACGAACGCTTCCTTCCGGCAACTTTCTTTTCTACTCCGCAGTTTATTCATGTTGCTACTTGTAGCCCGTGTCTACTCATTCCGTGATTCACAACGCTCGTTACCACCACGTGAAAAACCGTGGAGGCTTTGTCTCTCCCCCTCCCTCTTCCCTACCCTCCCCCAGTTGACTGTGAGCCCCGTGAGAGCCGGGATCATTTTGGGGGCATAAGAACAGTACCTAATACATACCTGAAAAATTTGGCTAATTCTTTCCAAGAATTAATCAACATCAAGTAGTGTTCGCTAGATAAACTTAACACGGTTGCTTAGTTCATTCTTCTGGGAATGACATCTGCATTATTCCAATATTTGGCTCTTTTGAACAGTGCTTTTACAGGGATTTTCTTTTCCATGTCTCCTTGTGAACATGAAAGAAGAATCTCTTTGTACCAGGGTGGAGTGGCTGGGTAGTAGGTAGATATGTGTAACTTCGAATTTATTAAATATTACCACCCACTTTCCAAAGTGGTTATGCCAGGATTTGTCACCACCAGCTTTCTATATCTAATAATATATAATATATATATTACAATATAAAAAAGTGCAAAGTATAGTTCTGACCTCAGGATTATGGTACTCAGATCCTTCCAGAATTTTTCCATGTACGTAACGGAGATCTTTTTCTTTCGACATATGGAGAATGTCCAATGTCTTCCTCCTGGCATTCCATCATCAGGAAGCACCTTACCTTTGTAAATTAGTCGCCTGTTGGTGGCTGTTAGATTATACCCTGAAACATCATATGTTGAGAATGTTTGCACGTTCTGTAGCTGTTTTGTTTGTTTGTAAACATATTTATTGGCTGCATTGGGTCTTTGTTGCTGCACACGGGCTTTCTCTAGTTGCAGCGAGCAGGGTCTACTCTATTGTGGTGTGTGAACTCCTCATTGTGGTGGGGCATGGGCTCTAGGCATGCAGCCTTCAGTAGTTGCAGCACATGGGCTCTAGAGAGCAGGCTCAATAGTTAAGGCTTAGTTGCTCTGTGGCATGTAGGATCTTCCTGGACCAGGGATCGAACCCGTGTCCCCTGCATTGGCAGGCGGATTCTTAACCGCTGTGCCACTTAGGAAGTCCCTGTAGCTCTGTTTTTTGTGGTTACATATTATTTTATTGGGTGGATGGACCATAATTACTCAGCCACGTGTATTTTTTAAATAACAGCATAAATCTTATATTTTTCTTAGGAAAAATTCTCAAGAGTTGGAATTTTGTCAGTGTATTAATATTTTTTGTGCCTCTTATGTATTGGCCAAAAAGATTGTTATCATTTAGACTGCCCCCATCTCAGAAGCTGCTTTATTGACGTACCGAGGGCATTTGTTTTGCTGACTCAACTCCGAGTGTCCACACAGGCGTGTTTGGTGTTGCTTAGCCTGTGTCCCTGGGGTCTGGCACATAGTAGGTGCATAGTCAATGCTTGCTGAAAGACAGGGGGCTCTCGGAGGAGAATGGAGTGCGAGGAAGATGGGCCCTGCCCGCCCGCTGCTGCTCTGTTGGAAACAGGGTGGAGCTCGGCCATCACCAGCGTGGAATCACAAGTGATCTGAGGAAGCAAGCCGCCTGGATGTCGCCTGATCCAGACTCTCCTCTCCAGCGATGTGACTTGGGGAGAGTTGTTTAAGCTCTTCGTGATAGACAGAATAAAGCCCGCTTCCCCCTGCCCCCGGCCCCTGGCATGTCCATGTCCTTATCCCTGGGACCTGTGAATATGTTACCTCCCACGGCCAAAGGGACTTTGCAGGTGTGATTAAATTCAGGATTTTGAGATGGGGAGATTCTCCTGGATTGTCTGAGTGGGTCCAATATCACAATTAATTCTAAAGGGTGGCGAGAGGGTCAAAATCAGCAAAAGGAGATATGATGGCGCACCCACAGGCCCGCCTACACAATCCCTACTTTCCAGGTGAAGCAACTAAAGCGAAGAGAGGAAAAGCCTTGCCCGGGGGCTTCCCGTTGGCTGCAGCCAGCCAAGGACACAACCCAGACTCCCCGCCTCAATTCAGCAGCCCTGGGCAGCCGCGGGGTGGGGGGGTTCCCGTTCTTCTCCTGCCCCTGCTGCCCAGTGGGGCTACCCCTCCACCCTCCTCCCCTAATTGAATGCATGCACAAGCAGGGTTTTATTTGTGATAGTTCAACTGGACTCCATATCGAGAGCAGGGATTAGTTGTGTTTGAATACCCTCTACCAGGCCAGAAGGAAAGGAGGACCACGTCCTGTAATTCTGATGTCTTTCTTCTCTCAGGATAACTTTGGTGGGATGGGGTCCGGGTTTTAGTGGCCCCCTTATTTAAAGATATTATTTGAGGACTCCCCTATGTGCTCATGGCTACAGGGAGAGGGAAAGGAAGACAGAGACGGTGCCTATTAGGAGCTTTATGTCTGGGCAGTGGCCTGAGCCCTAGAACCAGCTGGAGGAGACCACAGGTACTTGTGATGGAGCAGGTCCCTGGCTGGGGCTGGAAGGAGCTGAAGACAGTGAGACAGGATGAAGTCAGAGAGGCCAGGCTAGCACCCAGTGAAGCGCTTCTTTTGGCTTTAAGATCCACACACTGCTTTGGTTTAAAAAAAAAAAAAGTCGAAATATGTGAATGTTATTTTTCAAAGGACAGTCTGTGACCACCCACGTCAGAGTCACCCAGGTGGATCTGCTAAACGTACAAGCCCTGGGCCCCACCCGCTGTACCTGACCCGCTGACTCAGAGTCACGGAGATTGGGGTGTGGGGGTTTGCATTTTGAACACTCAAGTTTGAGACCCATAGTCTAAGTAGAAGGAAAAACAGATGGACGCAGAGATCGGATGGAGGATAACGGGTAGGTTGGCAGCGAGAAGAGGAGCAGCTGCTCTGGGCTTGACTCCCCGAGGACCTCCTGGCCCCACAGGCATCCCGGGCGCAGAGCGCGGGGAACTGGGTGTGCCGGGGCCACAAGAATCCTGCCTGGCAGGGAGGGTTCTCAGAGCAGAGGTGATGTGTTATCATGAAATCAGCACTTCCCAGCCTGACTCATAGAAGGGAGTGACTTTACCGTTAAGGGCCAGAGGAGCAGAGATGAGGAACTTCTAGTTTCATTTTTGCTTGGAAACTCACAGCTCAACCCTAGGCGGTGTGTCCCTGACCTCTGAGCGCACCTGTCTATTAAAGGAAGTCCAGCTTCAGAACCCCCAGATCTGCTCCCCTGGGGTCTGAGATCCTGCTCCCCGCCCCCGGCCACCCTGCAGCAAGTGGGCTGCGGGCATCGTGAGAGCAGCCCGGCCCCAGGACCCAGGGGCAAAAATGCCCAGCTGGGCTCCGCTCTAGGGGGTGGGGTGGCAGCTGCTGCGGGGGAGACTGAGAAACCTCTGTGGGGCCAAAATGCTATTTCCTCCCGAAAGGAGAGCAAAACGACACTTTCTTTTGGTTTCCATTATTGGTAAAGTCCTTCCTGGCCCAAGAAGTTGAGACACATTTGTCTCTGATTTAATAATAATAAAAGCAAAAGTCGTGACATGTAGCCCTTTCGCCCTCCCCACTGTACTAAGAGGTGGCAGGTTCAAGCTTCCTACGCTGAAAGCAGCTTTGAGCAATCAGGAAGGCTCAGGAGGGAGAGGGTGGCAGGAGCTGTGCTGGGCTCTTTGGCATAAACAGCAGGGTGGGGGAGGGGATTACCATTTACACAGCCCCTAATAGACACCAGACCAGATGCAGGTCTTACACTGTATTAAAAAAATATTTATCAAAGTAAAATGTGCACATAGTTAAAACATTATATGGGAGGGCCTATTCCAAAATGTTCCAAGTTGTCGGTTCTCTGTCCATCTCCATTTGTGAGGGCAGCAGTAGTATCCACATTTCATGGAGAAGAAAATTGAGGGTTTGGAGGGGCCGGCTAACTTGCCCACGTTCATTAGGCTATGAGGGAGCCGTGCAGCATCAAACCCGGGGCCAGAGAATCCACTCCCACATCTAGGCTTCCAGAGACCACAGAGACACTTAGTTTAGCCTGAACGACGAGACGGTAATACTGGAGAAAACCCCAAGGCCATCTCACATATTTAGGTGATTTGCCTGGCTTTTGAAGGCTCTGGAGTTTGTGATTCCTGAAAGTTCCATTTTCTTGAGGACAATATCCAGGTTCAAAAGAGTAGAAGGGAAAGACAACACAGACTGGGAGAAAATTTTTGCAAGTCAATATCTGATAAGAGACTTGTATCTAGACTAAATCAAGAACTCCTACAACTCCATAACAAAGACACATGATCCAATCTTAAAATCAGCAAAAGTTCTAAGTGGCCATTTCCACAAAGAAGATATACACAGGGCCAGTCAGCACATGAAAATCAGATCAACACTTTAGTCATCAGGGAAACACAAATTAAAACCACAATGAGATACCATTCCACACCCACCTGGCTGGCCATAATAAAAAGACAGATCATAACAAGTGTTGTTAAGGATGTGGAGAAACTGAAACCCTCATACACTGCTGGTGGGAATGCAAAATGGTGCAGCTACTTTGGAAAACAGTCAGGCAGTTACACATAGAATGACCTGATGACCCAGCAATTCAACGCCTAGGTATACGTACAAGAGACATGAAAACATCCATCTACGCAAAAACTTACAGACAAATGTCCATAGCAGCATTATTCATAACAGTCAAAATAGTGGAAACAACCCAACAGCTCAGCAGTTGATACACAAAAGGACATCCACACAGTGAAATATTACTTGGCAATAAAGAGAGATCCTGCTCTATGCTGCAACATGGATAAACCTCGAAAACATTATGCTGAGTAAAAGAAGCCAGTCACAGAGGACCATCTATGATTCCATTTATATGGAAATTTCCAAAAGAGACAAATCTCTACAGAGACAGGAAGTAAATTAGCGGTTGTCAGGGGTTGGAAGAAAATGGGAATGATTGCTAACAGGTACGAGGTTTCTTTTGGGGGTGAGGAAAATGGTCTAAAAGTGATTGTGATGATGGCTGCACACTTCTGTGAATAAACCACTGGAATGTACACTTAATGAGTGAATTGTATGGTATGTGGATTACACTGCAATATGGCTGTTATAACATTTTTTAAAAAAAGAGTATAGGGAGCTGGGGAGGTAAGGGATAGGCGTTGCTCGCGTGGGGTCAAGCAGGTCGCTGGTCAGAAGGGGCTTACCCTCATCTGCCCTAATTTCACCTCTGCATTTTAGCAGACTTTATTTTTTATAAAATTTTTGTTAAAGTGTAACCAGTGGAGCTGGCTCAATCCCACTTGCAAGAACGGATTGGAACAGACTGTATTCTTCTTTTCCCAACCTGACATTCTGTGACATCATACTGGCAGCTTGGAATCAGCCATGGTAGAAATACTTACACCATGGGAATTGGCAAATGCTACAAATAAGGGCCTTAAAATATATATTTTTGAGAGCTGGGTACACATTTATCAGCGTCACATTGAGGATAACACACACACAGAACAGTGCGCATAACAGAAGCAAACAGCTCAATGAATTTTCACAAACTGAAAAAACCTGTGTGACCAGCACCCAGAATAAGAAAGAATAGTATCTGGGGACTTCCTAGGTGGCGCAGTGATTAAGAATCCACCCGCCAATGCAGGGAACGTGGGTTTGATCTCTGGGCCGGAAGATCCCACATGCCATGGAGCAACTAAGCCCAAGAGCCACAACTACTGAGGCCATGTGCTGCAACTACTGAAGCCCACAGACCTAGAGCCTGGGCTCTGCAACAAGAGAAGCCACTGCAATGAGAAGCCTGTGCATCGCAATGAAGAAGAGCCTCCCGCTCACTGCAACTACAGAAAGCCTGTGTGCAGCAACAAAAACCCAACGCATACAAGAAAAGGAAAAAAGAATAGTATCTGTACCCTGAAGTCCCTCCCCAGCCTCCCTTCCAAGTTTCCCCTTGGGTAACCATGACTGTGACTTGTAACCACACAGATGACCTATTTTCGTAGATTACGTAGAACCAAAGGTGAATTCTCCTGCGTGCGGCTTCTTGTTGAAACCTCATTTGTGACATCCAGCCCTGTTGTGTGTGGTTGGTTCATCCTCATGGTTGTGTACATGTGTAAAGATGCCCCAGTTTCTGTAACCATTCTACTGAGATGGACATTCGGGAAGTTTACAGGTTTTTACGATAATAACAGCCCTGCTATGGACACCCTAGCATGTTCTCTTGCCCGGCACGTGCACAATTTCTACCCTGCAGTCTTGGGTCGCAGGGCACATGCATAGGTCCAGCTGTTGCAGACAGACATTCAGCCAACCTCACTCTGACTCTGCTCCTATTCTCTACCTCCTCTGACTCCCTTCCCCTCCCCTCTCCGTGTGAGCTGCTCACCACCCGCAGCCCCCACATAGGCACGGACCAGACTGGGCCTCGGCTTTAGGCTGGAGAGCGGACCCGGGCCACCAGCACTGGTCTGGAAGGGAAAGCAGGACAGCCTGGGTGCACTCGCAGCTCATCCGCTCTAGCGCTTTCTTACGGTGGCAGAGCCATAAAAGGGGACCCAGACAGGGAAGCAGCCGACTGCTCTCCGGAGGTGGAGCAGGGCAGGGGAGTCCTGGTGGCTGGGTTTCCTAAGTGGTTCCAGCTGAGCAGGGACTAAGCTTGCACATTCAGACAATGTATTCTTGTGCATCTTTGTTCTGCAGCTTAGTGCATCATAGAAAGAGGCCCATTGTCAGGCCTCCTGTTGACGGGGTGGGAGTCAGCGATATGCAGTGAGAGTGGGCGGAGCAGACATGGACCAGAGGCTCCTCCTGGCTCTGACCCTTGGTTTGGGAGGATGTTCCCTTCACCAAACACAACCCCCTTTTTCAACAACAGGCCCTCTTACTTTTGCCAGGAGGTTTCATGTGTTCACTCGTGCAAGGAATACTTGGAGGTCACCAACTGCGTGTCAAACCCTGAGTAGATTTGTGTGATTTCTCACTTGTCTCAAAGTTCTTGTTGGGAGGCCCGAGAGGGACCCGTGCCCCCTGGTGGTACATGGGGACCACCTAGGGATGCTGGCTAAATGCAGATTCCTGGGCCCCTCCTGAGACTGAATCTCCAGGTTCAGGGCCCAGAAATCTGATTTTAATGCCAAAGACAAATCTGCCATCTCTCGTCCTCAAACCTGCTTGGACCTACATAGTCTAAATCCTGTCCGAAGACGTGTGAAGCCGAGCAGGGCTTCTCTCCTGGAGGTTCTGCAGAAGGTCAACGTTTTGGCCTTCTGAGCCTCTCACTAGGGTTTGCTGTGCGGTAAGATTTTTGCAAAACAGCTGTGTTTATCTGAGCTCTAATTCCTGTTTTCAGGAGCTTAAGTGTTTCAATGTTTGCACACGGGGGCCTGCTGTGCTCACAGATAGACACACTCACTCACCCACCGCTTTCTTCTGTCACATGCTGCACGCGGGACACCGGGTGCCAGCCCGACCTCTGCAGAGCAGCTGTCCAAGAAATACTGACCCGGGGCCTCTTCTACAAAGGCCCTCACTTCTCTGAATTGCAAACTTCGTTGCACTTCCTGGTTTACACTTCCCTGGGGCTGACCTGTCCTACAAGGCTAGGGTGGGTCTCGCTTCAGCAAGGGCGGCCAGGAGACACAGTAGCAGTGGAGGCAGCACAAGGTCACAGCTGGGAGCTACAAGGGCCCTGACCTCTGGGTTCAAGTCCGGCTCCCGCCCCTCACGAGCAACTTGACTTTTGGCACGTTACCTGTTCACGTCTCTGAGCATCAGTCTCCTACACTGTAGAACGGGGAAGATACTAGTTCCGCTTCAGTGTGGCTGCGATGAGCGTGGTTGTGCTAAGGCACTGGGCCCCGTGCCCTGGCCGCGATGCAGGTTAGCAGTTGCCGGGCAGGAGGGAGGCCCTGCTGCAGCTGCTGCAGATACACCACACACTGTCCCACCAGCCTCTGCCCGAGCACTTTGCCTTCACCTGCTCAATCGTGCAGGCCCCCAGGATGGGCGCAAATCCCCTTCCTCCTGGAAGCCCCTGGCTCCGATTTACCCACATAATGCAGACTTGAGGAAATAAAAAAGATTTCCATTTGGGATGGATGAGAACACTTGGGGGACAAAGCAGAATAAACTGAATTACCCAATAATTATCATCACTCCCACCCCACCCCTGCCACACATACATCCACTTTCTGGGAAGAAGGAAGACTTAAAAAATACGGCGGAGGGCACAGGGTCTGGGAGAGGAGAAAAAAGCAGGGCTGGGAGGGAGAGGTGAAGGCTGGTACCGAAGCCACAAAGCCTCGGGCTCACACTGCTGCCATGACTTACTGTGACCTCGGGCACGTCACTTCAACCCTAGTGGATTTCCTCATCTGAAGTTGGACCAAAAGAAGATTTCTGCCTCATAGAAGACTGACTCCGCGGACAGGGAACAGCGGCCCATCTACTGCCCGGGGCTCAGAGGACCCGAAGAGAGATCAGGGTGCCCTCCTGTTATCAGCATCCCCGGGAGATGGGCCACTGGGAGCTCACAGCACACTGGAGGGGCTGCTTTCAACGCAGGACAGTCCGTTCACCTCTAACAGAGGCTGCTCCAGGTTTAAAACAATATATAACCAGTGCAATCATTGTAGCATTTTGTAATTAGATGCAAAGCTGGCTGCCCTTTGGCTCGAAACATCCAGATAATTATGCCAGCCTCTCCCAGATACATTCATCCTGATGGAAAGTCCGTGGCTTCCATGCCGAACCCCCTCTCCCCAGCAGCTTGGTTTGCAGCGTTTATCTTGTCGAGGTGTGTGTACA
Source organism: Hippopotamus amphibius kiboko (assembly GCF_030028045.1). Classification (NCBI taxonomy): domain Eukaryota; kingdom Metazoa; phylum Chordata; class Mammalia; order Artiodactyla; family Hippopotamidae; genus Hippopotamus; species Hippopotamus amphibius. The sequence continues at coordinate 163,752,741 of NC_080190.1, forward strand.
GGCATTAAGATCTACCAACTGTCAAGCAAGAAAAGAAAAAGAATGTCGAGACCAAGACTTTGGAATCTTCAACGCTGTGGTCTTGGTCAGCTTTCCACCGCTGCGTTTCTCTGGCTAGAATTTCATGATGGAGCCCCACGTGGTACAAATCCCAAGGATGGCCTTGAGCCAGAATCACTCACCTGGACCCTGGGCGTGGTCAGTGACTAGCCACGAGGGCTGCCGTGTGGTAATGGGTCTTCTTGAGCCTCCAGGCAAGCTCTGTGAAGCTGGGAGGGCCATGGCTCTCCCTGGCTTGCTGAGGGTGAGATGAGGTAACATTGGCCTGGTGCCTGGACCTGGGTCTGCTCACGACGTAGCAGTACCAGCGGTGACAGCGACATAACAGAAGCACGTGCGCAGCACTTGGTCTGAGCTGGGTACCACCCAAGAGATTTTCATGCATCAACATGTAACCTTCATGACGTGCAGGCTGGGTGCCTGGAGGTGGGCGTGGAAATTGGGGGTGGATGGTGGGGAGGGAGGGAGAACCAAAAGGCTCGGGTCCATGGTTTGTAAGCCGAGGAAAGGGACACACATTATTTATCCAAAGTGAGCTCTGCTGTAGAAGTTGAATGATTTGTGTTATCTACACCCCCAAAAGCACAGCCAAGTGAAGTGTTGATTTCCTCCGATCACAAGAGTAGTGGACAACTCACAAAATGGCCTGATGTCAGATATTTGGGATCAACTGAGAATATGTTTATTTAAAAGCAATTTTAAATATTAAAAAAAGTAGAAATTAACACATACAGTACTGAAAAACTGTCACATTAAATACATGTGAAATGACGAGTTGTACTGATGTTTGAGCATAACATCCAGATGAGGATTTGGACTTTAACTTGTGGTGCTATGGGATTCCTATACAACATGTGGAAGTTCTAGGCAATAAAAAAATAAATAGCAATTGCTGTTCAACAGTAAAATAAGACACACACTATTTGCAGAACATAACTTTGCCCTCTGGGGGGCAAAAAGAACTAATTAGCTATTTTTTCCATAAGGTTCCATACCTTCAAAATACTCTATATCATGTACAAAATTGCAGATAGTGGCTCACTGAGTTTAAGAACAATACCAGATTCAAACTCAACCAAGGTCACCCAAGGTACGTATACCTAGCTTTCCTATGTCCCACAGTAAGCTGGGTTAGAGAGAACTCAGATTCCTGATGGAAAACAAAAACAAAACCAGAAAAAAGAAAAAACAAAACAAAAAAAACCAACACCCAAAAGGGTTAAAAAAATGCATTTGTGTAAAAGTCACTCCAAAAGAGGGAAAAAAAATAGACAGGGCTCCATGGAATTTTAGACGTCTAGCTTTTGTGTTTTTTAAAAGCCAGTTTATTTTGAGATCAGTAGAAAATACTGTAGGCCACAAAAATGAACGGTGCTTCAATGCGACTTAGGAAGTGTAAGTGAACGAACTGGGACACTAAATAACATCGGACAGTGACTTCCTGGCTTGACACTCATGTGGCTTAAATACTGCTAACGCTGTCGGCCACACGCACCAGCATGTCGCTGGCTCCGGGTGTCTCGTTCCGTGTGGGTTCACGTGTACCATGACGCTGAGGAAGCAATTGCCTCAAATCACTTTCCAATAACAGCTGATAAGATACGTTGCAGGTTTGTCATGCAAGGCTTATTGACTAGGTGGCTATTCAAAGTTTTCATAGTAATCACTTAAGCAGAACTAAATTAATATTCACTGAGCACTGTGACTCTATTAAAGAGGGCTTTCCCTAAGAGTTTCATTGGGAGTTGTGCTTCTGTGAAATGAACATTTCTCACTCATTGCCAAGATTATCTGCTTAAAAATATTAGTTTTCTGTGCTGTTGCCAACATAGCAGTTTAAGCAAATTTAATGCCAGAACGACACACGAGCCTCGGAATCAGAGAGCAGCCCCACTGACTGTGGAGTGAAATGACTGTATTCTTTCCCAAAATTCAGACTGACGGAAAAGACGAAAAAACTCACGATACTCTTAATGGTCTGATGAACACGGCTGGGAAGAGAAGAAAACCGAGAGGGGCAGAGACTCCCGGCAGGAAGAGCGTGTTTCACAGTGCAATTCATAGCAGCGTTCAAAAACTTGGTTATGAATTGACTTGAAGGTAACGTGTCTATTGAACAGAGCTGGAGATTGGAAAAACTTATCTGTGATTGGGGGTTTAGGAAAGAGAATGGAAAAAAACAAGGCTGGTTTCAGCACCTGGATTCTGCAGGGGGTAGAAAAGGTGTGCAGAACTGACTTTTGAATTTGTCATCTTCTTGAATAATCTTTTGAAAGTTTAAATTTATCAAGAACAAAACTACGAAAAGAATTTAAAACTGACAACATTGGGGCGCTAACATATTTGAAGGGTACTAATTCATGTGATATGGAAATTGATACTCTTGAGAAAGCCAAATGACTGACTGGAAACAAACACTGTTGCAACCTTATAATTTCTGCTTTAATGGCAATCAAGTTTAAAAAATGTACAGTTCAACTTAGCCATACTATTCCTTTATAAAAGGCAGATTTCAGGTAAGCTTCTAAATGCATGCATAATGTAGAGGCTAATATTTTCTGGCAGTCCTTGGTTCCTGAAAGTTGAACTTCATCAGATGTGTCTTAAACGTCTGTGAAAATAGTCATGAAGGAGATGTTATTTTTGCATAATGAGGTAATATCTCAGGGGCGGGCACTCATGCTTTTAAGACAGTATAAACCCACTTGTCTAAACCTGCATGAGGTTGTGGGCATTGCAAAATGCCACCCAAGGTTTTGGGTCAGGGGATATTTTGCTGAAGGAGTAACACGTTTAACTGAGCACTTTTCTGTAATAAATACCGAAGTCGGTTTTTGTAGCTGTAAACTGTGTACACGAATAACTACAGGCTGGTCTGTCATGGAGCTGAAAGTTTCACCTGGAAAACAGAACCCACCTCTTTGCTAATGTTGCATTTTCAGTAACACAATGGAGAATACTGTATTGTTAGGAACACAGAGGCAATTCTATGCCCTTCAACGGTTGCTGGAGACCACTTCTACTTGCAAAGCCAGCAGTTCCTATATTCCTGTTTTTGTTTGTTTGCTTGGAAAACAGCATAGAGAGAGATGTAAGTGCTAGATGCCAAGGATGGCTTTGGCAAACCAGTAAGGCGCACCGGGTCCCAAGGCTACCCTAATACTGGCGAAGGCAGAGACCACAGGATATTTACAACACACGCTACGTTCCCCTCCCAGGGCGGCCCCTCCAGGAGCCTCCCGCTCGGTAACAGCAGCTATATACACGGTGAGCACAGGGCCACGTGGAGGCGGCAGTCAGGCATGACGGGTGCGGACGGTCTGAAGGTTCTGCTTCCTGCTAGTCAGACAGGATGTGGACAAAGGACACTGGGAAGACCCCCTTCCGCTCGGGCTGCCCTTCGATGTGCCCGATCTGCAGGGAGAAAGGAGAGGCATCAGGCAGGAGGTGGCTGGTGGGTCAGAGCCCCCGGAGTCGGCCCTGACCGGGTGGGATGCAGGCCATGGTGAGACACGACAGGACGAAAGCACCGCACATGACAGCACCATGCTCACGTGGATCACTTAGCCCGCAGGCAGCCCCAGAAAGTGGACAGTCCCGTGACCCCCACTTTATACACGAAAGGACAGTGGCCCGGGGCAGGGGGGGGCAGTGACCTGCCTGCCACGGTCTCACCCAGGCTGCAGCCTCAACCACGCTGCTTGGCCAGCCTTCCTGCTGGGTGACCTCAGGCAAACCATGCTGAGCCTCCCGTCTGCAAAGTGGGGCTAAAATAATCCCTATTTCTCAGGTGGCTGAGAGATCACACTAACAATTATATACACGGGAAGGGCTGCCAGGTACCAAGAACCTGCTTTCTGATTGCTGTGGGGAAAGGACACTGTGGAGGTTTGAGATGGACGAGGGCACACTTTATGGCTGTTCACTGTCTGCTACCTAAACCTGTAAGCCGTGGTCACCTGCCAATGGTTCCTAATGGCCTCAAGTACACCGATATTAACTGCAGTAAAGAGACTCCTATCAGGGGAAAGAACAACGACATGCACACTGGCTTCAGATGACAATTACAGAGAGCGATGGGTGGCCGGGCCAGGTCGTTTCCCTCCATGAAGGGCCAGCTGCAGACAGAGTGGCTGTGCTTCAGGCCAGGGCTGCTTCCTTTATGTACCAGGGCTGTGGCCTTGGGCAGTCACCCGGGCCACCCGGCACTGCTTTCCCAGCTGGAGAGTGGAGTCCACAGCAAGGCCTGGCCGACCCACCTCACGGGGTCTTAGCTGGCATCGTGCACGTGAGTTCACAGACGTTCTTGTGAGGGAGGGTCACTCATGCCCCACTTTTCAGAGGAGGAAACTGGGGCTTACAAAAGGGACATGCTTCATCCAGGGCCACGGAGTGAGTCACACTGGTACCTCAGAGTTCATCTCCTTGTCAAGAGTCTGAGCTGCCAGACTCCACGTGAGAGAGTGAGCGAGCGAGGGAGGGAGCCGGTACTCCTGACAGCTGGGGCCACGCTCTTCTCTGTGCTGGGGGCTTTTCCAAACCTTGTAGGATGTTTAGCAGAAGCCCTGGCTTCCACCCCACAGATGCTGGAAGCAACCACCCTGCCCAGGTCCTGATAGTCAAAATGTTTCCAGATGTTGCCATATGTGCCGGGAGGGCAAAACTGCCTCTGGCTGAACCACTGCTGCAGGCCAAGCAAAATCCCTACGGCTGTGACCAAGAATCTGAAGTCACCGTCTGGGCCTAAAGGAAGGAAAGCCAAAGAGCAACGGGTGTGTGTGTGTGTGTGTGTGTGTATGTGTGTATGTGCACATGTGTGTGTATGTGCACATGTGTGTGGATGTGCACATGTGTGTGGATGTGCACATGTGTGCACGCGCACACGCACGTTTCTGGGCATCAGGAGGTTCTACTGGCTCAACTGCGGGGAACCACAGGTCCCTTCCTTGCAGGCAGAGCCAGGTGCCTCTGGGCAGGAGGGGCTCAGGCTGCCAAGGAGGCAGAATTTCCACGCTGGGGTGGGGAAAAGGTCGACTAGGAAAAGCAGAGGAGGCTTCTGCCTGCTGCACCTCTGCCTGGCAGGGCTCACTGGAGGCTCCTTCTGTTGCAGCCTGGACAGCCGTGGACATGTCGGCCACCCCTGCAGCCACTGAGAACCAGGGCATTTCCAAGGGTCACGGTGGGAGGACAGTGATGCCTTTCCTTCCCGACACCTGGACAGCGGGTTTTCATGTAAAAGTTGTCATAGATATTCCCATTTAGTCCTCTAAAGCCACACGAGGCAGGCACCACGCCCCACCGGGCAGAGAGAGAACTGGGTGGGATGAAGGATGGAACTCGAGGATGCGTGGTGGTGAGGGCAGGGCCTGAGCAGAGCCTGGAAGGAGCCTCAGTTTTGCATCTGAAAACCCAGAAACGACCTAGGCTCACAGGTTGTGGGGCGATAAGGCTAAAGCATGTGCCAAGCTGAAGTCTCCTGACCCAGTCTCAACGCTAAGAGGTGGGACTGGCAGGCCCCAGGTGTGCGTCGCAGCTGGCACGTACCCACCACTCCTGGTCCTCCTCCCCGGTGACCACGATCACCTCGCCCTCCGTGAAGGTCAGCTCATCGTCGTTGTCTGCCTGGCAGTCGTAGATAGTCTTCACGCGCCTCACCTTGCTCTTCCCCTTCAAGAGAGAAGCAGGGTTTTAGCTCACAGGACAGATGGAAGGGCAAGGAGGACACACTGACCTCTGGCGAGAGACTTGACCTCACTGAGCCTCAGTTACTCCCTGGTGAAAGGGGGGAGGCACGTGGGCAGGTGCCCTGAGCCCTGGGTGCTCTCCAGACACGACAGCCCCCTGGCTCCGAGCAGCAGGGCAGAGCCCGGAGTGAGTGAGCGGGTGGCGCTGATGACTTCCATCGGAGACCGAACATCACGGGTAGGGACCAAAATCCAGCTGCACCCAAAACAGCAAAGCGCTCTGCCCTTCCCCACCCCAGGGCAGCTGGCAGAGATGACAGCAGAGTCTAAAAATGGTTTGGGGAAACATGATGTAAAGCAGAACGCGACAGCTTCTGCACACGGAACGTGCAGCATAAACACATTTCTCAGCTCCTTGTGCAAAGCACCGAGTCAGCACACGCTGGCGACACAGGGCCCAGCAGCCCGGAGCAGGGAGGACTCCAGGCAGTTCCCCAAAACGTTTTAGTTTTCGACCCATTTTGACTCAGGCTTTTATTTGTTGGATTTCCAGTTCTCTGCAAACAGGAAGATGGAAATAGAGAAATGACCTTCTAAAGGGTGTTTCTGGCACCCAGCTTATTAAATAATTAGGAATAAAGAAAGCAAGCTGTGTCTCTAAAAGTTTTGGGTCAAGAACTTTTCCTCTCTGTCTGCTGGCGTTTCCCTCGGTCACCCTGACAGCCTGCAGGCTTCTGCAGCCCCTGCCCTGGGCTGTGCCGGAGCCGATGGGGTCTGAGAAGCCGGCAGAGTTGTGGTCAGTGGAGATCTTAGCCTTCTCAGCTCTGACTCTGTGAGCAACCTAGAAGGTGTGCGTGTGACCATTTATAACAGGGAGGGTTAAATGAGATGATAAAATGGTAACGTGTACAGCAGCACAAACTGGAATCGTGTGCACGTCAAGGCCCAGGGTGGTGCTCGGGCATCTTGGGAACCCGCCCCAGAGAAGACCAAGCATCCACATGCATATGGTCTCCCACCTGGGGGAGGATGGGTTTTACTCTCACTTTTCCTTTAGTCCTGAAGCGACGCACTTTGACCGCAATGTTGGTTTTTTATAGTAAGATGTGATGAGAGGCTTTTGGTCCCCCCACTGACTGTGTTCCTTAAACTGGGGAGCTCGTGCCCCTCAGGGAGTGTGGCCATGGGCAGGACTGACAGCACACAGATCTTGCCAGAGCTTCACTTCTCCAAGAAAACTTTTTTTTTTTCAGGGAGAGCATGTTTACATTAAAGTAAAATGGATATATTATAGAGTAGAAAGCATTTCATGAAAATAATGGAATGGGAGACTTCAGACCAAATTCTATGTTGGTGCAAGTCTCTTTGGGCTTTGCGTCCAATTCCTCCAGGAAGATGCAGTGAGAAGCTGGGGAGGGAGGCGCTCAGAGCCCTGAGAGGGAGGCCGCTTTTCTGTGACCCCGGGGAAAGAAAAGGTCTCCTCCCTCAAGGAGACCACAGCCGCCACTTGCTAAGCTACTGGGCGCTGCTCATTCATCACTGCATTTCACCACCCGTGAACGCAGGCACTGTCCTAGCTCCGATCTGCATTTAAGGAAACTGAGGCTCAGGGCATGTCAGTAAGTGGCCAAGGCCCTGAGGCCACAGGGCAGGCAGGTCCTGAGGCCCGTCTGCTGGGGTCCACAGCCCGGTCACAATCCCAGGCCCCGTGCCCCCACGACGCCCGGGTTTCCGAGCGTGGCCAGGAGCTGGGACGGGCGCCCACCCACCGTGTTGATCTTCCTGGGCAGCGGCACGGGCGTCTCCGGCAGGGTGGGCGTGAGATCACTGGAGTCCTCGGACGCCTGCTTCGGGACATTCGGGGAGAGGTCGGCCGGGCGTGACTTGGGGATGAGCTCCGGGGGCGGCGGGGCCTTGGGCGAGGCCTCTCCCGTCTGGGGTTTGGCCAGCAGGTCTCCCAGCGGCGGCTTGGGCGGCAGGTCCTTCACCTGCGGCTTAGGTGGCAAGTCTGCGAGCTGCGGCTTGGGGGGCAGCTCTCCCGGCTTAGGTGGCAAGTCCCCGATGGGGGGTTTGGGAGCCAGTTCCGTGGGCTTCGGGGGCAGGTCTCCGGGCGGCGGCTTCTGCGGTAACTCTGCCAGCTGTGACGACTTCTGGAAGATTTCGGGCGGGACGCTGGCTTTGTCGAGGGAGAGATGATGGCTGGTCTCTGTTTTCCTTAGTGCCACTGCGGGAAGCAACACAGAGAGGGGGGTCACTGGACGGGGACGTGAGGGGGTCAGCGTGGCCTTCCTTCTTCACAGTCACAGGGAGGAGACGCAACCCTGAGCAAGTGCCCTGGTTGCAGGTGCACAGATGGTCTGCTTTCAGAAAGGTGAAAGGTGGAAGCCTGGGAGGCATGTACCTTACAATGGAAGATTTGATGCCTTAGTTGTGTAAGAACAGGATGTCCAAACAAATCCAGAGTAGAAAAAAAACCATGCAACTATAAACATAATACACATTACAGAAAACTGAAAAGCACAGAGTTAGGAAAAGTTTTCTATAAGCTTACTGCCTAAATGTAGCCATTTAAAATACTCTGATATAGAGGCTTCCTCGGTAGCACAGTGGTTAAGAATCCGCCTGCCAATGCAGGGGACACGGGCTCGAGCCCTGGTCTGGAAAGATCCCACATGCCAAGGAGCAACTAAGCCCGTGTGCCACAACTACTGAGCCCATGTGCTGCAACTACTGAAGTCCACGCGCCTAGAGCCCATGCTCCGCAGCAAGAGAAGCCACTGCAATGAGAAGCCCGCGCATTACAACAGAGTAGCCCCCGCTCACTGCAACTAGAGAAAGCCTGAACACAGTAACGAAGACCCAACGCAGCCAATAAATGAGACTAAAATAAATTCATTAAAAAAGTACTTTGATATAATTTGCTTCTGGACTTTTCTATGTGTTTTTCATAGATAAAACACCTGCTTTTATCTATATAATGTTTTAGCAAGAGTATTTGCCGTGTTAATTAAAATTCTTTATTAGTACTACACACACACACACACACACACACACACACACACACACACACAGAGGCCACACTGTGCGGCAGGTGGGCACATAGTTCCCTGACCAGGGGTCGAACCTGTGCCCCCGGAGGGGGAAGTGCGGAGTCTTAAACCACTGTACTGCCAGGGAAGTCCCAGTAGCATATATTTTTACTGTTGCATTCTATTCTGTTCTACAGCAGTGTCAGATTTTACTTTATTTATTTATCTTTGGCTGCGTTGGGTCTTCATGGCTGCGTGAAGGCTTTCTCTAGCTGTGTCGCCTCTGTCCCATTTTAGTGCCGCACACACATGTGTATATGAATTGCCTTTTAAAACCTATAAATGGGATTACTTACATTGTCTGCAATTTTATTTTTTCCATTTAATACGTTTGGGAGAATTTCTAAGTTGGTTCCTCCTTCTCTTTAATGGCTGCGTAGTACTCCACGGCTTGGAGATTCTGCAGTCTGTCAAACCTTTGCACAGCTCTATCCAGTGAACTTAGGATACTAAGGACACATCTCCAAACCAGGCTTCACCACTTACTTACTAGCTGTGTGATCCTGAGCAAATTACTCGACCTCTCTGAGCCTCACCTTCCTCATCTCTAAAACACGAGTTGACACACATAAAGAATTTGCCAACTGGACCTGGCAGGCTCTACGTATTATATCAGAATAGCATCATTACTGGCAGACAAGGTTCCTTGAGGCCAGGATTCACCAGGCACATGATATGTGCTCAGTGAGGACACAGCTGACTAAGGCACACTGAGCGAGCCAAACTAAGAATTTTATTCTAAAAATACAACATTCAGAAAGGTATTCTTAAAATTTTATGTTTCTAAAAAGACAAGACAGGGACTTCCCTGGTGGCGCAGTGGTTAAGAATCCGCCTGCCAATGCAGGGGATACAGGTTTGAGCGCTGGTCTGGGAAGATCCCACATGCCGCGGAGCAACTAAGCCCATGCACCACAACTACTGAGACCACGTGCTGCAACTACTGAAGCCCACATGCCTAGAGCCCATGTTCCACAACAAAGGAAGCCGCAGCAAAGAGAAGCCCAAGCACCACAACGAAGAGCAGCCCCTGCTCGCTGCAACTACAGAAAGCCCGTGTGCAGCAACAAAGACCCAATGCAGCCAATAAATAAATTAAAAGACAAAAAACAAACAAAAAAACAAAACAAGACAAACCCCAGTGGTGTAAGCTGTACTGCAGCTGTTTCCGCTTGGGGCCTGTCCAGCCACATCCCTTCCTAAGGAAATCAAATTCAAGGGCACCCTGCTCCAGGGCTGGCCCTTGAGCTTCAGCCGATGTGGCTCAGCTCAGAAAAAGACAGCAGGCCCATCAGATTCCTCTCTTGGAAGCCAGATACTGGGGTAAACAAAAGTCTGAGGCAGGCAGTGATGGGGGAAAAGCTGGGGGATTCCCTGAGGCAGTGGGGCTGGAAAGCCTAGCTCTGAGGCACGCTTATGGGGGAACAGAAACTGTAAGTGCTAGGCCATCCAAACATGTAGATCTGAATCTAGGAATTTATCCTAAAAAGGGATGAAAGCCAGGCACTGACATGCCTGCGCTGGGGTGTTCAGCACAGCACTGCTTACAGTGAAAAAGCTATGAACCAGGTGAATGTGGAACAGGACAGACTGCTTAACATGTTCTGGTGTCAGACAACGGAATACTATGCAGCCAGTAACAGTGTAATTTACGTCATGGAAAAGGGTTCTTGATTTATTATGTGACAAAAATCAGCTTAAATAGCGACGTAAAAAAAGCATAGGGAAAGGACTGAAACATAGGCCAAACTGTTTATCCTGGGTGTTGAGACTTCAGGTGGTTTGCATTTCCTTCTTTATGCTCATCTGTATTTTTAAAATCTTTTAGAATGAATACATATTACTTTTATAATATGGAGAAATAAGAAAAGAGACAGTCTTTCCTCTAGGGAAGTGTTTCCCCTGGCTATTTTATTTCCAAGCTGATTTTGGGTTTTTCTGTCTCTAATTAAGGCTTTTCTGAACTGCATTTTTAACTCTGATAGGCTGATAAGCAAACTTCCCCCCAAAGTTGGATGACACAGGGTACACTGCTGGAGTGAGGCACATCAAGAACAAAAAAGGAACGAGAATTGCCCCCCTCCCCCTGCCCCGCTCTACTCCCCCAAAGACCCTGGAGGTTACGGTGCAGCTGGTTCACACAGGCAGGACTAGGTGGAAACAAACGGGTCTGGCCCTTTGAAAAGCAGCGCAGCACAGAGCTTGGCCTGCTGCAACGCTCTCCCCGGGCTGCGATGGTCTGATCGAGAACGGACTCTAAGGCCATACCTGAGGAGCAGGAGGCAGAGGAGGAAAGAGCCCGTACACTCCCAGCCCATATTTCCAACAAAAGGGGGTGCCGAGCAGAGGACGGCACCCACTCGATGGAAGAGAGCACAGCTAACGACATTCACAAAGAATTCATGAGCGCCTGAAAAATACGTACATCAGAATGCGAAATGGAAAAACCCAGGGTGCAAAACTGTACTTTCATTATAACAACAACTATGGAAGAATGTAAGGCACCAGGGAGCTGTATCACAGTGCAGAACTATGGTGACTTTGTCCAGGTTGAAGTTTCTATACTGCTGCTTTTTAAAACTCATTAAACAAATGGCTCTGTGCAGCAGTCTGTTCCCAGCTGAGGAGGCTTTAATTAAGCCTTTGAAAAGGTGTCCAAAGGATTGAAAAAATGGAGGCTGTTTGGGAGGGAAAAAGAGTGAGATGTGGCCAGAATAGTCCACACAGAAGTGCCAGCTGGTGGCAGGTGCTCGGCAGGAGGGGAGGCGGGGAGGCAGGAGAAGGAGCTGCAGCCCTGCTCCTCTCGACATCACAGAGGCCCTCTCCTCCAGCTGAGGAGGCTCAGAAATACATCCAGGGACTCTGCCTGTTTTTTGGGTGAGACAGGGAACCACCGGACGGATGGGACAGGAGTGACTGTTGAGGAAAGACTGCAGGGCCAGGGCGGAAGCAGGCAGACAAGGTACGAGGCTACAAGAGTCCAGACAAGATGTGATGGTCGCAGGGACCATGGTGAGAGTGCGGCACATGGGAAGAAGTGCCCAGATGTTAAGATACATCGAAGGGACAACCAACAGCATGTGTGGAAGCACTGGATGTGGGGCATGTCTGGATGGAAGGAGTTGACCTTCTCTCTTAGGTTTTAAGGTCCAAACCCCTAGACCTGGACAATATCACCTACAACAGACAGGGATACTGTGGGAGGAATAAGTTTTGTGTGTGTGTGGGGGTCTGAAGTGTATTAAAAATCTTAAGTTGAGATGCCTATTAGACATCTGAGCAGAGATATCACAGTGGCTGGTGTGTGTGAATTTAGATTCTGGAGGGATATTTGGGCTGGGTATATAATGCAGAGGTGCCAAGTTGGGTCTCCCAGGGAATGAGGGCAGATTCACAAGAGAAGTGACCATGACAGAGCCAACGTCTGGAGGCTAAGGACACGAGGAGGGGCCGGCACAGGACGGGAGCAGGGACTGTCAGTGCTGTAAGAACAGGACAGTGTCCACAGGACAAGTGCAGAGAAAGTAACCAGCCAGGCCAAAGGCTGCAGGCGGGCTGAGCTTGACGACCTGCCGACGGCCTTGTGGAGTGGTCTTAACAGAGGATACATGAATGGAACTTGGCTTTGAGTAACGGCAGCTGCGAACTTCACACAAAGAGAGACAAATCACATGGCATGTCCCTCTCGACAGAAGAACACACTACAATCTGGGAAGGAGTTTTGCCAAAGCCTGAACTTGTATCTGATCAGGTCTCTTGATCCAACTTTCAATTGATAGGAAATACAGAGGACAGAGGAACATGTTCAGTGACCACCGGGGGACACCAGTCAGCAAGAGCCAGGCTTTCTGAAGCATGACCTCATTTCGTCCTTACAAAACCTGGTGAAGGAGGTGTCCTGGCCCCACTGACAGGTGAGGAACATGAGGCTTAGTGAAGCTTCTGAGTCCCCTGCCCCGGCCACACAGCTAGGAAGTGATAGAGCTAGTACTGGTTCCTAGGTCTCTCTGATGAGGTGTGCAAGACAACATACTAGTGATGGGGATACTAGTGCCGTGTCTTCTGGAAAAGCCTGGTGTTTTTAAAGGAAGAGTTTGGTGTTTTCATAATCACAAAATTTGAGCCTATAAATATTTTTCTTCATTGAACAAATATTAAATACACATCTATTACATGCCAGGTACTGCTCTAGGCATTTGGGATAGAGCAATGACCAAAAGAGACAGACACTCCTGTCCTCTTGGAGGGTACAGTGACACTCTCACCACATGTAACTATGAAAAAGATAAATCTTACCTTTCTGAGGTAGTTTAGGAAGAACTCTTGGGCCAAGGGTAGTCTTTGCAGAACCGGTGCTAATTAATAAAATAAGAATCATTTAGGATCTCAAAGTGCTATAAAATCAACAGTGATATATGATTCAAGGAAGTCATAGAAGTTTACAGAATTATCTGAAAACTCTCTCAAAATTTCACTACCAAAAGATTATAATCTATTTTCCCTAATTCAAAGTTGGCCCGGACTTCCCTGAGGATTATCTTTTTACTCCCAAGTCTGCAAAATGGAGTCAAGCAGGAAAGTAACAAAACAACAACCAACCCTCTGAATGATAAAGCCTAACTCCGCCTCCTCTTGAAACCTTTCCCCAGAGGTGACAGCGTTTATGAAAGCGCTTAGCACACTGCAGGTCGTGACCCCAGTGCACTGCACAGAAGTAACTCATCTCACGCGACCCCACCACGTAACTCTCGCCACCCTGTTTTCACAAGAGGAAACCAGAGCCTGTGCAGCTTCCGTGACCAGTAGAAGGTCCCGAGGCGGGTTGGTGTGGAACCGGACATTCAGACCCAGTTTGACTCTAGAGCAAGCAGCTTAGGTCTCAGACCTCCAGACTTCCCCTGAGCTTTTCCTTTTAGGCGACTTGTAAACAAGCAGAGGAAAGAAGCCCAGGGAAGCAGGCCCCTGGCACAGAAGCTGCCCCATGCTGTCCGATATCATGTGACTCCCCACACCCCTGCCACCACTGAAATGTCAGTGCTGCAGGTGGCATCTCTTAGTTGGAGCCCACTCTTTTCCTTTAACGAGAGGCTGTATCTATTCCCAGAAGACACTGGGAGCGCGGCAGACCCAAACAGCCTCCGAGTGCCGGGCTTGTATCTGCCAAGAGCCCCTTTTATTACCTCATTTATGCTTCTCTGTCCTCTGATGGCCTAAGAACTGGGCTTTCCCCCCTTCTTTCTATCCTAATTGCATTTAAAAGGACAGGAAAAGCCAAACCAACCAAAAAGAAACCCAGAGTCCAATAAAGAAGATGAAATGCATGTGTCTCCCATCCTGGCCCACAAATCACCCTTGGTCTTAACTGCTCTTTCCTTGGCTCCCTTGAAATCCTAAGGCCTCTGGGCTAGTGGAAGAGAAGGTTATTGACAACAAGCCACTGCTGAACTAGAAAGAGTAAACATGAGAGGGCCTTGCTCTCAACACTGCTGGAGCGTGTGTTCCGGCCTCAGCATCTTTGCCAGGATGCATGTCTACCCATCACGGACGTGAGCCCAATGGTTTCCCAACCAGGGTACTGGGGCCAAGCCAGAGATTCGGGAATGCTTTGTATGGGAGACCTGGGGTCAATACCACGTGTGCATGGACCTGGGCTTCTATGCTGCTGGTGGGGCCGTGTGCACGTGTGTGTGTATATGTATATACGTATGCGTCTACATGTGGGGGGCTTGATTCCATGGAAAAAAGATTTTGTGTGCACTTCATGTCACTCTCCCTCCTCTGGAAGGAGACCACCTGTCCCGCGGTTTAGAGCCCCCAGGGCAGGGTAGCGGGGGTGCTGACTGGGAGTGGCAGGCACAGCGAGAGGAAGGCTGTGGAACGTGGCGTCTGAGAAACACCGGGTTGAGTCCAGCTCTGTGTGAGCCACCACTTAACCTCCCAGGGCTCCGTGTCCTCATGTAAAACTGAGGGTAGCAGCGCCTGCACTGCCTCGCAGGGTGGAAAAGACTAAACAAGACAGTGGCGTTAAAAGAAATGAGGACCCTGTCTTTTAGCTTGGACAAGTTTGTGCACCGGCTGACTCCTTCTCCTGGAGCTTCTGGGTCGGGAAGTGGCTCCCTGTGTCCTTATCTAGGTCACACCTCTGGAGAAAACCCTCTGTGCTGGGGCTGCGTAGATGCTGCCCCCAGAAGATCTTCCAAAGTATCTCATTCCAGTGAGAAGAGGGGAGAGAGGGACGTTCCCCCCACCCCCATCACCTTTTAGCCTAGCTTAAAAAACCTTACAAACAGCAAACTTGGAAAGTCATATTTTTATGTTTGAAAATCTCTAGGCTGTTGGATTTCCCTGAGGATTATCTTTTTATTCCCAAGCCTGTAAAATGGAGTCAAGAGGAAAAGCAGCAGAATAAAATGACTTCATTAAAAAATTGAAAATAAGAACTCAGTCTGGCAGACTCTGTGATCCCCAAGGAGGTGAGGTCCATTCACACCTGGAGCCTGGATGTGGAGGGCGGTGCTCCCCTAAAACACGGTCTGCACACCTGCCCGCTGTGAGAACCGTCTGCGCAGGGATGTTTGCAAACCGAGGAGAAGCTCTCAGGTTCTTGGCACAATCAGCACCAGCTGACGGGCCCCACCTCGAGCAGAAGCCCCTGAGGCCCACTTGTGTAACTGTCCACGGCAACTGAAAGGCCGCCGGGCGAGCACGCGCGGAGATGGCTCACCTTGACTGCTGGGACAGGCCCTCGAACTTGTTAGCGGTCTTACTTGACGAAGATGGACCCACGTCGTTACCTGGGGGGAGAATCAAACATGAAAAGCCGCATTTTCCAACAGGAACTGGAATGTGGGGACATAGGAACTGGCAGACAGCCTCCCCCTGGGGTCCAGAAAGGAATTCAAAAGACTCAAGCTAGAACAGTACACATTTCTGACATTAAAACAGAACAAAATTAAGCCCCAGTTGGGGCCTTGACAATGTTTTTCTTGCTATTAAATGTTTAAAAAAGATGAGTGGCCTGCTCCCCGGCAAGGCCTCCGTGGTCACAGGACTTGGGGGATGTCCCGTAGGCTCAGGGTCTTGTCCTAAACTTGGGGGCAGGGGAAGAGAGTAAGGCTTCAAGTTCACCAGAGGTTTCCACGCCAGGGGACCACCACTGGGAACCAGGGAACCAGACTCAGAAGAAGAACACAACCCTCTGTGTGTGTGTGTGTGTGTGTGGCCACCACTATTCAGCAGGGTGGAGGTGACTGGCCATCTGCTGGGCAAGGCCCTCAGTCACTTACTTACTCATCACTCATTCAAACGTGAACGTTTATTAAGCATCTACTACATGCAAGGCATGAACATGCAGCAGGAGGCACAAAACCAAGGAACGCATCACCGCTCTTTCAGAGCACATAATCCCACTTGTGAGGGGCACACACACAAGCTACGCTGATAACGTGCAGCGAGGTGGATGCTGATGGGGTGGGTGCTGTGAAAATGAGGAGGAGGAAATAGTGTCTAAAGTGAACTGGCCAGAGGGGCAGGAAAAGTCCTCTTTGCGGGACACGGACCCTGAACAGTGAGGCACCTTCTAATGGGGGAGCAGCAGGACCAGACCCATGGGCTTGTCCAGGAGAGGCAGAGAGACTGGCCAGAAACAAAGCGGGCTCTTCTGTGACCTGCTGCACCCAGGAGGGACCCCAGGAACCTGCACGCACGGCTGCCTCTGGGGAGCTGCTCCCCTTCCTTGCCTGCCTGCCCTTCCAGCGACTGCCCCAGACACTCCAAGTGCTCCTCTTTCTGCAGAGCCCCCTCCCCTGCCTGGACGCCTGCAGTGCCTCCCAGGTGGCACTGATGGGCTGGTTGAACGGGGGAGGTGAAGGGAACAGGCCAAGCACACACGGAAATAACGCTCACTGTGTGGCGTGTCTGCTCCGCAGTGGCCAGGGGCGCCCGGTCGCTCTCCCTCCTCACAGCAGGGGAGCTGGCGCCGTCCTCACTTTAAAGATGAGGAGGCAGGGTTACGTGACCCAATGGCCACAGGTCACATGGCTGCACGAGGTACCTAGTGGTCCTGTACACAAATGCACGTGCGTTTCATTACCCATCACGACACCCCAAGAGTAACATTAATAATAGCAACTACTGTGTACCGAGCACTTACTATGAGTGAGGTACTGTGCAAAGTACCCCATAGTCATGACATCTATGAGATAAACAATATAAGTGCCTGCCATTTTATGTAAGAAGAAAGAAAGAAGTAAAGCAAAGCCCAAGGTCAAGCAGTTGGTAAGGGTCAGAGCTTGGATATAAAGCCCGGCAGCCGGCCTCCAGTGTCTGTACTAAATCACCACACGCGCCCCTCGCATCCCAGTCCCACTAACCTACAGGATGGGGAGCTCCTGGACAGAACTTTAACTCTAGGACATCGATACAAGAAGAAACAAGCCTGGAACTTCCCTGCTGGTGCAGTGGTTGAGAATCTGCCTGGTCCGGGAAGATCCCACATGTTGCGGAGCAACTAAGCCCAAGAGCCACAACTACTGAAGCCCACGTGCCACAACTACTGAAGCCAGTTCCTAGAGCCCGTGCTCTGCAACGAGAAGCAACTGCAATGAGAAGCCCCCGCAATGAGAAGCCCCCGCTCGCCACAACTAGAGAAAGCCCGCGTGTAGCAATGAAGACCCGTTCAGCCAAAAATAAATAATCTTAAAAAAAAAGCTCAACTGGTGCTCCCAGGGCCAAAGACTTTCAAATATAGATTTGCTTTAATAAGACACTCCTTCTAACCATTAGTATTTTTCCACGAGTCTGTAACTGAACACCAAAGGACTTCTTTGGCAGCCTCTTGCGACATCCTTCGAGCTGAGCCTTCCTGTAACGCAGGCATCTCTATTCAGCATGACACTAAAACCTCACATGTTCAGACTTACGGGCCACAGCCATCAAAATGTCAAAGAAAGCTCTATGTTAATGGGGGATAACTGTTGCATCTGCTGATTCCCATTCCAGGCAGAAAACATCCCAAATCAATGACTCTTAACCCCATTATGTCTAGGACTGAACAGGAGACCATCAGGGCCATCCTCTCTGCTGTCACACAGACGAGCCATCACGTCAGGGGCTGTGGCCCGACACCCACAGCTCCGATGTCCAGTGTCCGCACCTAACCGTCCTCTCTGGCCACTCTCCGAAGATAATGTGTGTTTACCCCTCTGTAACTCTGCCCCCTCTGTTTCCTCTCCCTACAACACCTATCCCCTCCCACCTGTGGTAAATTCCTTTGCAACCTTCAAAGAGTCTCTCTGAAGTCAATTTCCGAGAATTCTTCCCAAGCCAGGCTTGGTCCCTCCATCCCTCTGGTGAGCCTACAACCATTAATCACAGAGGATGGTCAGGGTGCAGATTTTGGAGCCAGACAAGCCTGGTTCTGGAGTCCAGGTGTAATGCTGACCAATGGGCATGAATTTTGATGACACTGCTTTTTCTACTGAACCTCAGTTACCTTGTCTATGAAATGGGGATAACAGTACCTACTCCACTAGATGGTATGAGCATCATGAGAGAGAAACCACGGAGTGTGGGGCACGGTGCTTGACCACAGGGGGAATGACACAGACAGTGATCACTGTTCCAAGCTCTGATGGGATGTAACAAAAATGATGATGATTTATTTCCTCAACGAGTGAGCATTTCACAAGCAGGGATCCTGCCTTGTCTGTCTCTGCAGCCCCTCTTGAGACCAGTGTCTGGCCCAGAGCAGTCAGCAGGTGCTGCTGAATGAAGACATGGCCCACAGCCTGGTTTCTCCCACACCTGGGCGTGGCAGGAGGTGGGGGGGCAGTGGGGAGGGGAGGCACCTGTGACCTGGCAGACAGGACTCCTGCCTTTCTCAGAGCCAGGCAAAGGCCACCTCATGTGCCTGGGAAGAAAAGCACGGCTTAGAAAAATTTCCAAAAATAGGAGAGCACTGGAGGGAAGAGCAGGAGCATGGAAGCAGCTCAGTCCTTTCTCCTCTCTCTGGGAAAGGACTGGGGTACACACACACGTGTGTGAGGAGAGGGCTGGAGACAGACGGAGGGCGGGCACTTGAAAAAGCTGTGGCTGGGCCTCCAGGTCACTTGCTATGTGGGACGAGAGGAGGGCATCGCTCAGCAACGCCTGTCACACAGGCTCCAGGAGCCTTCCGGAAGAGTGGGTAATTTCATGAACCTTGGAGTCAGGAATGGGTTCAAATCCCAGCTCTGAAGTTATTAGGCCTGTGATCTTATGCAAGGTTACTTGACCTCTGTGCTTTAATTTCCTCACCAGTAAACCAGGGACAACGACAGTCCCTATCTTACAGAACAGTTGTGGTGGCTTAATACAGTAACGTATGAACAAGTTGCACAGAACGTGGTACATGGTGAGCAATCTATGCATGGTAGCAGCTCTTATTATTTCTAGAATGGCATGTACAATGGGGTCAGGTATGGCGGGGGGAGCTGACTTGAGAATATACGGGGAAATCCAAGAAAAAGAAAGAATCAGGAAGTTTCTACCCAAAGGCTCTTTTACAAGCCAATACTACTTCCAATAAGTAGACATGGGTGCCTCAGACCAGATGTTTCAAATATTAACCCTTTTCACCTGGAAGTTCTGGCCTTGAAATATGAGAAGTGAATCAATTTTTAGTATAAGTTTTCATCCATTATCTGCTCTCCAATAAGAAAAGAGAAGCTTGTGGGGGGAGGCGGGGAGGAGTGCCTGGGAAGGAGGGGAAGAAAGGGAAGCCTATACAACTTTAACTCCCAGTGGCCAAAGATAAGGAACGTAAGTCATTCCCAGAGGTCACTTAGCCAGGAATTGGTGGAACATGGATCAGAAAGTTTGGGCTTCCAGAAAGTTTGTTCAGTGCACGTGATGGTTTCCCAGGATGTGCCCTGTAAACACTTCTCTGAATACCTGACGAAGGACAGAGGTCCCAGGGGAAGCTGATCTCAGGTAGTATTTACAAGAATCTCAAGTGTGAGAAGAGTTTAATCTTATAGCCACCAGGAAGGGGATAATTGGTTGCATTTTTTTTCTTTGCTCTCACCTGTAAGAACCTCAGTGTCAATTCTGTGGTCTATTTCCAGCCGCCATATGTGACCTTGTGTTATGCGTTTTGTGAAGACATCACACTCCTGGACTTCGCTTTCTCTAGTCTCCCTTTGTCCTCATTTCTTTATTAATTTAATTTAAATTGTGTTAAAATGTGTTGGTTTGTTAGCGAGTAGGTTATAAACAACTTCTTTTATCTCAGAAGGTGAGGTTTAATGACACGCCACTTCAAAAACCAATAGTCCTCGCAAAAACCCAAATCTGCCCACAGGCCTCATTGTTTTCTGATCAAAAGCCCGCCTTCGCTGCCTCCCCAGACAGATGGCTGACCTCTCCACCGTAGCGGGGCTGCAGTAATATGATGCTTGGGCTATCTGGGGTGCCATGCATGCGTGGTTCTGGCAGGGAGAAAGCCCGGGGCGGCCTCCCGGCACACCAGGCCTCTGTGCTGCAGAGACAAGGCGGCACGGCCAGGCGGGCGGTGCCTACCTGCCGGGCTACCTTCCCCCGTCTCCGTTCACGGGCAGAGAAACAACTGCTGAGATGGCAACAGCCAAGGGGATCACGGAGCCATCACGTGCAGAGCTCAGCAGGGCGCGGAGAGGGCGCGGGCTGTGGGCTCTCCCAGCCACACAGGCTCCCCACGCACCAGCTGTAAGTACCTGGGCAGGGGACTGAACCTTTCTGAATCTCCGTGTCCTTCAAGTCAAGGCCCTAGCACTTTCTACTCTGTGGAACTCTGCTTAAGAGTCCGACAAGTACTATTAACCAGCCCCATTTTACAGCCAGGGAAACGGAGGTACAGAACAATTCAAAGGTAACTGCTGAGAGCCACAGGGTACCAGGTGGGAGCGATGGATTAGAACCCAGGCACTATGACACAGGTCCACACTGGAGCTCCACCGAGACAGAACCAGCCCGTACCCTCGTCAGGAGTTCAGAGAGGCGAACAGAACCGCTGTGCGATAATCCCTGCACCAGAAGGAGCAGAGAACGGGTGCCGGGGTGCTGGCCAGGCTGGGGAAGGTCTCTGAAGCAGGTCCCTGGACAGTAGATCCTGAAGGATGAGTAAGCGTGAACACAAATGCACACACTGTTCTTGGGTGAGGGCACACTATGAGCAAAGGCTCTGCTCTTAGAGGAGAGGATGGAGTTGGGGAGCCTGTCCTACGTCAGGGGGTGGGCAGGTGAGACCTGGGGTGGGCGCAGGGGCTGTGCTACTCCACCTCTTCACACCTGTCCCCCAGGCCCTGATCCCGATCTCAATCCAAAGGCCCTCACCTCAGGGGCTGGGAGGTGACGGGAGGTTTAGGGGAACGCAAGAGCACTGGAAAGACGGGTTGCCTGCAGGGAAACTGCAGGCACCATAAATACCGCCTAGGAATCTCATACCCCACGTGGTTCATTAGTGACAGTCTGGACACTGCCTTCAGCTTGTGGACCACAATGTCAGTGGGAGACAGGAAGAGATAAAACCCTCGGTGGCCACACAACACAAAGATGGGATCAGAGCCACTTTAACCTGCCTGGGGAGAGGCCTGTCACCGTCCTGCGTCTGCAGACGCCTGTAAGAACATCTCCCCTATGTGCACACACACCAACTCGGAGAGCACGGCCCTGACGGCCACCTGGGGTTGTTTGTGACGTGTACAGCTGTCCATTCTGTGTGGATTTTGTCCCTTGAGGCTGGTGGTAGGCGAGCGGCTACGGCTGGGAAGAGGAGGCAGCTGACTGCTCGGGGCCGACAGCTTCCAAAGCTCACCGCCCAGGGCACCAGCTCACTTTCATCAAGGGGAGACAACCTTGTTTCTGCGTGAAAAACGCCCCTCGTTCACAACAAAACCCACCTAAAACCAGACCAAACCAAACAAACACCAGCTGCTAGTCCTGCTGCTTAGTCATGTGAAAGAAACCCAAGAAAGGGATGATTCTTAAGCCAGAAAACAGAAATTTAGTCAATTTAACTGTAGACCAGTGGAGTCTGAGGAACAATAAACTTTACACAGAAATAAAACCCGAGTAAACAACAGGATCAACATTTAGTAAAATTCGAAAAGAAGGTTAATCTGTCACTTGTGGTATGAAAACCTGCAGGACACTGGGGCAAAGTCCTTTTGGACGAACCCTGGGGACTCCTGAAGGTCCTGGAGTGGCGCCTCAGGCAGCGTCAGGGACCTGCGTGGTGCTGACCTGCACGGTGCTGACCTGCACCTGGGCCTCCCCTTCCCCCAAGCTGGTCTCATCAGGAAGGGATTCGTCCACACCCGCTACAAACGTCCCCTCCCCTGAAGCCTCCCAACGCAGCTGGGCACCCTGGTGCAGCACTTCCACAGTATCTGGTTAACGGGGCACCTTCGCCGTGAAGAACACACTGCACAGGTCTCCCCGCCCGTCTCCCTCCTGGACCATCAGCTGCTCCTTGAGCACACGGGGGAAGGAGCCCAAACTCCAGGCACCAGGCGAGCAGAGTGACTGGCTGAGCAGACAGTCCACACGTGCCGTGGCATCTGGGCCAGGTGACACACAGGTGTGTCGGTATGCAAATGGGCAGCATGGCTTTTCCCAACAGCTCCCTAAATCCAGAACACCTAATAGGGGCTTTCTGATGAGGCCTTAAAAAGCAGTCAGCTGAGTTCCCTGTCAGTTACAAACAAAAAAGCCACAACATGACTCACTGGAAGGGGTAGAGGTGAGACACACAAACCAGCGGAGTCAGGACCCCATGGGCACCAGCTCTTGAGTGAAATTGGTGGTGGGCTGGTGAACTACAAAGGGAGAGAAAGATGGAAACTGGGTTCCTTGTGGATAGAAATTTTTCATCTGCTGTCAGTGTCACCGAAATGGTAAACTACTAACTGATCTGGGCAGGTTTGTTTATTCCCAAGTGATTACTGAGTACCTACTGCCACCCTGGCTCTATTCTAGGCGCTGTGAACACAGAAGAGAACAAGAGAGACAAGGGCCCTGCTCTCATGAAGCTTATGTTCCAGAGACCAAAAAACCAAACACAAATAAAATACCTGTCAGCGGTGATCTGGGGCCCTGAGGAAAACGGTGGGGAGGGGCTCCCTTAGAGAGGACAGCCCAGCAGAGAGACATGCAGGCTGAGAAGGACAGGAGTGAGCCAGGCTTTCAAGGGCGTGACAGAGCTGCAGGGAGGGGGCGGCCCCAGGAGGAAAAGAGCCTGGTGGACCTGGAGGTGAAAGCAGGCCGCTGAGGCTGAGCGGGGGCCAGGGGCCAGGAGCCAGGAAAGACCAGCGCCACCACCAGGGCCCTCGTGGGCGTCTGGTGCACAAAAAACCCTTAGTACCGTCTCATCATGACCCTTTTTAAGTGGCGGTGGACATTTTCCCCAACGCCTCTCGGCCATGCGAGGCTGTACCATCATACGTATCCAAGCCCTCATCCAACGTGGGTGTGGTGTGGTCCATTTGCTGCCTGCGCGGAGCGCCCACTGCCCCCCGAGCCCCGCACGCTGCCGACCCAGGCAGCGAGGGCCCTGACTTGAGGACAACTTACCCCAAGGAACTGCGCCTTTGTTTGGGGGCCCGTGAGGTAGTGGGCTGGGAGGGTCGGATAGGGTTCGCTTGTGTCCGGGTGGTGGGGGAGGAGGCCTCTTCTTGGACAGGGTGGAGCTGCCACTAGAGGTCTGGGTGCTTAGAGGGAGTGTTGAAGGTGGGCCCGTTGGACCTGGAAAGGAATCGAATGGGGCAGGAAGGTTAATCCCGGTCTCGCAGACAGAACAGCCCATATGCAGTTACTTCCACGCATCAAATGGGGTATGACACACAGAGACGGAAGCACGAGGCTGGGGACGGCCAAGTCCATCGACCCGGTAATCCGCAAAGAGGGCTTTAAAAAACTGCTGGTCAAAAACATTAAAGAGGAGGGTGTGTGCTTTGAAAGAACAAAACGTCAGTCAACACAGAATGCTACTGGGTTTAGATCATCATTTGGGTACGATGGGAGAAATAAAACACACACATTTAAAACCAGTAACTCACTGGAACCACTACAAAACCTCCAGAGGAAGGAGGCACACAGAACTGCCAGCAAAGTCAGTGGAGAAAGAGCAAAGTGCAGACTAAACCTCCCACGGGCTCAGTGGAAACACGAACACCAGATTCAGAGAACAGGGTTTTTTCTCCACTCCAACTTTTAGTCAGCAAACTCTGCCTGAAGTTTTTTTTTTTTTTTTAATGACTTTTATAAATAATGAAGGCTCTAATGTAAAGGATTACTTGGAAAGAAGGGAAATCCAAAAATCCTTTTTTCCTCCGATTCTGAACTGTTCCAGAAATCCTAAACCACCTATTATATTGGAAGCTTGAACAAGTTATATTAGCTTCACTGATTTCTATAGGTTTTTAAAAAGATTCTACTTTCTCCAGAGGTAATGACAGGATAGCAGTAACGATATTAATATCACACACACACAAACCACTACGGCAAAAGTTGACTTTTTGTTTTTAAGAACGCTCTGGGAGTAGTATATATGCTGTTAATCTTTATTCCAAGAGACACTGAAGTGGCCGCCAGTATATGCCAGGAACTATATGCCGGGCGCTTTGACAAATCTCTATGACTATTACCAGGTATGGGTTTCACTGAACAACAGTTTCCGCAAACATTAAAAGAGAAAAAAAAAGGAAAGAAACAAAAAAAGCTAGAATCACTGCTACACTGAATGTTTAATGCAGGATGGTAGGTACCTGGTGATCCAGAAAGGCTCCAAAAGAGCTTTTTACATTCTGCGTATTAGAAGAAAAGCTTAATTACTGCCGGCCTCCTTCCTCGGGAAAACAAGCTTTGCTATTTTCCATGATCAATCACCGGTCAGTACAAACACAGACTTAAACCCTTGTGTCTCAAAGACAGCCTTGTCTTGGAAGTAAATACTGTTCATCCCAGTAAAATGGTCATTTGCTCTAGGATTAAACGGCCTTAGCTGTAGCATTTATTCTCAGTCCTGTTGACGGGATACGTGATGAAAGCCTTACCGTTACCCCAAATCTATGCCCAGTTACGGCACCAGGCACTGCAGTCGCAGAAACTATTTTATTTTTGTAACAATAAAGGCATTGTCATTTTGGCCTTGTGTTTGCATAGTGCCTCCTCGTCTTCAAAATTGTGTTCGTCCATGCTGCTCCCCTCGATTTGCATAGCAACCCTGGGAGGCATGTGGGTCAGGCATCACCGGCCCGGTTTGGCAGCCAGGAAAGCGGCTGCGCGTGATTACGGTTAGGCGGCCACGAGGGGCGGCGCTGGACCACGAGGCAGGTCTCCCGGGCTGGCGAGGGCGCGCCCTGTCCTGAGAGCCGGGCCAGTGTTTTCTGGGCTCGCCACGCGAGGAAAACGGCAACAACAACGCTCAGTACTAGGAAGTGTAACTTTCCTCCAGAAAATCAATGGAGAATAGATAACAGACAATGGGGAGATTCTCCAGCAGTTTCGTCTGTACCGCCATCTAGGGACTCTCCGAGGCGGTGCATCTGAAAGGCCCTCCCATAAGCTCCAAATCCTGCCTGGAAACACAGATGGCCAATGGAGCTGTGTCTCTGGGCAAAGCTGTCTGCGTACGTGATTTCAGGAGCGATCAGACCCGAGCTGCCCTGCATCCACAAACCAAGCAAAATCAAGCCTCCTGAATCATTAAACAATGTAGGGAGGGACTTCCCTGGTGGTCCGGTGGTTAAGACTCTGAGCTCCCAATGCAGGGGGCCCGGGGTTGACCCCTGGTCAGGGAACTAGATCCCACATGCTGCAACTAAGACCCGGTGCGACCAAATAAATAAATAAATATTTAAAAAAAAAAAAAAAAAAAAGACTGTTTACACAAGGTAGGGGTTTGTGTTCCCTTCCTCACATCCTCACATCCTTGTCTTACTTTCTTCCCATCAGCTGCTTTGGCCTTTAATCACTCATCTTTGCGTACTTGTTTACTGCCTTTCTCCTCCGCCATGCTGCAGGTTCTATTAGGGTCAGGCTGTTCCCTGGCCTGGTGTAGAGTCGGCTGAATTTAGGATACGGTACCGAATAAATGGATGAATAAACTGCTACTTCTCTTGCTGTAAGGCTAGTGATCCGTAAGGAAGACAGAACCTCTCATTTAGGGCGACAGATCAGAAACCAGGGAGTGAGGGGACCTAGGGAGAGACGGTGTCATGTTCGAAAAGAAATATTCAATACCGTCATCTGCTTTCATGGGAAACAACACACAGACGCACCTGCTGTTCTGTAACAGAAGCTACACAACAGGAGCTGGCTGGTAATGCAGGAGTTAAAAAAGGGTGGAAAACACTGTATAGACCCCAGAAAAGCAGACAAAAAATTTTTAACTTGTAAAGAGTTCAAAAGACTTCTAAAATGAGTAACTGATCTTTAAGCACTAAAAAGGATGTTTCCTGCAAAGTAAACCTGAGCATTGGCTCAGTCAGGAAAGAAGCAATTCTAGTGGCGTGAAGAAAGCTAAAACAAACAAAATAAAAAAAAGTAAACACAACATCAAACAAACTCAAAAGGGAGGCGAGATGAACAGGTGGGGAGGCGACTCGGGCGGCCAGTTTTCTCCCCTGAACTCTGCCAGGGCCTGTGAGAATAAGAAAAAAACACCCTAAACCACATTTGCCACTAATATGGGCTATTATGTCCAATTATCCTCTAACACTTTTTCTTAAAAATGTAGGTCTGGATTTCCAAAGCTGCTATAAATAGCTCTGAGGTTAAATCATTAGAAGGTCTTCTAGAGGAGGCAGGGTGTACTGTGCAGCTCTTACCAGGGGTTCACCTGCCTGGTGGGGGGGGGTTCCCTGCATTTCCAACAGCCTCTTGGTCACTCAGTTAGACATTTTGCTCTACCTTCAACGTTAGTGGCCCCACCTGAGCACCTCACTGTCACCGGCTCCTCATTGTCACCGTTCGGGGAGGCCCCTGAGGCCTGCAGCTCAGAGGTGTGGCCAGCACATGGCCAGAACTCGGGAAGCCCACACATGTGACAACGCCGTGCATCGCAGAAGCCACGGTGCCCACTGTGGTCCCTCCTCACCTCTGCATTGTCAAGGGTCAGCTCCAGTGTAGCCTCATCCAGAAGCCTTCTCTAACCCACCCTTTGCCCTGGAGCAACTGCTTCTACCTCTGCACACACAAGGCTGAATGGCACTATATACTCTCTATCCTGCGCTAGAAATACACTCTCTTCTCCATCCCAGGCTGGAAACCTCCTTAGAACAAGATGCACATTATCTGTCTCTCTCAGCACCTGGCATGGTCTGGGCACAGTCTATGGAATCAACTCAGGGTGTAAGTCAGGAAGGTTCTTCTTAAATGTCCTTGTACCTTTGGTTTTTAGTAAAACGGAAAACCCAGAGGTCTTCCATGCTGGGAGAGCAAATAAAAGTACAGCTTTGAAACGTCAAAGAAAAAACGAGACCCAGAGATGGCTTAAAACAATTATCCTGGCAGTTTTTGGAAAAAATTGTCTGCAGAAATATTATACACATATTCTAACAGGCCATATATAAGTGTTGACGAAAGGAGTCAAAGACAGAGTTAATACAGACAACTCTGGACGATACAAATGAAAAACTTACTATTTTCTAATGGTTTCCATAGTATCGAGCTTATTAAAAGAGCAGAAAGCTTAGGTCACTTAAAAAGTAGATAAAGATGCAATATGTTTATTTAGAGAAGAACTGTATGTGTAGGAGGAAGGAGCTATTATCATCTCCACGCTCAGGTGGGGAAACAGAGGCACATCGTGGAGCAGGGGAGCACGTGGGGGGGAGCACGTGGGGGAAACCACGGTAGGTCAGCCCCAAAGCTGGCAGGATTCCAACACACACTGATGCCGCGCATGACACAGTGCTACACATGGAACATGCGTGAGCTACTCACGCGTCCTTCAGTCTCCTTCCAGGACACTGATCATTAAAGAGAAAAGTGCTGAACTCAAGGGGCTTAGGGCTGGCTCTTTTACTCATACGTTCTTACGTGCAAGACGCACAACAAGGATTTCCTCTGCTTCCCTTTCTACACCCTGGCAGTCAGGCGACTGGGCTGGTGAGCCCGTGCCAGGGGCCACTGCTGAGGACAGAAGCCACAGACGTACTCTCGGCCCGTACGAGGTGACACGTGTGTAACGCTTTAAGAAGGCCGGAGAGAGACCGACAAAAATAGGCTAAACAGACCAAAACCCACTCACAAAAAATACAAAAATCCAGAAAATTCAACACCAGTGAAGGATGGTGGTCCCCGGGAAGCTTTAAAATCGAGCTTATCATTCATTTACTTGACGAATCCTTTGAGTTAAAGGTGCCCACATCATGTCGGGTTTCACCACCCAGAGCACCTGCTGATTTACCAGACTTGGGCGGCTCTACCCTGGTTCCTGTTCCCCAAGGGACTCTTTTTTTAAAGCTGAGGAGTTGCAGTGGCTCCAAGGCCAGCCGCAGTATCCTCCCTGGGGCACTGACTAGGTGCCAGGCACTGAGCCGAAAGCTTCCCGTCCTTCTCACGAACCTCCACAAAAATCTCATGTCAAGCACAGTCTGTGTCATGGCTGTGTGAAAGGCATGGCGTTCTACCATGGGAGGAAACTGCAGTTCTGCAGCTTAAGATGACTTAAAAACATAGTTAAAGCAATGGATCAATCCATCATCCAAACCATAAGTAAGCAACACTGTGGTCAAGCTCCTGCTCTGTGGGAGGCATGAGGCTCCTGTCTTCTTCCCTACTCTCGAGACATCTGTGGAGTCACAGCCTAACAGTCCTGACAGGAGTCCCTCCCGGTAGTTTCAGGGCTCTGCATTTTACAAACTGTTTTCTCATCTATTCTCTCACTGGATTCTGATGACAACTGCACGAGGAAGACGAGACAGAGATGGACCCTCGTCCTCAACATGGAAAAGAAGAAACCAGAAGATCTGGCTGATAAGTGCTGCGGCCTGCTTTAATTTTCTATCCTGTTTCAGCCACTGTGTGACCTGGAGGGGATTCCTTAACCTTTTCAGGGCTCCGTTTCCTTAGCTGTACAAACAGTGGCAAATCGCATTCATCTTTCAGCATCTTTCTAGCTCTAAAACAAACAAACAAACAAAAAATTCCAGGTTCTGTGACATGATTCTAGCTTAAAGATGAAGAACAAACCAATCTTGGCAGTCCTGAAGAGTACGAGGTCTCAGTCAAGACACAGTGCGGTGGGGGGCTGGGGATCACGAGGGAGAAACTTCTGCATACTTAATTTTGTAGCTTTGATTTCACCTCGCTGGACTTCACTTCTGAAGAGGGGTCAGGCAGCAAAATGTTTCGAAGGCTTAAGGGCGGTGAGTTTGGGATTCTGCACTGTTGAGTCGTCCAGCTCTGACTCAGGCTCTGCCCGGATCGCCATCTAGGTCAAACTTTCTAGGGTTTCAAGAGGCAGCTGGGGATTTTTGAAAATATTCTTGAGCTGGATTCAGAATAATTCTTTCTATCTTTCCCCGCTGTACTCCTCTCATTAGTGGAAACTTCATCAGTTGCTTCTGCCTCACCAGAACCCATCATCCTTCCGACCCTGAAGTTCACGGTGTGGAAGTGACTCGTGCTGCAAGCAGACACCTCTGCTTTACCTCCACGGGAAACTAGCAAGCCAAACAGCAAGACACCCTTGTTTCATGCAAATGGTTCAATCCGCTCAACAGCAGGAAAGGAAGAAAATGTAAGGAAAACAGAGGAGAATTGTCTCTGCACTGAGCATCCGCTGAACGTCAACGTTGTCTTCCAGGAACTCCACTTAAGCGTTATCACTTTTCCAAACGTAAGGGCGTGCGCGCCAAGCTGCCTGCGGAACCATCTCCCGTTTCAAGTCCCTTATAAAAGTCACAGGGAGGCTGTGCTTCTTGTGTCTCACCTGCTCAGGCCAAATCTCCGCATCCGATGTCCTGCGAGGAGCAGCCTGGAAGGACACTCTGACTTTAGCAGGGAGGGATGTTTACGTTCAATTATGGGATTTTGGAGGGTGGGGAGGGGGAAAGCAGCCTCTCCTTCGCTGACCACGGTTGCTGTGGCCAAGTCTCTAAGCACTTGTTTCAGCAGCTGGATCGCTAAGTAAATCTGGTCTTTGTCTTCTGGGCCTTTGGTAAAGAGCTGATTAGAATTTATTCAAGGCAGCAGAGAGATACTTGGCACTGAGTCAGTATATTTTATGGGTTTCTGTGTCCCCTTGAGATAAAACTACAGAAAGGGGTAGAGGGAGGTGAGGGGGCCTCCTGGGCCCTAGAATCCTGGCGTCACTCCCCCCGTAGACCTTTTCCAAGATTCTCAATGACCTGGAGGCTCTCTGATAGGTCATCACCACTTTTTTGGTAACTGCCATCAGGGAATACAGACCCTTGCAAGGTAACTTTTCATGGTCCCCCTTAGGGTGCAGAAAGGGACTCTGTGCTCTCTGCAGACTGCTACCCTGATGGGGAACACGGGCCTCTTACAGCACAGATCTGCCCCTTGATACGCCAGTGATTTAAGAGGAACACTCTAGCGTCATGTATGGAGGGGTCAGAACAAGGCTGGCGGGTTAAAGCTTTGGCTTACGTGTGCTGTTGCTGTTCCGGCCACTGGTTATCTCTGGTGAGTACTGTTCGTGCCCGAGCCTTATTTTAACTTTCTCCACTATTTTATAATCTGTGAGGCCATTTGGGGTCTAAGAACACTGCTCCCATTTATAACACTATTTCAATGGAGAATAAGCTCTGAAAAAACACTGTTTTGCATAAAGCTCACATTCCCCAGAAAATAGCCCCAGTGTGATTCAAATAGGCACAGCACTGTGCACGGGGGCCCTCGAACCTGCGCCAGCACGCGCGCAGCACACAGGGAGGACCCTGCGCTCGGGTCTACTGGCGGAGACCAGACCCGAAGCCATGGCTCTGGGCACCTCTCGAACCTCCCCAGGCAGGGTGACCCCTTAATGTAATTCCTTCTGCGTCTCGACCAGTCCCCATGTAGGTGGGAATACATGGGCTTCCTGTGCAGGCTGTTCTGTGGATTCGGGGAACAGGGTGGGGTCTTGGTGGACTGTCATCCCGGCACGAGCCCCGTGGGGGCATTTGACAATCGCCCTCCTCTAGTAAGACCCTGCCCAGGGTGGTGTCTCCTGGAAACCACTCCTCACCAGACAGCACAGGAGTGTGGGCTGAGGTCACACAGGACCTGGGTGAGGATCCCTAACCCCCGAGAATCTCAGGCCAATTACTCAACAGCCCTGAACCAGTCCCGTCTGCCTGGTGCCAGCAACTGTCCTACTTACCTCGTTCTGTGAGCCTGAAAAGAGAGGTGCTGGGCTTAGGGCCTCTCGTCAAGCAAGGGCTTCATAACTACGAACATCACGGTTACTATATTTTAGTTCAGAGGAAAGACACTTCTCAAAGAAGAACTGAAATTCCACCCCATATTACACAGGAAAGAGCACCGGTTTTGCCACGTAGACCTTGGATGAACCCTCAACCCCACCACTTACCGGCTGCATGACCTTGGGCAAGTCACTCTACCTCAATTTCCTCATCTGTACAATGGGCACAAAAGCACACACCTCACAGGATGGTGTGAGAGTCACACAAGACAAGGCACCCAGAGTGCCCGTAACACTACTTCTCGGCTGGAACGTGGCAGACGGCAAGGTCCCTGTTTCAAGCTGCCCTGATATCACAGCCCACACTCTGCCACTCAAATGCACCTCAGAATTCCTACCTCAAAGCTGGGTCCACTCCCAGCTATGAGGATGGAGTCACGAAGCCCCTCCCACAGCTCGTACCTTTCACGGCGTTTCTAGGCGGCAGCGGGGGCGCCTCTGCAGTTGGTGACGTGGGCGAGTCTGTGCTTGTGGAGACGAAGATCTGGTTGGTGAAGGCGCCGTAGGAGAGCCGCTGCTTGTCCCGCGGGGTGCTGAAGCCTGGCAGCGAGAGCTTGTCCTGGGGGGAGAGGCTGGAGGAGTGGCAGAAGCTCTGAGGTCTGGGCGAGCGCTCCTTCTTGATGGGGCTCGGCTGGCAAGTGAAGTAACAGTGCGGTGGGTCAGCTGATAGTCAAGGACGATGCTTTGGGCGTACGGAGGGGTCTGCGGGGTAGGCTCAGGTGGGGGTCTGGGCTCTACATTTTGGGGGGTCAGTCACACGGAGGCCTAAGAGCCACGGCACAGCACTCTGAGGATGGAGCCACAAAGGGCAACATCCAGAGAGTACACGTCTGATTCTCCTGTCACTACCAGGGTCCCACTAGGGACAGGATGGTTTAGGGATCACCGTATTCAGAGGTATAAGGTCACAGATTTAACCTTTACTCCACAAATACCTCCCCGTGCAGGACACATTCACCAACATCTGAACAGTGTCCTCCCCCCGTCCCGTCTGAAATCTACTACATTGAATTTGCCTTCCCAGCTCAGCCCTTTAATGTTGAAGCTCTCCATCCTCTCGTCTTTCATTTTACATCCTCTTAAGAAGGAACCTCGCCCACGCCCGTGGCCAGGACTGCCACCTAATGCTGATGACACAGGCCTGTACATCCAACCCCCACCTCTTGGCTTCCAAACACTTTCAACCACCTGTGACGGTTCACTAGTGTTCACACTCCACCGACAGCATCCGCACCAAGTTAGAACCTCAGCGGCACTGAGAGCCACCCGGGCCTGCACAGAAAGCTCAGAAGTGCCCCTCGGACCCACCCCTCATGCAGGCTTCACCAGCGCCCCTGAAGCACTGGCCTCCTGAACAGCCCCTGCCTCCAGTCTTCTGGCTCCAGTCCATTTTCCACGCTGCAGCCAGAGCTGCTAGGAAAGCCTAGCAGCTGACAACAAAGCTGCTGACCTGTGCCCGCCTGGCTAAAAGCTGAAGGGCCAAACTTGGCCCCAAACCCCTTCATGCCCTTCCTGGTCTGGGGTGCCTCTGCAGGGCAGCCTCCTGCCTCTCCCCACCCAGCACATGCCAAGGCACCTCCTCACACCTCATCCCAACCGGTCCTCTGATGTCCAGGCCCCACGATGACCCCCGGCCTTTGCACATGCTGTTCTCCCTCCCCGGAAGGATGCATTCTTCCCACTTCCTTGCCTGGCAAGCTCCTCCCCACACTAAGAAACCCATCTCCTGTGGTGCTTCCTTGATCAGGTCTTCACTGCTCGCCAAGGCTAGGGCAGCCGCTCTGTCCTCTGAATACTTCTCAGGAATTTCCCCAACTCTTACTATAACGGTTATCTTGACTGTATTGTAACTGAGCGCCTCTTAAAGTGGTGAATGCCTTTAGGACATCTTGGTATGACCACCTTTGACTACTCCTTACATCCTGCCTGGGAAAGAGAAACCAGTGGATCCACATCTGATGAAAAATGCATGCGTGAACCTTCAGAGGGAGCAACTGACAAGGGATTCATCCAAAATATACAAACAGCTCATGCAGCTCAGTATCAAAAAATAACCCAATCAAAAAAACGGGCAGAAGATCTAAACAGACATTTCTCCAAAGAAGACACACAGACGGCCAAAAAGCACATGAACAGATGCTCAACATGACTAATTATTAGAGAAATGCAAATCAAAACTACAATGAGGTATCACCTCACAGTCAGAATGGCCATCATCAAAAAATCTACAAACAAATGCTGGAGAGGGAGTGGAGGAAAGGGAACCCTTCTGCACTGTCGGTGGGAATGTAAATTGGTACAACCATACAGAGACAATATGGAGGTTCCTTAAAAATCTAAAAATAGAACTACCATATGACCCAGCAGTCCCACTCCTGGGCATATATGCGGAGAAAACCATTAATTCAAATGATACATGCACCCCAATGTTCACTGCAGCACTACTTACAATAGCCAGACATGGAAGCAACATACATGTCCATCAACAGAGGAATGGATAAAGAAGATATGGTACATACCTACAATGGAATATTACTCAGCCATAAAAAAGAACAAAATTATGCCATTTTGCAACAACATGGATGGACCCAGAGATTGTCATTCTGAGTGAAGTAAGTCAGACACAGAAAGACAAATATATGATAGCGCTTATATGTGGAATCTAAAAAAAGGGTACAAATGAACCTTCAGAGGTAATTAAGAACTACCTATGATACTCACAAAGAACTTGGTTTAATCCCCGATACTGTCTTTAGTTGCTGCGAGACTTCAGAAAAATCACATAATTTCCTGCGTCAGTTTCCTCTTCTGTAAAGTGGGGGCAATGACAACACCCCAGTGGGCTTTTGGTAGAGATGATGGGAGGTGACACACGTGCTTGCTGCTGCCCAGCTCATAGTTACTCAATCAGTGACAACTTGCTATTTATTAACTAGCTGTTATAAGGGCTAATTTTATGTGTCAACCTAAGACTGCAAAGCACAGGGGTTAGCTCAAACACCAGTCTACATGTTGCTGTGAAGGTATTTTTTAGATGTGATTAACGTTTTAGGTTAGAATTTGAGCCACAGGGGTGGGCCTCGTTAATTAGTTGAAGGGCTTAAGAGGAAAGACTGAGGACCCCTAAAGGAAGAAGGCATCCTGTCTCCAAGCAAACTCAGGACTGTACCATCAACTCTTGCTGGAGTTCCCAGACTACTGGCCTGCCCCAGAGTCACGTGAGCCAATTCCTTAAAATGAATTTCTGTCTCTACACACACACACACACACACACTCTGCTGCTTGTTTCTCTGGAGAACCGTGACCAATACGGCTATTAAGCGGCACCCAACAAGGATCAGAGGCTAAACAAAGAAAATGGCCCTGTTGCATCAGGTCATAAGACCAAAATCAACCTCACAAAGAACGGCTCTTATCTGCAGCGTGGAGGAGACCTGGAGGAGGGCTTAGGGACCCAGAGGCGTGCTTTACACTCACTTTGTCGTCCAGCTCATCATCGCTTTCGTCCATCTCCTCCTGTCGAAGGTTCCACTCATATTCTACGTGGACATGTGGATTGAACTTTCCAGATTTCGCCTGGGAAAGCTGAAAGTAACAGCAGGTGTAACTGTTTTAATTTAAATGCCAGACACCCCGACATTACATAAACACTGAGCAAATCCCACCTCATTCCTGGTTCCACATTAATCACAAGTAGCTGTACGGTACGCAAAACTCTGAGGACACAAACGGGACTGCCACAGGACACACTTAGAGGAATTGCAAAGAATTACAGGTGGAGCGTTTTCAATTTTGATAACAACTTGTCTCCAAAATTAAAAGCTTCCTTAATATTATTAAAATAAGCCTCAAAACTGCAAATTCCTGGCTGGAAGGCAAAATCAGAGTTAGTGAAGTACAAGAGGTAGGCCTTTAAAGTCAGACAGTCCCGGTTCCACTCGTGGCCCACTTTCTTAGTCATAAAATGGGGCAGGAATAACTCCAACTTCCTCAAAGGATTCTTGTAAAAAGAGAGACATACAACTGCTGGGCCTGGGTACTTGGCACTTAGCAGAACCTCAAGGAATGTAACTTATCTTTCCTATCTTACTCTTTGCTGTGGTTAAGAGAACCATGCTCTATGCAAAGGCCCACAGGTATAAGTCAGAACTAGTGGGACTGGAGCAGGTGAGTATGTGCACAGGATGGGGAGGGGAAGGCAGGGCACCGGACACTGTGAACACCATCACGCTCTGAACTTTACTTGCCTAATTTTTGGAATTGGCTTCCCAAATAATTCTTTTTTTTTTTTTTTTAAATTATTTTTTTTTTCGGCTGTGCCACACATCTTGCGTGATATCTTGGTTCCCTGACCAGGGATTGAACCCAGGCACGGCAGTGGAAGTGCAGAGTTTTAACCACTGCACCGCCAGGTAATTCCCCAAATAATTCTTTACAGTTAAGCTACAGAGAAAGACTAATGGTCTGGCAAATAAAAAAAGCAGCACCTTGGGGACGTCCCTGGCGGTCCAGTGGTTAAGACTCTGTGCTTCCAATGCTTGGGGCGTGGGTTTGACCCTTGGTCAGGGAAGTAAGACCCCCCCGCCTGCCATGAGGCACAGTCGGGAAAAAAAAAAGCAGCCCCTCAATCCACAAGTTTTCTGGTAACAAGACCTCTCAAGTGCCTTTTAGCTGCTACACTGTAACTGCAATCAAAAGACGTGGATGACAAATTTATCACTTAACCATTTTTTCAAATGTAGCCTGAGTGCTTGTCTGAATTTCTTTAGCCCGCGTTCAAAAAAGAAAAAAAAAAAAGACTCTGCTTCTCTCACTCCGGTGTTGGTTTCTGATAATGCCCTTAAAAGGCAGCTGGTCTAACCCGTCTCCCACTCTCACTATGCTTACCAGATCTTCACACTGGGTGGCCTTCAGTCTCTTTGCTATGTCAAGGGCAGTCTCTCCAGCCTGGTTAACTAAAATCAAGGGAATAAATGTGCATGATTACCTAAGATACATCTTGAAAAAGCAAAGAGCAGTTCTCAGGTGACGATGGGACAGGCGCGTCTCGGTTTCAGCCAGCCCAACGCTCTCCCCGTGGTTAGTAACAGACACGTGGCCACACTTACCGACATCCACAGTGGGCTTGCTCCTGAGAAGCAGCTTCAAACACTCAGGTTTACCATACATACTGCAGTAATGCAGAGCCGTGTTCCCCAGGGCTGTCTGCTTATCCAGGTTCCCACTGAAAAATGAAAGGATTGGAAAAAATGACTTGCTCTATAACTTAAAACTACAGGTGAACCACTTTTTCCCGTGCTAACGACCAAGTCAAGTGTGAGACCCGCTTCTCATAAGGAGAGGAGATGACGATGTTTCTAACATGACGCCTCAGTTTATAAGCAATATGATGACAAGAGCCAGCATTGAGTGCCTGCTGTGTACAGAACAGACACACGTCTCAGCTCACTTAATCTTCACAACCATCTGAAGGGGTAGGTATATTATAACCTTTATCTTTCAGATGAAAACAGGTACAGAGAGGATGAAGTGCTTGCTTTCGAGATTATCAAGATGCAGATAATGGGGCAGGGATGTGAACACAGGCAGTGTGTCTGTGGAGCCAATGGTCGTAACCACTACACTGAACCATGTCTACGGAAGAGGCTGGGCATGTGTACAATCTGGCTGGTGTCGAGGCACCGTTCTTTGTATGTGGGTTCAAATCCCTCACTATTTTGATCATTCTCCTCTGGATGAGGCTCCAGTTTCTCCCCCAAATCGGAAGCTTACAGAGCTACCCAATAAAGAATCCAGCAGGTCCAAACCTCCTGTGTTCAGCATTATTCTCCTATTAGTACGTCCTAAATTGAATCAGCTATTGGGTCAGCCATGCACACTGATGTTTCACAATGAACTTAAGAACAACAGAAAACTCACAGATCTGTTAACTTGTGCTATGAAATCTCCTCTCTTTCAACCTACCTTAATGCAGCAGGTTTTGGACACAGAGTTGGGATTTTATATTTCTCTAGGCCACGGGTTGGCCAACTATCGCCCACCGGCCATATCTGGCCCTCTGCTTATTTTTGTAAATAAAGTTTTATTGGAACATGGCCATGTTCACTTGTTTACATACTGATTACAGCAGTTTTCACGCCACGATGGTGGTGTTGAATGGGTGGGACAGACACCTCATGGCCTGCAAAGCCTACAACAGTACCTGGCTCTTTACAGAAAAAGTTTGTTGAGTCCCGATCTAGGCCACATATAGGGCTGGTTTCTGTTAACTCACAAGGCATGTTCAGAGAAAACAAAAACCGTACCAGTTTTGTACAAGGAAGTCAACCAAATGGAGAGATGTCTGGTCTGCAGTTCGGACTGCAAGATGAAGGGCTGTCTCCCCAAGCTCCTAAAAGGAAAGGATGAACAGAGTGGTCAGATGCCCCAGTTTGCCTAGATAGGCTACATTTACGCCAGCCGCCCCAAAGTAATTATTAACAGCAGCACCTTTCACTCATAAATTGTCCTGATTTAGATACGGTCACTTAATGTATCACAGTCTCATTCTGTGGCGTTACAACAAAACGAGCCATCTTTCAAACTGATTTCCTGCATCCCTCTTCTTCCTGATATTAGTGAAGCCGTACCTGTCCGGGTTCCAGCAGCGGTTCCATTAGCTCTACCCCCTCTGCATAGACTTGAATTAGTGCAAGTAAATCCCTGGATTTGATGGCCTCAAGCAATTCGTTCAGTTTAGCTGATGAAGATGAACAGGTCTTCCGTGAAAATCTATGATCTACATACTTTGCAGTGATATATTCCTTCCGTACGGTCCTAAAATAGAGCAAAGCAAAATGAACTAAGACTTATTTTCCAAGAGCTAAGAAAGATTTACATTTTTCTGACAAACAGTTCTCTCTGAGAAGAGTTATTGTAATTAAGATACACTTCTCTTCAACATTCCAGCAAACCGGGTTTAGACCAAGTTTATTCCAGCAGAGACAGAAAGAAGAAACTGACAGGGAACTGAGGCTTAGCAAGGTTGTCACTGAAGCTAGGGAAGGACACAGGTGGTGGTCTCTCCTGCCATGGACAACACGCCCAAAGCCTGAGTGGGCCTGGTGCATTTCTCCTTCTCTTCAGGACCTACCCCTTCCCCACTTCAGTTCAAGTGGTTCTGAGCCCACCTCCCAGCTGCAGGGGTGAGTCTATGACCTAAGTGGCCTGATGGCCACCTTTGGGGAAAGGCTGAAATGGACGTTGGCTCAGAGGAAAGGAGAGACAAGAGTCAGGATAGTGAGCTAGGGTCCAGATGATACTGTCTGACATCCTGGATCCAGCTGTACCTGAACTCACCCTTCGAGTTTCCCCATTTCATGAGCCAATTAATAAAAAAACAATGAATAGATCTTGGGTTCAAATCCTAGTCCTACAGCAAATCAGCTGTGCAATCTTCGGTAAACTACTTAATCTTCATGAGCTTCAATTCTTTGTTATTTTTTCTCCCCCCATCTGAAAATAGGGACAATAATTCACTAGCATATCTTGAATTAAAGAACATACAGCACGCTGTGCTTCCCTCTTTCCAAGGGGGCTCTGATTCATAGGACATAAAGTTTCTCGCTCAGAAACAGGCACTCCATGTGTGGTAGCTGCTACTGTTTCCCACGCCCCACAGCCAGGAAACGCTGTTTAAAATCATGCTGATGCCTTTTTCTTTCACTCTGGGTTTCTTTCATTCCTCGGCAAAGGGCTGGGCTGCTTGATGGTGGCACAGAGCCTTTGGAGACTTGCAGATTCCGCTCAGGAACCAAGATCGTACACTCAAGAGTGTCCTTTATGCTCAGGCCAGAGTCCTTCTAGAATGGTCACTGTCGGATGAGGTGGAAGACTTCCAGATACCTGAAGGGATGGCCTAAGCCTGGCTTCTGAGACTTGCTGCATGTGCCTTATGTCAAGTTCAGCAGGCAGCTACCGTGTGGTAGATCAGAGCTGTGTGGAGCATCAGACTTAAGAACTAGACAGCTTAATTCAAGTCTGATACCACTCGCTATCTTCATGACCCTGGATAAATCAGGTTCTTGCTCTGCCTCAGTTTCCTCACCTGTAAAGTCCTAGCAATCATACCTGCCTTACTTGCTACCTTCCAGGGAAGCGAGAGCACAGGTATGGAACAAAGAGTGGTGCACAATTATGGGCTCATTTCTAAGCTTCCTTTCTACTGTTATCCAAGGGGGTAGGACTAGGATCCACGGTGGAAAGTTACAGGGAGGTTAAGCTTAAGCTGCAGCGAGCTCTGCAGGTGGGCTCCTGTGGCTGGAAGCAGCACGCAGATGCTACCTGATAATCCAGCAGGAGAGACGCAGAGGGCACTGAGGTCACCTTGAAGGTCACCTCCAACCCTGGGTCTGCAATTCTGTGGCTGCGGGAAGTGTCTGAGCTCTCATTAGGCAGGTGTGTTTAACTCTTTCTGGGCTCTCAGAGTTACTTCTATCTAGTCACATCTAGTCCCCTGGCAACAAAAGGTTTCCTGATATGGGGCAGCAGGGAGGGTGGGAAACAGACTTGTCTGAAAGTCTGGACGCCAGAGCTCTAGATGAGAGACAACTCTCCCCTTTCGTTCCCCACCAAAGCCAGTCCTTCCTACCTACCCTGGCTCAGGTAATAGTACTGGCCATCTACCTAGACGCTCAGGCCAAAAACCGTGGGTGTCGTCCCAGTAGTTCCCTACAACACCCCGTACTTCAGCTGATGAGCAACCCCTCGTGGTTCTCCCTTCAAAATACACTGAGAATGGAACCACTTTTCACCACCTCTGCCGCTACCATCTTAGTGCGATTTATCTTTGTTTCTCAGTGGATGTGGTAGAAGTTTCTCTTCAGTCTGTTTCCACCCAACCCCTCATAGTCCGCCCTTCACTCATCAGCCACAGCTGGGTTTCTCGACCTCCGTCCTACTCCCATTCTGGCTGCATAACCCTGTTATGGACGGCGATCCCGTGCACTGTGGGACATTCAGCAGCATCCCTGGCTTCTGTCCTCTGGAAGCCAGCGGCGCCTGCCCAAGTCATGACGACATAACGTCCCAGACACCGCCAAGTGTCCTCTGGGGGCAAAAGTGCCCTCACTGAGGACCAATGAGCCACAAGGATTCATTTAAAAACACAACTTATCATGTTGCTCCCTTTGTTTGAAACCTTCTAATTACACTTAGAATAATAAAATCCAAGAACATTCCATGACCTCCGGGGCCCTACGTGTCTGGCCCTGTCTCCGTGCTAAGTCCCAGCACTCTCCTCCTGGCTCAGTTCCCTGCAGCCTCACCTGCCTTCTTGTTATCAAGTGGATGCGCCAAGCTGCCTTGTTCACTACTGACTGTATCTTTAGCACTTAACAGTGTGCCTGGAACATAGAAGTGGGAGGGATTTAATCACACATTACAGGAGATTCATGCCATTCCTCTAGGCCACTGTCCAAGTGAAAGAATGACAAAAACAATGATGATGATGGTGCTGACAGCAGCAGTAAGGACCCACTACACGCCCAGCGCTGCCCTAAGCGCAACTCTCTAACCCCTTGAGTCCTCCCCAAACCCTAGGGGGTTGGCACACTTTTCAAATGCGGAAACTGAGGCTCAGACAGTCGAAGCTACTTGCCCGAGGTCACAGGATGGGAAGTGGATCTGAACTCCCGGAGTCTGGCTCCAGAGAGATTTGGAGAATCACCAGCTCTTTGACACTGAGGGCCTGACGGAGCCCACAGAGCTGACGGGGCAGTGCTGATGCGGCCTCCTACGTGAGAAGCAGGAACCAAATCCACGCTGTTACGACATTTATCCTAAAGTAATGCCTTCGAGGTTTGGGTCATGTAAACACTCAAAAAACGCTGGTGTGGGCAAGACTGGGCCGTGTATGTGCTTCAGCTCTTGCTGTTACCACGCTGGTGAAGTAACCCCAGATCATATTTGTTTGTGGTTGTTTTACGATCAGAGTAGCTCCGGAAAGCCCCAGTTCTCAGTGTAATTTGAGCTCATTAGTGTGAAAAAGACATCCAAGCAGTTTCTGCACTGGGACGATGCTTGAAAATTGCTGTTAAGCCAGATGCCCCCCAATATCTGTGACTTCTCTGACCCTTACCACAGCTACGACTACACAATTTATTGTTTAATTTCTTGGTTAACACCTGGCTTCCTCTCTAGGCTCCAGGTGTCACGAGGACTGGGTTTGTATCTAGTTTGTGTTTTGTCGCTTCCCCAGCATCTAACACAATATGAGGCACAGACTAAACGTACAATACGTACTTGTCGAATTCAAGAAAGAGACAACTGCCAGGAGGCCCTTCGGGGAGACCGTATCTCATGGTTTCAGGGTGAAAAAAACATGTTCCTCAAATGCACCCCATAACAGCTTTAGGGCTTTGCAAATCTGGTGCCTGAATAACCTACCACCCAGGAGGGGCTGGCGAAACACTTAGGCGGGCGCCCGCTTCACAAAGGGTTCCCTCATCACTCGAGTCGGAGTTAAATCTCGTTTCTCCGACCCATACACAGGATTCAGAATTTTCAAGCGTGAATTCAATGCAAACCTTTTCGAATAGGTTTAAAGATTCACACGACTCAACAATAAAACTGATATCAAAAAGTGAAGCACTCTTGCTACTTGCCTGGGTATTTGGCAGTGTTTCTTCAAGCAAACCCAAGTCCAAATAAATACATATGTTTATGTGTGTCCTTCACTGCCCGAACTGATTTGGTGTCTGAGGGCAGATAATGAGGAGTGAGAGTTTAGAAGCGAGGGATTAAGCAGCAGACGTAAAATTGGCTCCTGCCTTTGGACCGTGTGAATGCGCTGCGGGCGGGGGCGCCTGCGTGCACGTGGTCCCAGGCCCCCCACCCTCCCCTGCCCCAGAGGCAGTGAGCCGTCGG
Source organism: Hippopotamus amphibius kiboko (assembly GCF_030028045.1). NCBI lineage: Eukaryota > Metazoa > Chordata > Mammalia > Artiodactyla > Hippopotamidae > Hippopotamus > Hippopotamus amphibius. Next base: position 163,794,932 of record NC_080190.1, read on the forward strand.
CACTGCTCTGCGCCTTGATGTTTTCACTTGACAGCAATCCTGGAGGTCGTCCCGGATCAGCACAGAAGGAGCGACCTCACTCCTTTTTCACACCTGCAAGGTGTTCCAGTGTGTGGCCATACCACAGAATACTTCACCCTATGTCTAGAGGTGGATACTTACTTTGTTCCTAATCCTTCTCTATTACAGAATAGGAAGAGCGTCCCAGAAGTGGGGTGGCTGAGTCAGGGTAAACAAATCTATAATGGTGATAAATACGGCTCATTTGCCCTTTCTGGCTAGGGTACCACTTTGTGCCCCCACCAACAACACAGGGGAGGAGATGTCTCTTTCCCCACAGTCTGGCTGAGTGGGGCTGTTAAGCATTTGGATTTTTGCCCACCTGAAAGGAATCTCCTGTTGCTTTTGTATGTCTCCTATTTATCACAACGTGTGATGATTAAGAGATAATTGTCCTTGTGAAGATTTATCCTTCACAGAGCAGCTGCAACTACCTAGGCAAAGGTGATGGTGAAAGTAACCGGTGCATTCCAGACATATATTTCAAAACACTTTACTTTGCTCTGCTTTTTCCTCATAATGAGGTCTCCTCTGGGGGGAAAAAAATACTATAACCACTGAGAATTTTGGGGGAGGATAGGAGAACAATTACAGAACAGTAAAGAATTAAGTACTTACATATCACTTGAAGGGGTGGGTTTCGGTGAGGGGCTGGGTAAGTTTGCTTCCATAATGTCATTAAAACTATTGTTTCCTACGTTCTTGGCCAGCTGCAACATAAACAAAACACAATATAGCAAACTCCTTACTGCCAGTTTAAAACTTTCCTATTATTTGCTTCTGAGATTTCTAAACACATATTTTCCCTCATCTGACTCAGAATACAAACTATCCACCCATCTGGTCGACAGATAACTTGCTGAGCACGTACTAGGTGCCGGGCACTGAACTTCTGAGAGCTGGAAATACAGAGATGTGTAAACCATGGGAGTGAACGGGCTAGAGGAACCATGGATAAGAAAGCTAGTAATTTTCACAAACACAACGGGATAAATGTTAGACTAGAATAGGACGTGGTCCCCTCCGCCCCCTGCCACACAAACAGAATCTGAGATTAGACAAGCAGGTTCCACATATGAATCTAGGTTAAATGCTTAACGAGCAGCAACAGCTTTTCAATCACCATCATGGATCTTTTAGATAAAGCAGATTTACCCTTACTGGACAGAAAAGAATGTAGGAGTCTCCTTTATTTTTGGGGTGCAAGTTAAGATGCTGTAGGCAATTAATGAAGAGGCCCCAGGAAGCATTTTGCTTCTGGGTTCAAGACTCATCCAGGAAAATCTGTCCTGAAGGGCTTTTGGTCATTCAGATGATTTGGGGATGGATGCGGATGCAAAGTTTAAGAAACATTCATGCGACTGGATCTCGGGTTTATCGCATAGTTAAGTGTTTAGGATTTGGACGCTTCCTGTTTCTAGATGTCAAGCTGGGTGTTCATTTACGTAAGTCAAGGAGATGCACTGACACCTCTTTCATACTAAAGAAGAATGTTTCAGGTATTAGGTGTGAGTCTTTTCTCGACCACCCTGAAGGGAACAGGAGCCATGTATCCGTTCTTCCTCATGTAAGTATTGAGGGGCTCGTGCAACACAAGACAGACCATCATTGCTTGATGGCTGCTCAGATGACAAAGGCAGCTGGCTGGCTGACCAACTGCCCTGACTCTGGGGTACTTTTCTCCAGACAAGGGGAGTGATAAGCTAGGCTTGCAGATGTTTTGAGCCTCAGGCACATTCAGGTCCCAAACAAGAGCCTTCCACCTTTAGTATAAAGCCTCTCTTACAGGCACCAGGGTTCCATTTGTGCAAGACAGGACTGATGGCCACAAGGTATAAGAGATGCCGAGTGGGCCTTCCCTTCCTTTACTTGGTGAACTGTGGGACCAATTTAACTTGGACCTGATGAGGGCTCCCTTTTTGTGTTATAAAGCTACACACTGCAAGTGCACACAATTTTTTTCCTGCCTAAAGAATATACAGGTTAAGGAGTGGTTGGTTTATGACAGTGGCTAACAGGCCACTCTCAATTTATACGTACTTTTACAAACAGTAAAAATAGAGAAAAACTCATTAGTCACTATTTTTAATGACATAAGCCACTTAGATAAAGTGAACATGTGAGTTCAACATCTAACTCCCTTTACTGCTATGACAGTGAAGCATATGAAACTAATTCCAAAAGGAAAAAAAGCAGCATAGAAAAAGCCTATCCTAAGAAGAAAAGAGCCAGTTTAGCTGAGCTAATTATAGAAATGTATGATTCGCCAGTTCTTCAATCAGGAAACAGAAACAGTCAACGTTACATACCACAAAATTTACATTTTAAAGATCTATGCAAATTCACTACATTCAGAAATTAGAATTCTTTGTACTCAGCAGAAACAAAAAAACCCCAAAGCAATATATTAATATTCATGATAGGTCACTACTTACCAAGAGTTCAGAAGTTCCTAGTTTGTCTAGTTCCAAAGACTGAATGCGAGAGATATGAACCCCCATTTCCCTGTGGATGCCAGAACATTCTATACAGGTCAAAATCCCCAAGTTGGTTGAAAGCCAGGTGGGTTCTGTGGAATGGATTTTGAAGACAAGATATCTAATTTTAGTGTGCCAACTACAGAGGAAGCTAAAACAGTAGTAAAATTTGTTAAAAATTATAAGGGAAAGATTTAAATGGAAGAAATGGAGCAGCTCGGCTAGGGGCTATGATAGAAACAGCTTGTTAGAGAGCAAATTTTCAGACAAATTTTAAAAATATCTCTTCAATACTGAACTGAAAATAAAATTCAGTGCTTCATTTTTGTGAAAATGTGAGAAAGACTTTTCCCAGGAGGCTTAGGAAACATCCTGACAGTGATGGGTTGAAGGCATTCTAAGTACAGCTCACAAGGGACTGGACAGGGTTCTACAGCCGTCCTTAACCTCCAATTCGCGCTACAACACACCTTAACCCATCATCCTGGTTACGGCTGTTCCACAAGCACCTCTTGGTAATAAGACAGCTTTTTCTACAACTCCCAAGGGCCCCAAAACAGTGGCAACAAATATTTCTGTTACCAAATCTTCAGGGTTCCCTCTCTGCGGCGAGCATCTTTTTGACTGTACTTACTGCTCCCCTGCCATGTGCTGACACCGTGTGAGTCACTATCACACACGTACACAAAAGCAGAAAATGTGAGACTAGCCTCTGACGTGCTTATGGCCTGCTGTACAGAGCAGTCCACTTGCACTAGTAAAACAATAAAATCACACACCATCCCTATTATAAAACTGTACACCATCCCTATTATAACCTAAGTACTGGACAGATGTTAGCTACTGTCAGTACCTAAGTAACACAGATGCCATTTCAGAACAGAAATGTGGAGCAAGGGGACACCAGGGTGATACAGAGGTCGGGGAGGTCTTACTGAATGGAAAGAAAAGGTACTGTGTACCTGCCAATGTCACGCACACCATTTCACTAAGTCCTCGTAACAGCTGAGGTCTGTTACTTCACTTTTAGGACGAGGAAACTGAAGATCAGAGTAGTAAAGGGACTCGGCGTGAGGTCGTCCAGGCTGTGAGGGGTGGACTGGTGATGATGGACTCTGTGTCCAGTGCTCTCCCCTTACTGTCTATTTACCTGGACCTTACAGGAAAGGTGGCATTTTGGCAGGTGCCATCTGGGGAGAGCAGGTGAGAGTTTCCCAGGTAAAGCAAAGAGCGTGGGTGAAAACAGAGCAGGGACTGTTCAAGTTGGGAACGTGTTGGGTGTGTGTCTGTGTCCACGAGGAGATAAGGCTTATAAATAAGTTGTTCATTTATGTTCTACAGGAAGAGAAGGGATGTCTAACAAGCGTCTCAAGTCAGGGGGCAAATACCTGACGAGCCACAGTCGCAGCACATGTCGTTCCCCGGGAGCCGCTGGACGTCCTCGATGATGGCTTTCGTCAGGTCCTCCAAGCTGTTCTCCCCCGTGCTCTGCTCTCCACGGAAGGCCATGGTGAGGGCCTCTTCTTTGCTGTTCGTCAGGACTGATATCCACCTGTCGTCAGAAACAGGAGGAGGAGACATAAGAGTCTGGCTGGCCACTGCATTCTCCTTTCCCTGCAAAAGAATCAGTCTTCATCCAGAACTTGCAAAAGAGATCCCCTCATAGCAATAAAATGAGGTAAATGAAAGAAATTGAGAGAGAGTCAAAGAATGGAAAACAACACACAGGAGAGAGCGAGCGAGGTGAGAGGGGCAACATTAATTACCAAGGGCTTGTCCAAATACATAGGAACCTGCATTTCCATGCGGACAGAATAAAGGGAACGTCAGAATGAAGAGGACTCAGCGTGGGACCAACCCAGTGCAAGGATGAGACAGAACAGGTGAGAAAGGAACAGGAGGCAGGAAGGAGAGTTTAGCAAAAGGCATTGTTCTGTGGAAGCCCATGTCAGTTGGGGCACTTAAAAGTGAAAGTAAAGGCATATTCATTTTCCATGAAAATCATGCTTATGAAAAGGTACGTTAACATGGAAACATGCTGATGTTTATTTTATGAAATGAAAGGTGCAGGCTATTAAAATACATGTACAGCATGAACACAATATGTACTCAACAAAATAACTCTTTGCTACCCACCCATGCATAAAACCACCTAAATACCCAATAACAGGGGGTTGATTAACAAAGCCTGAAATAACCACAAAGTGGACTAGTGAACCAGGTGTTGAAATTTAAGTTTCCAATTAATTTGTTTTGTTTTTTGTTTTAATTAATTAATTTATTGGCTGCATTGGGTCTTCATTGCTACACACAGGCTTTCTCTAGTTGCGGCGAGCAGGGGCTACTCTTCATTGTGCTGCACGGGCTCCTCATTGTGGTGGCTTCTCTTGTTGCAGTGTACAGGCTCTAGGCACATGGGCTTCAGTAGTTGCAATGCATGGGCTCAACAGTTGTGGTTCATGGGCTCTAGAGCACAGGCTCAATAGTTGTGGTGCATAGGCTTAGTTGCTCTGCGGCACGTGGGATCTTTCCGGCCTAGGGCTTAAACCTGTGCCCCCTGCATTGGGAGGTGGATTCTTAACCACTGTACCACCTAGGAAGTCCTCCCACTAATTTTTGGATGACACTGGGGAAATGTTCACAATATAATGTTTTGTGAAATAAACAGGAAAAAAAATATTGTAGGATACAATCTCAAATTTAAATGTATTTGTGAATTATATATTTTGTTTGGGGAAAAAAGGGCTAGAAAGAAATTCACAAAAATGTTAATACTTGTTGTCCCTGAGTTATTTTTTGGTAGAAAAAATAGATGGAATGCTTTACTCTGTATATTTCTGTAATTGTTTAAATCTATAATGAGTTGTATTACTTTCATGAATGAGAAACAAAAGGCAAATTAATTTTTTTAGAAGAAAATGAAGAACAAACAAAAAACCCCCTTGAGAACAAACTGTGGTTTAGAAATGTTTTTCATTTCATTTGAATAAGGAACAGAGACAGCAATGAGAATTAAAAACCAAAGCAAAGTACCTGGAGGAGGTGAACTGCAAGTCACACCTTTGACTCTAGGTGGCGCTCACCCTCGCTGTACTGTGAGAAATAGGGTCAGACAGCCTAGGTTTCTACTGTGAAGCAGAAAACCGAACAACCGTCCAGGAATGGGGGGGTGGAGTGGGGTGGGCGTTTAATACCTTTTAAGTTAAATAATGTATTTTCTATCACTTAGTCTCAAGTTAGAAACCAGAAATTGCTCTGTTAAAAACAAGTCAAGAATCTGGGTTCCATGGGGCAGATCACTGAGCATTTCTCACCTGACTGCAGAGTCTCTCTTGCCTTCCTCAGGTATTTTGAGATTCTGGCTATCTGATATTACCAGGGTCTATGCCAAGTCCTTATAACTTTTGAAATCTAATCCTCCAACAAGGCTCTGAGTTAGGGTTTATAATACTTTAAAGAAACCGAGCCTAGAGAGATTCGGTGACTTGCCCAAGGCCCTACAGCGGGACCGGTATCAGACTGGGACAAGAGAAACAGTTTTGCTGAGCCCACTTTTTCAGAGTTCCTTCTCTTATGCCACATTTGCCTCCTTCCTTGAGAACTCATATGACAAATAAATAAAAAAAGTTTGCCATGTAATCTGGAAATATATAGTTAAAGGACCACTCATTTTCTTGTGGAAAAATTCAAATGTGGCGAAATGGCTACATTTCAAAAGGGTCAAGAATCAAAGCAACTATTTCTGAAAATTCTTTAAAAAACTTTAAAATTATTTTAAAGCAACAGGTGCATAACTGTGTTTTAATACTTTAAAAGTCACTTTGAGTTTACAGGAGTACAAAAAAAAATTGGCACTGTACAAGCAGCATTCCACATTTTATCTCAAGTCTCAAAATCCTGCAAAAGAGGCCTATAACCCATCTTACTGACAAGAAGACTGAGGTGGGAAGATCTTTCCAAGGTCAAAAAGTCACTACCAGGCAGATTCTGGATTAGAAGTCAAGTCTGTTTGACTTTAAACATGCAGCTGCTCTTCTGTTGTACCTGCCTCCTTCCACGCTGAGATGAGAAAGGATTTCTTTGTTCAAGTCACTGGACACTTACACACAAGAAAACAACTCAAAGAGGCAGTGAAACTTCTTATGTGTGTAACTTTGAGGAAAATAAATGTTTTTCCCTGAAGGACGCCAGGACCTCCTACATCAAAACCAAGTCCCCCCCCCCATCACTACCACAAGCACCCAGAGAGAATCCCAAAGGCAGCCAACCCACTCCACCAAACATGAATTGCTCCAACACTGAGTAAACCCGTTCCAAGTGCAGGTGGTGGGATTAGAAATGAAGACGGCACAGTCTTTGCCCTCAAGAAGCTCTAGCTCTCCAGTCGGCTCAGACCAAGCCAGGGGATCCAGAGGGGTGCGAAGAGGCTGAGGGGAGGGTGCAAAAGCCCCAGGGCAGTGAGACTTGAGCAGAACCCTGATGGGGGCGGGGGGGGGGGGGGGGGGGGGCGCCTGCGTTTACTGAGCACTCCAGACAGAGAGAAGACAAACATGTAAAGGCCCAGAGGTGAGAAATAACCACTAGGATTCTTAGTAATGAAAAGAAAACACGAAGGTACACTGTACAGGACAGGGAGGTGCTTTTTCAATCGAAGGCATCATGCTATTATTTCAAAACTACTTACGCTACGTAATCCTGCTCATCTTCTGCCTGGAAGTGATACGTCCTATTATCTGGAACACAAACGAGAAAAAAGCGAAACCTTAGAAAGGAGAATACCTTCAGGTATTAAAGCAAATTCTGAAAGTCCCTGGGGGTGTGGGGGTGGGGTGGAGGGAGGAACCACATTAGAAGTAGGATTTTTAAAAAAAATTTTATTTATTTATTATTTTTTTGGGGGTACATCAAGTTCAATCATGTCTTTACACACATATCCTTGTATTCCCTCCCTCTAGAAGTAGGATTTTAATATTATTTTATTTTTGTACCAGTTTGTTTTAGCAGTTACATGATTCACTTTGTCAATATTATTTTTCTGAAGGGCAAGAGGAATACAACAAAATAACTGCAAACACCATGTGACCGCCTAGCACTTCTCTTGCAAAACAAGGGGGAAGGGGGCTGGGTCCTACATGGTCAAATGGACCTCAGGGACGGATCAAATCGGAGAGTGCCAGCTGCCAACTCAGAATTTTCCCTTTCCTTTTCAGTTTGCCTTTCACTGGCTTTCCTTTTTAAAAAATCCCTTTTCAGAAGTGATTCGTAACTCAGGGGGCAGCCCTGACGAGCAGGCACATCCTGCCCCGGGCTCCTCTCTGGTTGAGTCCGGTTTCAGGGAGGAAGGGCTCCAGCCAGGCTGCAGGGTCATCCTCAAGCTGTAACCCAGGCAAGGAGGGGGCAGCGTCTCACTTGGGTAGTTTGGGCAGGCGTACGTGAGGGAAGCTCTTTCTTAAAACGTGGGATCTACCAGAATGCTTCCACATATTAAGGTCAAACCACCACTGACTTGCCACCTTTACCTACTGCCAGTCACTCACTACGTGACTGCTCCAGGGTAGGCCCCCTCCCCATCTCCCTGAGAGAGAGGCGGTATGTACGTTCAAGAACACACCACAGGTACTAGGGCCCAAGCGCCCTGGCTGAATCCCTGCTTTACTGCTGTGAGACCTTGAGTAAGTCGCCGAACATCTCCGAGCCTCAGTTTTTTCTTCTGTGAAATAGGAAACTGACCGGGCTTTTGAGCGGATTACCCATAATGTTTATAAAGCACCTGGTACACATTAGATGTCCAATAATTACTATTAATAACCTACAGGTTCTCAAATCGAGGGGTTCTGAACTTTTTGAAGTCCTATTATAATTCCAACTTCTCGTATTTCTTTCTCATCAATAACCCAAAAAATCTTGGTCATAAAACTCATGGGGAATCTGAACGTCAACAGGTGCTGTAGAGTCCAGCTGCGACTCCACCCAGTCTCACAACTGAGTCCATCTTTGGGGCTGGGACTGTCTTTTTTTTCCATTCACATCAGAAGGATTTCAAGGGACAGGAAAGTATTTTTGTGCTCTACATGTAGATCACAGGCTGTTGGCCTGTGCTGTGGGGCCCTACAGAGAAGGAAGAACACCGAAGGTCAGTGCTGGAGGATTTCAGAATATTGGTGAGTCATTTTATCAGCAATACCTCTTCTTTTACGAAGAGATGTCCCCTGAGCTACCGTGAGCACCCATGGGACCAGTGAAAGCACAGGGAGCCAGCCTTGAGGAAAACAACCTCCCCTCGCTCTAAAGACTATGAGAATACGGGCTACCAGCTGGGGGAGTGGACCCCTATCACAAGAGAAAAACACACTCTGACCCGTGGAATAGGACAGTGACAGAGCGTAGTGTCATTGATTCATGAAGCCAGAAGGCAGTTCTGCTGGGAAGCAAGGAAATGGTTTTTCCTTTCAGAGCTTGATTCTGTAAAATTCTGGGCAAATCAGCTGTACAGACAGTGGCGTTGTCAAGTTCATGTCCACGTGTCTCAACCAAAGGTACACATGAGAATCATCTGGGGACTTCTTAAAAAACACCTATGTGTGGGCCTTACACCCAACACCCTGATTCAGCAGATGTAGGAGAAAAATGGGAACGTGCTTGGAAAAATCCCTCCGAGGGGATAAAGTTCATGGTCAAGAATGGGTCTGGTTTACTGTACAAATCTAGATTCTCCTCCACTGCAGTCAGATCTGACACAGACATGCCTTCCCATCTGCAGGTGGGCTCCGTGTAGAGAGACCCAGGGCTCTTCCCAGAGCAGCACGTGCAGCACAGCAAGGAGCCCTGCTTGGGAAAGCTGCGGCTTCCAACCCAGAGAACAGGAATGGGCTGGTGGCAGAATCCACAGTAACTGACTTGGAGGAAAAAGCACTCACGTGATATCAGGTCAAAAGACTTCTTGTCCTCGGCATTCGGTTTCACCTGACAGGTGAGAAGGTTCAACTTGGCAGGCTGCCTGTTAGACTGGACACAAGAGAAAAGGGAGAGGTTACGAGCAGCACGAGTGGTTCCCCTGCAGGTCTAGTGCCCCGCTGGGGCGGGGGGTGGGGAGGGAACGTCATGATGCATTTGGTAAGGTTTAATTCACCCCATTAGAATTCTGAATCTCATTGAAGGAGGAAAAAAAGGTAGGTGGTCTACTTGAACTGTGCAGAAACATCCTGGTGATTAATCAGAATGGAAATGAGATAATTCATCTCACTTTCAATGAGGAGTGGGTGTGACCCATAGAATTGTGCCCTTTTGGAATCTAAACACACACAAGCACAAAGAGCTGGCACTTCCATTACCGCATCTTACTGTGAAAGACAGCAGAGTGTATTTCCTTCATTCGCTCAAAATGACCCCAGTAACCAATCACCCCAAACCCGGTATCTCAGGCACCCACAAATTTTGGTTGCAACACAAAATTCACATTACCTCTCCCAAAAGTACAAGGACAGTTACCACCTGTGAGACATTGCTTAATAAGCCCCAAAATCTGGAGAAGAAAAATATAATGAGTTCCTATCATTTTCCACCAAATCTCTTGGTCACACATTTAATTCCTACAGACCCTGCAGTGTCTAGATAGTCCTGCTAGTGTAGACTTTGCCTGAAAGGAGTCTCGCCATGGAATCACTCTGGTCAAAACTCCTTTTTGCTCTCCTGCCTGCATCTGTTCAAGGTCACACACTGGCCAATGGCAAATGCTGGCTGCCGGAAGGAGCTGACCAAGGAGTGAAGCGTCTGAGTGCCCGGGCTGGGCTCTGCTTGAACAGAAGTCTGCAGAAATAAGCAACGGAACTCTAATCAGAGCCGCATGCCTGCCCTGGCTGCCAGTCATGATTCTGAAAATCTCAAGCCAGGAGCATTTCCACCCAACCAACTTAAGTCTTTATGGAAAACAGAGGGGGAGGAGGTAGAGAGAGGTCCCACCAGTGGCTTATGACCAAGAGTATTTCAACGGCACGCGCTGCACCTCTCATTCTCAATGATGGGCACCGGATACTTAATTTCCATGTACCTTCCTGTGCTTGCTGGACAACTTCTGAAATCTTCCTCTGTGGTTTCAAGGAGGTTAGACACAGAAGGCAACACCCTTTGTTTTGAGTCTGTCTGCTTCAAAGCAAGCTCTCTGGGGGGTGGCAGTGACAGACCCCCAGGGATTTCATGTTCTTTGCATATACATGTGACTTAGACATGGAAACCAGAAGTAAAGTCCTGTACACAGGACAGTTTTGCCTAAGAGGAAACAGTGCTTGAGAAAGGATTCCTGTGCTACAGACTGGTTGCCAAACCCAGAAAGGGGAGGCAGAAGGCTGTGGGCCCGCAAATCCTTCTTAGAACAGACCTGGAGCTTGGGTTGCTAAAAGCCTCAGTCTCCAAAACCAGCAGCTGCAACCACAAACCTTGGCCGGGTCCACCGTAAAAGGCCGTGTTGGTCCTCATCTCTTTGGGTGTTGATAAAATCGCTGGATTTCCCGTAAGAATGACAAAGACATGTGACAGGCTGAAAAAGGTAGCAAGCCCAGTGAATGGTGAGACTCTATAGGATACTATGTTCCAATCTGGCAACCACATTTAAAGGAGGATGCAGAAAAGCTTAGGGAAGATCAAGGGATGATTAAAGGAGTGGAAAACGGGAACTTTGAAGATGGTTTAAAAGCATTATTTAGTCAGAGGAAAGAGGCTGGGGAGTGACTTAATCACCGTCTGCAAGGATGCAAAGGGCTGTTATCGGGGAAGGTCGGGCAGCTGTTTTCCATTTGCACAGATGAAGTTAAGAAACGTACTCAAATTGTCAAAGACGTGAGCCAGACATGAGGAAGAACTTCCCAAGCTTAAGTTGATTATGCGTAATAAGAGGTTTCAAGTTTCTTAACCTAAGTAGAGAAATCTCTTTGAAAATCTTAAGAATATTTTTAACACCATTCACATGTGAATGTGGCAGATTGGTTACCTAGATGATTTTTTTTCTTCCCAAATATTTGTGACTCTAGTGTTTCTGAACGACCAACAGATACAACCAAGTAACAGAGACAAAATTTAAAAAAAGGAAAAAATACTCAGTTAAGTATCAACCGATTCTGGAAAATTAAACAGCACCATTGGCCTCTCATTTCAAAGCACAGGCTACTTCCAAGTATTCCACCCAAAAGCTTCTGATGACAAGGGTTTTGTACAGTTTAAGTCATTCTATGACTGACCCACAACTTCAATGACAATGACATGTGATACTTATTCCCTGGGAAGCTTCTCAAGTCTACGCGATTGACATCGGCCACATCAGCAGGAACTTCACTTAACACAGACACGTCTTCCTGTACATAGTGTTCTTCCCCCAAAGGCCAGTGAGACAGATGACCTATCACCCCAAACGTGAATCTGAAGAGCAGACAACACAATTTTTGACAGCTGAAGCAGCTGACGTGGCTGCTTCTCGACAGTACGGAGTCTGGAAACACCGGGAAGTGGAGCAGGACACTGAACCAGAGTCCTCGGACCAAGGGACCAGAAGGCTTGGAATCACTACAGTCACCACTGGAGGTCCAGATATGCACAACTTTCCAAAATTTCCAAGTCCTTTCTTCACATTTAATACTAATGGATAGGTATACTGATTAAAGAAGGTATACTCTCTCCTGGAGGTTCAGCAGACTAAAATCACAGTGGGACTAAACGATTTGCCCTGGGTGACATCACTGTGGAACAGCTGAAGAAATACTTTCACACTGTTTAAGTACAGAAAAGGTAGAAAAGGAAAGCGAACGAAGGAAATGTGTATTTACTGAGTCCTCACTGTTGATGATTCCTACCATGCTTAGAATAAAAACCGCAGCCTGTCCTTGGGTCCTCCAAGGACCGCCTCCAGGCTCCTTCGGACTTGGGCTCCTACCACTTGGCTTGCTGCTCCCTCTGCCGGCGGTGAGGGGCACTGGCCTCCAGCCTACATCTCCCTGCTCGCTCCCTCCAGGCCTCTCCCGGGAGGCACCTCCCCAGTGGGATGGTTCCTGGCCAGACTACCCTCCCCTAAACTTCCTACCCCTTCACGCCCTGCTGCGTTGCCTTCTGGGCTCTTCTCACTCCTATTTACCTTGTCTTTCTTCCCACTAAGAGCACACATTTTTCTGTTTTGCTCACTAACATGTGTCTGGCACTCAAAAAATATTTGTCAAATGAACGAATGCATTCTGGGGACCTTATATCTACTAAGTCGTGTATGACCTGTGAGGAAACTATTTTTGCTTTCTTTCACTAACTAAGATGTAGAAACGGAGGCACAGAGAAGTTAACTGACTTTCCTAAAATCTCCCAGTAAGGAAGCAGCCGTCTGGAGCTGAATTTAGGTCTGGGTGGACCAAAGGCCTGGTCCTCCTTCCCTTCTGCTTCCATGGGAAAAACGGCCACACAAAATCCCCCAGGAGTGGCCTCAAGCCCCAGCTCACAAAAACACCTTCTTCTGAGAAAAGGAAGTGTTAGAAGTAAATACAGCAAAGGTTAAAAGATTAACATCTATTTTAATATCTTCTCAGGTCATCTGACTTTCATAACTGACGCAAAGAGAATTTTTAGAAGCCTAGTCGAAACACCTATTCACTTATTCATTTGACAAGATACTGATGAAGCCTCTACCACTCCTAAGCACATATGAAGAGCAGGCGGTCTGTGCCACCCAGCAGCTACAGGAAACAGACCCAGCCAAGGGCCTAGGACGTGCCTGGTGCCTGGAGGGCCCTGGAGCCTGAGCTCAGGAGGGCACCAACGGCTTCTGCAAGGCTCCAGAGGCAGCCTCATCCCTGGGTGAGGACCTAGATGGGGAGGCACAGCAGCAGGCACCTGGGGGGTGAAAGGGACAAGGCAGGGGGTGATGCGGAAAGAGAAGCAGGGAGGGCACTGCATGTGGCCCTAAGGACTCCCATCCTGTCCTAGGAGCGCTGCGGTCCCCTTGCATCCAGGGGGACGGCCAGTGGAGGAGGCTGAGAGAGCGGACTGATGAGTGATGACGGGGACCTGAACTAAAGCCATGGTTATGGTACTGGGGGTTGGGGACTCAAGATATGACTAAAATGAGACTTTTAATAAATTATTCCCTAGGTACTATCCTATACAGTATGTGGCTCTCCCAGGCCCGGCATCTGAATGATGAGTGGAGCGGGCGGCCCACTGCCCCTGCAGGCTCTACTGAAAAGCATCTTTCAAAAGCTACAAGTGCTCTCCTGCAAATACAGTTATACCTTCCAAAAATGAAGACTGTTACGGCTCTGTTCCCTGAAACTCTGATGCCTGTCCTTTTACAGGTTTTACTTTTCATTAAAAGAATGCATATTCACTGAAGAAACACCAAGAGACAGAGACAGTGCAAAGAAGAAACTGAATGTTACTTGTTAATCCCACTTTCACACCCAGAGATAGTCACTGTTAATACCTGATTTTAACAAGATAGGTACGTTTGTACCTTCGTGTGTGTGTGAAATGTCTGTTTATAGAAAAACGTGGGTTGGCTCAATTTGTATATATCGTTTTGCAAATTGCTTTCTCCAGTTAACATTATACACAGAAAAGTTCGTTTTTACACAAGCACGTGGCAAAGCTATTTACAGGTTTTTGAAAATGTTTCCTCTACGGAAGCTCTGGGTGCATCCCTGCACAGAAGTGATGAAGACAGTACCCCTCTGACATGATGCTC